>NW_025999900.1:8131575-8162237 GCF_001458135.2 Marmota marmota marmota
AAAAAAAAAAAAAAAAAAAAAAAAAAAAGTAGATTGTTGGATCTAGGTGGAAAAGTGTAGCTGAACTTGTTTTATTATTCTAAAAGGTAGGACATCCTTACCAATAAAATTATTTACCCAGCCTGATTATTAAAGTTGAATTAAAGGAATTTTTAAAGTCTTTCCCTCTTTTTGGGAAGGGCTATTAATTTTGACTACTTTTATTTATGACCAGCTTGGATGTTATCAGTTGCCAGAAAGAATGACTTACTATTGTTAAATTAATTAGAGGAATGGACCCTGTGACTTTTGATATGAGGCCCATGATTAAAACTTATTTGTTTCATTTCTTTTCAGCATGAACAGGTGTGATAGGTCATTTCGGATTGACAATCACACAGTCCTCTTAATTCAGCTCATAGTCATAGTTTCAGCTCTTTTAAAAGATGGCTGCCCCCAAAGTGAATTTTATGTACTCATTGTCAGACTTATGTTAACTGTCTTTCCCCCAAACTTGAGAAAAATTTGTCTAGCAGTTTGGTAGCAAATAGAAATTTCATTGATTTATATGGGTAATAAGGATTATCTGGCATTTAGAATACATCATTATTTTAGCTATTTTTTAAATATACCTTTATTTTATTTATTTATTTTTATGTGGTGCTAAGGATCAAACCCAGTGCCTTGCATGTCCTAGGAGAATCTTCTATCGCTGAGCCACAACCCCAGTCCCTACTTTAGCTATTTTTGTTAAAGATAGAGGGAATGTGAGAGTTCATTATACTATTCAATTTACTTTCATATGACTTGAATTTTTTATAATAAAAAGTTTTTAAGAATATGTAATACTTAGATTATAATACATTTTGAATTAGAATTCTTTGACTTTGAAGCTACTCTCTCTAGTTTGCCTTCTGGATTTCATTGATCTCCAGTTCTTTTTCTTCAGGTAACATATGCAGCCAGGGATGCCCAGATTTCCGTGGCTCTCTTTCTCCATCTTCTTGGACACCCTTTCTCTAGGAATTTACCTGTGGAAGAAAATGATGACCGCATTGGCTGGAGAAAAGTCTTGGAGAAATGCCAGGATGTGGTAGACATCCCATTTCGAAGCAAAGGAATTAGCAGATTGGGAGAAGAGGTTAATGGGGAAGCAACAGAATGTCAGCAGAAGCCAAGAAATAAAAAGTCTAAGGTCAATGGAATGGTGCCAGGCAACCACCAAGGAAGAGACCCCAGGAAACACAGAAGAAAGCCCCTGGGGGTGGGCTATTCTGCCAGGTAACCCAGTTGTTCCCTGGCTAGTAAAGATTGTGAGGGGCTTTGCCATGGGTCTGGGAGAAGGCTTGGGTCATCTAGCAGAGTCTCCTCAGGGGTTAATGTTACTTTTCTCTGCCTTTAGGCACATTTGGACTATTCTTTGCTTGATTTTTGTATTTTTCTTATTTTCCCCTTCTTTTACTTTTCTCTTTTTTGACAATTGAAGTGGAAATGAGGAGTGCTTAGCCTAGCTTAATCATTGACCCTCACAGGATCTTAGACTATAATGTCTCTGCCTACAAAGGGGGTGTAATTATTATCCCTCGTTTGTTTCAGGATAGCTGTAAAAATGTGTAACATGAGGTGCCTGATACTTTTCCAGGGAAATACATCTTTGGGTTTCTTGTTCATTTGGTATTTGATGGTTGCGAATGATATCCAGCTCTAATTCAACATTACTTTCTAGCCAATGAGAATTTCCCTGTGGGACATAACACCTTTGTTGTAAGAAGATGACTAATAAGTACTTTGGAGCAGGAGTTTGGTCCCTATAGCAAAGTGCCTTTAGGAATTAGATGATTAAGTTGAAAGAAGTATTTCATGTGAGCCAGAGATAAATCTACATGGCCCTCATGACTTAAGCTTGAACTTTAAATTTTTAAAGTTACTTTGCTTAATCCAGTCATTTGGCAGTATTCTTGTTTCTGTTTCCTCTTTGTTCACAGCAGAGCTATGTAAATGCTACCTAACTCACTCCCTAATGTCCCATTCTGTAAGTGTAAAAACTAGAGGCATTCACAAATTGATTTCTAGTTCTGCTTGCTAGTGCAGTGCAGATAGAGGATTGAACATGGATTCTTGCCCTGTTTGTTTTTTCCATATTGGGTGTGTTTGACCCTAATGTGGAGAATAGTTTGAATCATTCAGAAGAGATTATGAGAAGGTAATGGGTACCCTGGCCAACAGTTAGCTTTCAATATAAGCTTTCTCTCTCCCTTGTCTACAGAAAATCACCTCTTTATGATAACTGCTTTCTCCATGCTCCAGATGGACAGCCCCTCTGCACTTGTGACCGAAGAAAAGCTCAATGGTATCTGGACAAAGGCATTGGAGGTGTGAGATTCAGCTGTCATAGTTTAATTAGCTGCAGCACATGGGTACTGCCAGGAGTGGGAGTGGGATGAAGAAGAGGGTAGATAAGGAAGACAAGAGAGACTGTGTGGTCATGCCTCAGAAATAGTCTTCTGCCAGCACACAGAAGGATGCTTCTTCCTTGGGGGTGGAAAGGGGCAGGACAAAACTGACACTATTTCTTTTTTTCTAAGAGCTGGTGAGTGAAGAGCCTTTTGTGGTCAAGTTACAGTTTGAACCTGCAGGAAGACCTGAATCCCCAGGAGACTATTACTTGATGGTTAAAGAGAACCTGTGTGTCGTGTGTGGCAAGACAGACTCTTATATTCGGTGAGTGTGGCATTGGGCTGCCCTGGTTGTCTGTCTCAGATGGAGATTATTACATACAGATCCCTCAAAGGCTTTGGTTGAGTTTGCTGGCTTTGTCTGAGAGGCTTGGCCCAGCTTCCCCAAGAGCTTCAACACTCTGCCTGGCCTTCTCTAGTGGCCCCTATCTCTCCTGAGCCAGTTCTTAATTTCTGGAATTTAGCATTATCCTCAGTAACAGTCTGCCATGGAAAAAGTGGTTCCCTTTGGCTCATGAAGGTCTGACGACCACTTCCTTTAGTAGAAACTCTGTTCTTTTAGTTCTACCTTGAGGCTCTCAAGCTTTCTGAACATTGATATTGTTCATAGAGTTTTTGGCTACCTGAAGGCTGCTCTTTAATGCCAGGGTCTCCACACAGTGAAGGTGAGGCTGCTCCCTTGGGTTTTCTCCATGGCTTTTGTGCAATAATTTTCTTTCTTTCTTTCTCCCTCTCAAAGACAAATAGTTCTTCTTAGAAAATAATGATGAGTCATGATGAACCCAGGAAAATAACAAGAGCAAGGAATTCCTCAGATGAAGGAAATTGGCTTGCTTGGGTCACCAGGCTTCTTTGAGAGAGTTGTTTTCCAGAGGTCAAAGGCCATTAGCATATCTTTTCATTTCTTTGTGACTTTTTCTTCTGGGGGCACAGCCTTCTCAAAGGTTGTTATTAACTTCTCCCTGCCCTTAGTCCTCCACTGAAGCCTGACAGTAGGTGTTCTGTACTTACTTCAAGGAGAGGAACCTGAATCACAGGTGGATAGGTAGGAACCTAAGGCACAGGTCAGGTTGAGAGTAGAATAAGTAGTTTTGCCTTCATGTTATCTCTCTGGGATCACAGTACCCAAAGCTTCTCAGAAATGTTTGAGTCCTGGTTAGACTCCCAGTTGCCCACCTGCTAGCTTCACATGTTCTCTGTGTCATATGCTAATTAGCACTGCTCTCTGTGTGGGTTTGGTCCAGGAAGAACGTGATTCCACATGAGTACCGGAAACACTTCCCAATTGAGATGAAGGATCACAACTCCCATGATGTGCTCCTGCTCTGCACTTCCTGCCATGCCATTTCCAACTACTATGATAACCATCTGAAGCAGCAGCTGGCCAAAGAGTTCCAGGCCCCCATTGGCTCCGAGGAGGGCTTGCGCCTGCTGGAGGATCCTGAGCGCAGGCAGGTGCGTTCTGGGGCTAGAGCCCTGCTCACGGCGGAGAGCCTGCCTGCTCATCGAAAGGAGGAGCTTCTGCAGGCACTCAGGGAGTTTTATGACACTGACACCATCACAGATGACATGCTTCAAGAGGCTGCCAGCCTGGAGACCAGGTACGACTTACAGTGCTCGTCAGAAAAGGAATTGGGGAGTAACAGTGATGTTAACCCTCACTACTTGTGAGAATGCTTGTCAGGGAGTTAGCATGAGCCTCTAGATGCAGTGCCTAGCCTCATGCGTAGCCCAGGATGTGTCTAGTGGTTTGAGGTAGCATGGGGGTCGAGTAGAACAGCCTATTTGAGAGTTTCCTTTCTATAGAAATTTGTCTTTCATGAAGTGTTTATCCTTAAGGTCACATGCTTAATTAAGTTCAGCCATTTTGATTGGCATGATAGTTCATATGCTGTGGAATTCTGTCTTAGTCATTCTGTGCAAAGGTAAATCCTGAAATCAGCACAAATCATGAAAGTAACTGTCCAGTAATACCCTGACATCTCTGTAAAGTTTCCCATCAGGTAGAGTATGTGTGGTTTTATGTCTTTGGCCCCATATACAGGTTTGTGAAAACTTTTACCAATAGATTCACATTTTCAGTCCCACTGCACATCCAGGATATTGGTCCACTGAATGGAATGTTGGACAGAATTACTGGGCTATATAAATTTCTTTTCTCTTTTTTCTTTCCTTTCTTGCTTTCTCCCTCCTTCCCTCTGAGTACATAGTTGAATTTGCATGACATAACTCACTTCCCAAATGAAAAGTTTATGGTCCTGAAAAATGAGTGGGTGCATGGCTCTGGTGATAACTCTGGGCTGCAGTGCATAATGTTGCTTCTCAGCTGTCACTATTTTCAATAGTAGTAGAGTTCTGTAAAACCCAGATAGCGATGCTGGTTGCCAATAGTAGTTTTTGTTTATCAAGAAAAGATAAAGAAATGAAAACTTTATAAAGCAAATATTTATTTTCTTATTTATTCAAAAACTAAAGTATTTTACTAATGCTACTGATCTGTCACAGATACTGCATATATTTACTGAATACATGAGGCATCAAGCTAATAAATTGTACATAAATTGCTTTAATTATTTCTTATAATAAGCTGATAGGTAGGATTTAGATTTCTTACTGATAACTGCTAATAGTATCTTGCATTACAATTTTTTTAAAAATTAAATTTATTATTGAATTTTATCCGTATAACTATTCTGTGTAGTTCTAAATGTTATTTTCTAAATTTCATATTAAATATTCTGAGGTTAAAGTTAAGCAACTTGCCAAGGTCTTAACTGGCTTCTTTGACTAATTCCCAAATGAAATTCCTAAAACAGCTAAACATTCCCTTTAAACCACAGACCCTTCTATGCATCTTTCTGAATTATATAGATGGATGCTGGATTGAGACTGAGGCGAACAGCCATTTGGAGACAGATAGGCAAGTTAGGGGAAAACTTATGAGCTAAATAATAAAACATATGCAAATACTCAGAGTCACTAACATGGCTAGTCTGATTGGGGTCTTGGAGGGCAGCTTGAGAGTGGAGTGTGGTATAAAGAGAGTAAAGAGGCTGTGGGGGCAGGGTGCTTCCTTGAGAAAGGTCATCTGTATTCGTAGGAGGGGAAATGCTGTGACATGTGAGAGCAGTTTTCAAGGCCTCCTTGCCTGGTTAGGAAGGTGGCAGAGGGTCATCTTCCCCTTCAAATAACACCATTTGCACAGCTGAGCAACCACTGGAGCATTTCATTGCGACTGAAGCACTTCTTGTCCATGTGGTCTGGCATGTACTTTACCACGGAGCCACATCCTCATCCAAAATTCTGGCATTCTGTGGGAAAGAAGGCACTAAAGAAGTGTACCACCCTGCGTTTTATATTTAGGTATCACAGTGTTATGAAAAACTGGACCCGTAGGCTGATTAGCAGCCTCATATTAATACTGGGTATGGCTCAGAATAGTGGATAACTTATAGGAGGGATGAGCTGGTCACTGAGTAACATTGGAATAAATAAAAGACCAATATTCTCCTGAAAAAAGTATAGCTCAGAACCCTCGAATACTTTTTGTTGGATTTTGAACCATAGCTCAAACTATTTTAAAGGCAAAGATGATAAAGAGGATGTTTTCTAAACATTAAAGTAACCAGACCCTTAGAAATCTAACTAGCTCCCAAACTACTGGCCTGCAGCATTTGAAATTATCAGTGAGATTGTCCTGTGCTTGTTTCCCTCAGACCCTTTGCGTTTCATGTTTTGGCAGGATTTCCAATGAAAACTACGTTCCCCACGGGCTGAAGGTGGTGCAGTGTCACATCCAGGGTGGGCTGCGATCCCTCATGCAGCTGGAGAGCCGCTGGCGCCAGCACTTCCTGGACTCCATGCAGCCCAAGCACCTGCCCCAGCAGTGGTCAGTGGACCACAACCATCAGAAGTTGCTCCGCAAATATGGGGAGGACCTTCCCATCAAACTGTCATGATAGCTGCTTCCCGTCCAGGTCAGGACAGCTGGGAAGCTGGAGCCAAGGTGGAAAAGTCATCTGTTCTTGTTTTAAGACATATTTAATTGTCAACGCCTGGATGGCAACTCAGAACACTAACTTATACTAAACCCGGGTGCTTCTGATGGAGCAAGGCTGTTGTTTGAAGGGGGAGCTGGTGGTTTTGAATTTTAATTGAGCAGAGTCAGTATTTTTTTGTTTGTTTTTCCATCATCATCTTTTACTTTTGTGGACCAGAGAAGTTTGACTTCTATTTTTATTCTCCCTCTTCTGATTTCCCTGTAAAGAGACAAAATGAAGACTTCTCCCTGAAGTGACTCATCAAGGCTTTCAGAAAATGTTTGTAGTATGTTTCTTCCTTGTCCACCATGCTAATTACCTCTAACAGGGACTGTCCAGGGTGTCAGTCCTGTCAGGTTAGGAGGGAGAAAAACTTCTTTCAGAGGCTGGAGAAATAACCAAGGAGTCAGATTCATTTTCCCACTTCAAATTCATAAGTCCAGTTTCTTCTGCTCTCCCATAATTTATCTGGTTGGAATCCATCCCATCTATGTTGCTTTGGTTTATTTCACATACTGAAAAATGCTTCCCTTTACACATCTGCGTCCAAAGCAGCAGCTTCCTGTCATGTACTTCCACCCTAACACTGAGGGAGCCCTTTTCTGTAAATAGGCCTTCAGCCTGGGTGGGACAGAGAGAAGCACACACACACCCTTCCAGGAGACTTTGGAACTTTGTTTAGCTTTTCCTCATGCTCTTTGTGCCTGCTCACTGCACTCCCCCTGCCCAGGTATGGAAGGTTTTTAGTTTAATCTCTTTCTGAGGGGGAGATTACCTTTGCTCAAAATCAGTGTCAGCTCCTTCAGTGTTCCATGTTCCATCAGATTGGCGATACTGGCCCGTTTTCAGCACTTAGTTCACTTTTAGAGTCATTCGGTCAGTTTCCAGCATGAGGATTTCTCCGTCTCCTCTGAAGCCCAGGACACCAAGATGAATTAATATATTAGATGTTCAAAAGGGTGATGTTTCATCTTTCATAAAGATAGGCTACACTTTGAGTATGAAATCAGTTTATTAGTGATTCGTGTTTTTTCTAAACTTTTGGGAAATTTTTCGTATTTTACAAGATCTTAATAAGTTTGAAAAGAATTTTATGGCCAGAATCCAACAAAAGCTGTATTTTGGATTTGTGCCCAAGTTGGTGATAATTGATCTGACATTGATGAATAAAACTGCTAAGCACAAGGTTCACTGATTGTAAATATGAAATTTTTCTTAATAAAGTCAGTAAGTATTCTTGGGGGAGGAGATGTTTACCCTATGGTCCCTGCCTCGTGACAGTACCAGGATGCATGTGCATGGATATGCCACACACATGTACCCAGGCTGTCGAGCTGTGTCTGAAGCCTAGATGTGTGTACACATCCTGTGTTCTGTTCCTCTGCCTCTTCATTGCCACTTGTCCTCCAACAGGCATTTCTGGGATGTAAACTAGAAATCCTTGAAAACAAATAGTACCAGCCACTTTGAAGAATGTATGGTCAATGTAGTAGATTAGCACAGGGCCTGTGTCTCCTGGTTGTGGATCCCAAGGTTAGAAGAGAGCCAGGGAGATGATGGGGACAACAGGTAGATACTTGGTCATGGTGGTAGTTAGGTTTGCCACAAGGTGGCACTCGTAGATTGGTTTTTGTATTCATTCCTGAGACTAAGCAACTTTCATACATGGTTACTAAACATAACTCACAACCTGTGTTTCACAGTTTGCAGAGTTGATTTTGAGTCATTTTGGTAGCTTTGTAAGAAAAACATATTTCCCTGAAATAAGAGAATAGGATTCTCTCTTTTCTTCTGATCCTCATATGAAAAGGTGAGAAACACTTAGGAGGACGGTTCTGGTGCCCTGTGTGCTGTGGGAAGAGAGAGTGACTTCTCTTTGGAACTCTGTGCAGGGTCCAGTAACAGAGCCAGTGGCAAGGAAGCTAGACCAGAAAAGGGTTTCATAGTAGATGTGAATTTTTTTATTCTGAATCTGCCTTGAATTCTAGCAGCCTTTCCCTAAGGGTAATATTTACCATCTTAAGTGAGAGATTTTAGGGTAGATATTTTTTAAAAATAAATATTTTTTCCCTGATATAAAAGTAATATATACTCATTAGAGAAGAGTCTTTAGTGAAAGAATAAAATTCATCCATCTTCTAGAACAGAGAACATCTTTCATCTAGAACAGAGCTAAACTTTACTGATACATTTATGGATTTTCTTTCAGTACTTAAAAATGCATATAATATGTGTATAATATTTAAATAAAATCGAGGGTTACACATACACACAGGTTGGTATTCTAATTTTCCTCCCTCATTGGTGTGGTATCAAAAGTAGTTTATGTGTCTTTGAAAATAAATTCTTAGTAGTTGTACCTTGTTTTAGTTATTCATTCTTTGTTGATCCTTTATTGTCATTATTTTTTTTAATGTTTTTTAGCTGTAGAGGGACACACAATATATTTGTTTGTTAATTTAGTTTTTATGTGGTGCTGAGGGTCTAACCAGTGCCTCACACATGCGAAGCAAGTACTCTGCCACGAGCCTCATCCCCAGCCCCCATTGTCATTATTACCAATGATGTTGTGGTGAACTTTCTTGTGAATAGCTCTTTGACTCCATCCTTTGGAATTTCTTGAGGATAGAATCCTAGAAATGATTGTGAAGTGGGGGACTCTCATTGCCCCAGTAAGTACAAACTGATACCTTTAGAATTACATGTTAAAATAATTTTTTTCTTTTAAAAAAAGGTTATAGACAGATTATTATTTTTTAAAAAGATAAGCACTTAGTAATTTGCCATCCTGAAGTGAATGAGGACATATTCAGGGATTTGCTTCCACTTAAGAGTGCAGCCATAAGTTACTTATTCTTATCCATGTCACGGAATGATCAGATGACAAAATGTGTTCCTTTGAAAGAAAGCCATTTTAATTCTTCATTTTTGACACCTAGAAATTCAGCAGGCAGAAAGAGCTTTGGTTCAGCTTATTCTGCCTGTTATTTTGAGTCCCAATATTTAAATTAAGTTAAATTCTTAAATTCTTAGTTTACCTTACATCTCTTGAGTTTTTCATTCATTCCTTTATCTTTTCCTTTTTTTCTTCATTATGTCTCATTCTTATGAGAGGTTTTTCTAAAGGATGTTTGCTATTTTACTAATTATCTTGTATTACTAATTATGATATATTTGAAATGAAAATTTTTTGGACTTTTTTCTTTTATAGAAAGGTCATTTTGAGAGTTTTCTAATCCCCTCAGAAATATAGTGAGAACCAGTTTTTCTTAGTACAGTGAGCTAAAAGAGGGTGTAATGATTCATAATATGATTAACTCTTGATCTGAATAACATAAAAATAATACATAATCCCCCATATACATTTATTTTGGAACCCAGTCATACTTTTCAGGCATTCACCAAGTTGCCCTTGTTCTAGAGCCCGGCACCTTCTTCCTGGAGCAGTTCCCCTAGGTGATGGAACAGGGCTGGCATGCAGCCAATGACATACAGGTCTAGAGTACCCGTTCTTTTTTTTTTTTTAGATTTTGATGGACCTTTATTTTATTAATTTATTTATATGCGGTTCTGAGAATCAAATTCAGTGCCTCACACATGCTACGCAAGTGTTCTACCACTGAGCCACAACCCCAACCCCTAAAGTACCTATTCTATCAGCCCACTGGGGATGCTTGAGGCACCAAAGCACTGGCTTAAGTGCCAATATATTATTTGGAAGGTGGAAAGTACATTAGATCATGTTTTCTTCTAGTCAGTTTTGCCTATGACCAACTCTGGTTGGAGGCTCCTGGACACTGGGTAACCAGACCAAATGGGTTATCATTTGGGAGATAATCAACAGCTGACTTCCTTCACACAGGAATGGGGAATGTCAGAGAACCTGATTCACGCATCCTTGGTTGTGCCCTCTTCTCCTATGGTACACATTGCCTTCCAGGTCATTCTCTGCTTTCACTGAGTGGAGGTGGTTCATCTCATCCTCCAGACTGAGCCCAAAGCATGTGCCCTCCTTCCAGTTTCCTTATTTGTTACTAGTTCTTGAATTTTTCTCTCTTGGTGGATGGGTCATCTGTTGCCTCTCTGATACCATTACCTTCAAAAGCTGCTGAGTTTAGAGTCAGCATTATTATAAGCAAAATGTGTGATCCAGAATATTCCTGAGTTGGAATAGTTTGGGAAGCAGAATAGTACTTCTGCTTCCCAAAGCTCACCCTTCTCAAGTGGTAACATGCTGGGAAAAGTTGGGATTCCCAGGCCAGAGGGTATCTATTAAATCGTGGATAAGAATGAGAAATTTGAGCTTAGTAAACTAAAGGGGCTGATAGAAATGGGAGATTGAAACATAGGTAGTTTTAAAGGACATGTGTTTATTTGACTGATGCAGGGAGCCTTGTTCATGGACTTTATATATTTTGTGGTGTTTTCCCCCCTAAACCCAGTTCATCATGTTAGAGGTTCAGAGAAAAGTGTGCTGATGACTTGGGTTCTGCTGCCATTAGCCTGCTGTATTATCTTTGGACAAGTCACTTAACTTTTCTGGGCTTCTTTCTGTACCTGTAAATTTAGAGGTTTGGATGAGATGTTCCAGAAGAGCCCTCTGAGCTAGAGCATTCTGGGACACATCCCCCCATTGCTTTATGTGGCCTTTCCCTTGGGTACTGTGTATCTTCTGCTTTGTTGCACACTCTTACCCTGCCCAGCCCTGGAATGGAAACTAGAAGGAAAACAAAGGAATAAGGGAAGCAGGATGTCACCCCATGTCCTCCCGGCCTCATTAACTAGAGAGAAACCCCCTCCCTCCCTCTGGTGCTCTACACGGGGTCAAAATGCCCTTCTCACCAGAAATGTGCTGTGTGTGGCCCTCAGGTTCTCAAGTTTCTACTCAGTCTGCTATTTAACCTCAGACAGGAGGGACATCTTTATCTATAGCCGCAAGGCCAGTGCTGTGAGGCTGATTAAGCGATCAGTGTGGAGTGTGCCAAGTGTTTAGAGGGAGGTTGATGAGAGGGGAAAAAAAGACTTTTTTCAGTTTAATGATAAGAGAAATTATGTGTCATAGAGAATTGAATAGAATTGGGTGCTTTAAAAGGAAAACATGAGAAGTCAAGCTGCGTCTGCCATGTTAATTCCTTGTTATCCATCCAGGAACCCTAGATGAGATTAATGCATAGGAGGCCTGTGTCTTGGGTCAGCTGGCTTGCCCTGGACTTTGTTCTGCTCATCTTTGCCTTTGTCTGGGCATCAGCTAGACAGACGTGTACAAAATGTAAGGTTTGCGTTTTACAAGCTGCAGAATGGACTCTCTATATACACATATATTTCCTAGGACCTGGCAGAGAATACTTTTTGAGATAAGGTGGGTGTCACCATGATGACCAATCTGTCCTTAAGCCCCTAATTCTCCCTGAGTAGCTGGGTTACAGGCACATGCCACTGTGCCTGGCAGAAAGTGCATTTTCTGGATCATCCTTGTGCTTAGTTTCAGCCCCAAAGGGAACTTGTTGGTTTTTCTTTGTGTAACACAGATTTGTACTGAGCATGCTCCACTTGAAGCTCTTTTCTGTTATCTAGATAGACATGGATGTGAGCCCTGGTTTCTACCAAATTGGGATCTTTTTTTGCAAGGGGGGTTGTCATTCAGAAATTTAAAAAATGATGACCAGTTAGCCAAAAAGAAGGCTCAAATATGTTACTCCAGCCTCTCCTACATGGTCTCTAAAGTGCCTAGAGTTCTGACATCTTCTGTGTATCTCACAAAGCCAATAAAAGCCCCCATCAGCTGAATTAGTTTCTCTTAAATTGAGAGATGCGAGTCTGGCGCTGGAGGCCTGGTAGGCCTGCGCTGAAGCACATATGGCTTCCTGAGTTCTTGGATACAATAAGTAGGACTAAAGTTGGCTCAGGAAAGGAACAGAAGATGACTTGGGGTTAGTTTTTCTTTTTAAAATGTTATACAAGTGCAGAGCTATTGGCTGCCACCCACCTCTCCAACCATCAGCAGAGCTTGACCTTGGCCAAGATTTTGCTTCATCCTCTCGGCATTTCAGCATAGAGTTGCGTTTCAGCCGTGGAATGCTTAACCAAAAGCACATGCTATAGTGGTGGTTTCCAAAGAGCAAGTTTTTGCAAAAAGTCTGCATAGTGTTGTTTTATCAAAACAACAGCTTCCTCCGAACCATCAACCCAGCAAACCTCTAAATGGTGATTCTTTGGCTTATTTGTACACAAGGGCTAGGACTTTTATTGAATACTCATTGAAGTGTGGCATAGTTAACATATGGCAGATATGCACATCTTCAGAGTAAAGCCGGATAAACTTTGACAAGTGTACACACACATAACCATTAAGGGCTGGGGCTTTTATACTATGTGAACGTCTATTCCAGTGATAGGCTTCTGGGTATTGGAAGGTTGTGTACATCTGGTCATACAAATTACTCTAAAGCAGTAAATCCAAGTAAAAATGAAATGAAGAGTTGGTGGTCTGGTCTAGGCAGTTTGCCCACACTTAGTGGACTTGGTAACTACAAAGCTTCATAAAGCTTGATTTTAATAATTTTTTAAAAACGGGTAACATGTGTCCAGGTACAGTGGCACCAGCCTGTAATCCTAGCTGCTTGGGAGGCTGAGGCAGGTGGGTCACAAGTTTAAGTCCAGCCTAAGGAACTTAGTGAGACCCTGTCTCAAAAAATAAAAAGGGCTAGAGATACAGCTCAGTGGTTGGTAGAGCACCCCTTGATTTGATCCCCAGTACCACAGAAAAAAAACAAAGTGTGGGGGGAGTAATATGTATACATAGTCTAGAAATTTTTAAAAAATGGATACTGAAATCTCTCCAGTCCTTTACTTCCTTAATGATAACCAGTATAATTTATTTGTATATTGTCCACCCATCAAAGAGAGAGTATATAGAGTTTGATTTGATTTGTTTTGTTTTTGTGGTGCTAGGAATTGAACTCAGGGCCTTATGCATGTGAGACAAGCATTCTACCAATCGAGCTATATCCCCAGACCTGGATTTTTAAATCTCAAGTTTCTTCTTTGGGTGTTAACCAAGAACATTTTCCTACCCCTTCCCTTCATCCTCTAGAGCATTAATGCAGAAATGTTTTGGATCCCACAGCCTCCACAGTGCTAATCCTATTTGCCCTATACTGTACTTTGCCCTCTGTCTGGCTCATTTGGCTCAGAAGTCCAAGTTTCTCATAGGATTGCCATGAGTTGATAATTGTTGAAGCTGGGTTATTATATTGGGTTCTCTACTTTTATGTCTATTTGAAATTTCCCATTAAATGTTTTCATTCATTTTTCTTTTGAAGTAGTTCCTGCAGCACAACTGTCTGCCTTTTTGTTGAAGTGATGCTCATTCGCAAATTATAGGCAAATCTCTACATGGAAACCCCCTCCCTGCCATACGATTTTATGAACATGAACGGGGATGATTACTTACCCTCAAAAGCCATCCTTCTCCTTAAACATAGGATCGACCTCAAATTTATTTTGAAAAGCCAATATCTCTGGCAGGCAAAATTTTTATTTGATTTGTTCACTAAGTTTTTCAGGCATATAACTCTCATGCATGGCAGAGAACTTCACAGTGAGCCACAGTGAACAGTATTTTATACAACTCATAGGTTCAAGAGCCAGGGAAGGAGGGCCTGTCATCTGACCTTCTTGGTGGGAGAGGAAACAAATCTTGCAGGGATGGCCTTCCTAGGTCACTTCCAGCTCCCAGTCGCCCTTAGTCTTTCCTCTGTGGCAGGTGGCTAGGAGTCACATCTCCAGATTGGAGCCTCCCAAGATACACAGTCTGGGAAAAGCTGTGGAACCCTTGATGATTTTCTAAATCAAGACCCATATGGTTCCCCAAAACCATTTTACCCTTGATGCCCTTTCATGCTGTCCTTTGTCTTGCTGAAATCTAATCACTGAGGCCTCTCAGTCAGATGAGAACATTCCCACTGGCCGGGCAGGCCCCTTGGAGCAGCTGTCACGTTTGAGCAGCATCTGCTTTCTGACAAGCTTGAAGACAGAATGAAGGACGTCTTTGAGTTTGGGGGACTGTGTTCAATATGCTAGCAGTTTGGTGGCCTGGTGCTGGGGTGGGAGGAGGGGTCATTCCAGATGGGTGAGGATCTTCCTGATTTCAGTCTATGGTCCTTGTGGAGTCCTAAGGCTGCACTGGTTCCCTCAGCCTTTGGCTCCAGCCTTTTCTGGGCAGGGAAACAGAATGAGGCAAAATGCCTGGTGTGTTTTAAATAGATTCTGCCTGCTGCAGCCAATAAGCCCAACAGCTTGGAAGGTGAGTGACCCTTCCCGAGAGATTTATGTTGCGCCAGTGCTCTTGCCTCCAGCCTGGAACACTGGCCACCCTCGCCCTCTTCCGCCCCCCGCCCCCCCAGCCCTCTACTGTTAACCATCCTTTCCTCTCGCTGCTCTCTGGATGGTTTCTCTTGAGGCCTTTCTGGCTTTAGTATTTGTTCCACTTTTATTGGTTTTCACTCTCTGCTTTTTCTTTCCCTGAAGCTGTTTTTCCTCGTATTCTGTCTTTTCATCTCTTGGAGTCTGTTTGTATCCATTCTGCTAAGTACACATCTCCCTCTGCTGCTTGTCTATCACGGCTTTTCTCTTCTCTTTTTTTTTTTTTGTACCAGAAATTGAACTCTGGGGCACTAAACCACTGAGCCACATCCCCAGCCCTTTTTAAATATTTTTAAAGACAAATATTTGTAATATTTTAATACTTTGTTTAGGGATGGGGTTGTGGCTCAGCGGTAGAGCGCTCGCCTAGCATGGGTGGGATCCGGGTTCGATCCTCAGCACCACATAAAAAAAATAAAGGCATTGTGTTATGTCCATTTACACCTAAAAAGTAAATATTAAAAAATATTTTGTTTAGAACTCTTGCTGAGTTGCTTAGGGCCTCGATAAATTGCTGAGGCTGACCTTGAACTCACAATCCTCCTGCCTAAGCCTCCTGAGCTGCTGGGATTACAGGTGTGCACCACTGTCCAGTTCTGTCGTGGTTTTTCGATGGTCCTCTTGCTCTCACTTTCCACTGCCTCTGGGACACAGCCCAGCCCCTCTTAGGCTTGTGTGCAGTTGGGGAGGCAGGGGAGGTGGCCCACTGCAGTGTTGGACACTGATACTTGCGATCTGAGGTCACAATCTGTGCTCCAGCACTGCCAGGGTACCTCAGATTGAGCAAGGATGGTATGCTGTGCCATTTTCAGAAAGGTTCCTTCTGGTAAAGAGAGACTTTAGGAGGACCTGTGGGGCCTCTTCCCATCCTATCCACTCACAGAGACCATTTACAAGACCTAGGAGTAACTTTCAGAACATTTTAGATTTGTTGTCTGGATTCCCGGGAAGAAGTAATGCAGAGAAAGAAAGTTAATTTTTCAAACTATTAGTGGGCAATTGGCTGTTTATCTTGGAAAGAAGTAGGGCGTGGGGGGTGTGGATGGAGAGTGGAAGAACCTACCTGGAGCAATCTCATTTGGGGGAACAGTGCCACTCTGAGCAGAACCTCAACCGTGGCAGCTGTTTCTTGGCACTAAGCCAAAAGAGGGGCAGTCCGAAAACAGAGGTGGGGGTGGGAAGTAGGGGACAGCACACATCCTAGGTTGTAAGCAATAAAGGAAGCAGAAGAGGAAGACCATGTGAAGGCTCAATGTCAAAAGCTAATGAGGAGTTGGCACTGGGGAACCAGGGGAGTGGAACCTGGCCAGAGATGCTGCAGCCTGCTCTGCCAAGTGGAGGCAGGCAGTGTGAGGGGAGGCCAGGAGAAAAGGGTCCTTGGTGACCTTTCCCCCACTAATCTCTAGCCCTTTTATTCTTTTTTACAGATTTGTCCTCATTTTTAAAAATTTTTTAATGTTTTTTAGTCATAGTTGGACACAATATCTTTATTTATTTATTTATATGTGGTGCTGAGGATTGAACCCAGGGCCTCGCACATGCTAGGTGACCACTCTACTGCTGAGCCACAACCCCAGCCCCTCATGTTATATTCACAAAAAAAAAAAAAACAAAACCCAAAAACAAAAAGGGCAGTCTTCCTTTGAAAGGGACTCACAAGGGCTGGAGAATTTGAGGCTGAATGAACTGACCCTTTTGCTGGATTTTAGGCCTCTTTGCCCACCTGGTTGCTGGAGCAGTGAGAGGCAGCCCCTCACTGGGATATGCTGAGGCGAGTCCTTGTGCAGCTTGACAGCCCAGCAGAGAGCCCAGGGACAGGGGCCAGCTGTGGGTGTGTGCCCACAGAACCTCTGCAGACTGTAGGGCAGCCAGAGCAGTGGGGCTGTTGGCCAGCCCAGCTGGAGAGCTGGGGTTTGTCTTAGACCTGATCTGAAAGACACCTTCAGCATGACTCCAGCTCCAACCCTGGCCTCCTTTCCCCTCAGCAATGGGCTGGACTGAGGCCTGCGGTGGAAGAAAGAGAAAGGAGAACTTTTTTTCTTGCTTAAAAAATTTTAGGGGCTGTGAGTATGGCTCAATGGTAGAACAAACGTGCTTGGCATGAGGCCCTTGGTTAATCCCCAGCACCAGAAAAAAGAAATGTGAAGAGGTAATAAATAGCAAAAAAGAAAAAAAAAGAAATTCAAAAGGTATACGGGATGTACAATAAAAACATCTCATTCTGCCTACTCAAGCTCCCCTCCATGGAGGCATCCCTGGATGTACCAACTTCTTGTATATTCCTCTACTTTCTCCTTTTTAGATCTGCTGTAATCTGGAAATTTTCAGATTCTTGATCATATAGAATGCTTTAAATTGTTTGGGTGTATACAAGTGTATGTAATGTGTAATGAGATCAAATGATGATAAAGAAAATTGTATCTTGGGCTGGGCATGGTGGCGCACACCTGTTGTAATCCCAGCCACTCAGGAGTATCAGGAGTTCAAAACCAGCTCAGCAAATTAGCAAGGCCCTAAACAACTCAGCGAGACCCTGTCTCTATTTCTTTTTTGGGGTACTGGGGATTGAACTCAGGGGCACTCGACCACGGAGCCATATCCCCAGCCCTTTTTTTGTGTGTGTATTATTTAGAGACAAGGTCTCACTGAGTTACTTAGGGCCTTGCTTTTGCTGAGACTGGCTTTGAACTCACAATCCTCCTGCCTCAGCCTCCCGAGCTTCTGGGATTACAAGCGTACACCACCAGCCCAGCGAGACCCTGTCTCTAAATAAATATAAAAAAGGAGTGGGGATGTGGCTCAGTGGTTAAGCATCCCTGAGTTCAATCCCTTATTCGCCCCTCAAAAAAAATTGCACCTCAGTTTATTGTTAATAATTCTTGCTACAGCAGGAAATTATTTAAAATAAGTAGAAAAATACATAGAATCCTAAAATGCTAGCCCTAGAAAGGACCTTCCAAGTATTTATGTACCAAAGTCCTCTTTTAAACATGAGAAAAAGACCCAGGTAAGTGACTTTTCCAGGGTCACCAGGATGGTTGATGGCATTCCTGGAACTAAAACCCAGGTTTCCCACCTCCCAATTATCCCTGCTTCCCAAGAACATGCCAAATGCTCCCTTTTTAGGTAGTAATATTTGTAAAGATCTGTTTCAGAGATGGAAGGAAAAACAAATGATTAGAGACAGGGAAAGAAATCACGAATTCCAAGAAAAAGGTGAAATAAAATTCCAATTAAAAAATGGAGCACACACACATCCACACACATGCACACATATACACAGCATGGCAGAGGACAGAGGCTGTGGGCTGAGTCCATTGTCCACCTCTTCTGCTGGACTCCAGGGTGAGATGGGGCAGGTGGTCTGTAAACAGTAGCACAGCGCCACCCTCTGCTGAAGGATGTGCAGCCTTCAACCTACTGTCACTGCAGAAAGCAGAGGCAGGTATGTTCTTGTCTGGCAGGAAGAAAAAATGTCACCCTAGACCAAGTTGTGCGTGGACACAAGGCAGGGATGTCAAGGTAGAAGGGAGGAGGTGGGAAGAGTTGCCTTATTACTCTACCTTGGAGCTCTGCCATCACTGGCCCCCAAGCATGAACAGCCCCGCTGTTTACCACCACCTGCCAGGAGGACGCTCCCCAAGACCTACATGCTGATAAAATGATAGGATGCTTTTAAATTTCCTTTTCCTACTCTGGCATCAGCTCCAGATATGTGAACAATTTTGGTGTCCAAGCCAGATTGATGGGCCTTTTGATGGCTTCAGAGGGTGGCTTCACTGAGAGGGGACATGTATGTCTGTAAATGCTGGTTGTAAAACCCTCAATTGCTTTGAAATGGTAAATTTCCAGGCAACACGGATCTGGTATTACACGCCTCCTGCATTAACAGCTTTTTCTTCCTGTTCAATTATTTTGACTGGCCAGGGAGTAGAAATTACACTTCAGCATATATCGATGGATATTTTCAGCCTGGCTAAGAGCTTCAAAATTTATACCAACCCCAGGAAAGGTCCTTTAATTTCTGCTTCACAGTTTCACAAGGAAAATGGAAGTATCAATTATAGGCACCATTAGACTGAAGGAATGTAGGACCATGGGTCTCTTCAACTCAAATTCTTTCTAATCTTACTGCCTGGCCTCTTTGATATTGAGCCAAAGTTTGTTCTAAGCCTCAGATCTAAAGGCCCATCCTCAAATAAAGAAGGCCCTTGAAAATAAATGAGTATGCCTGTAGGGAACACACCTGTAATCCCAGCTATTCAGGAGGCTGAGGCAGGAGGATTGCATGTTTGAGGCCAGCCTCAGCAACTTAACAAAACCATCTCAAAACAAAAAATAAAAAGGCTGGGGATGTAGGCTCAGTCTCATTCAATCTCCTGGATTCAATCTCCCAAAATCTCACATATCTTAGCCACTTTTGTTTGCTCCATTTCTTGGACTTGCCTGCTTACCTGTCCTTCAAGGCTCTGCTCCCAAATGTCTTCCAACTTGTACAGTAGAGCTGTAGAACCCTGTCTAATCCTGTGACTGTTTACACATATTTCTCTAATGTCAATTACTGAATCCCCCAGATGCTGTGACCAGATATTGTTCATTTTTGTATCCCTATACTAGAAGTGCCTGGCACCTTCTAAGTATTCAAAAAGGAAATGAAGGGACCCCAACAGGCAACAGGCACTGGCTTCACCATCTGAGGCCTTTTTGGCATTTTCTCAGTCCAGAGTGGCAAGAAGCAGCAGCTTCCCACCCTCGATATTCATTCATTCATTGATTTACTCCACACAGATTTAGTACGTGCTGCCAAGATGCCCAATATTGTGCTGGGAACTCATGATACACAAAAGGCTGCCAGGCCTTGCTCAGAGGCACTTCCATTCAAGGCAGAGAGACAGGAGTGTGGTAGGCCTTGGTCTGGCATCTCCGTGGGCCATCTGGTCTGCTCTGAGAACCTTTGCCATTCAGCTCTCCAGAGGCTGTGTAGAAAGGAGGTGGTAGAGGTGGGNTTTTTTTTGGCATGAATTTCTTGCTGTTAGTAAAGAGCATTTGACAATTTTTTTTTTTTTTTTTTTTTTTTAGTACCGGGGATTAAACCCAAGGGTGCTTAACCACTGAGCCACATCCCCAGTCTTTTTTTATATTTTATTTAGAAACAGGTTCTGAGTTTCTTAGGACCTCACTAAGCTTGCTGAGGCTGGCTTTGAACTCTCGATCCTCCTGCCTCAGCCTCCTGAGCTGCTGGGATTACAGGTGTGCACTAGAGCTTAAAGCTACAGAGCTTAAAGCCTCTGCAGTCCTGTTACTCCCAAATGCAGAAGCTGGGTCATTATGATCAGCAATAACCATCATAGTTCTGCCATTGCCCAACAGAATCAGGGTCACTCCTTCCATGACTTCTGATGGGACCACAAAAGACTTTCTCACCTCCTCATCTTGAGGGCAGCTCATGAATAGAACCCCTGAGGGAGGACCTATAGCCCCAGCTATTCGGGAGGCTGAAGTGGGAGAATCACTTGAGCCCTAGAGTTCAAGACCAGCCTAGACAACACAGTGAGATCTTGCTTTTAAAAATGAAGATAAAAAAAGAACACCCAAGGGCTGGGGTGTAGCTCAGTGGTAGTGCATTTGGCCTGGGTTTGATCCCGAGCACTGCAAAAGAAAACAAAAATCACAAAAACAGAAAAAGCCTTGCCTTCAGCGTTTACAGTTTAGTGGCAGAAACCAGTGATAAAAAGCCAAGGTTATCAGACAAATTGGATTGAGAATAAGACTGGAAGTTCCTTTCAAAGAGCCAGGTCCTAGCTGAGCGCGGTGGCTCATGCCTGTAATCTAGTGGCTCACGAGGCTAAAGCAGGAGGATCACCAGTTCAAAGCCAGCCTCAGCAATTTAGTGAGGTCCTAAGCAACTCCATGAGACCCTGTCTCTAATAAAATCCAAAAAAAGATTGGGGATGTGGCTCAGTTGTTAAGTGCCCCTGGGTTAAATTCCTGGTACAAAAAAAAAAAAAAAAAAAAAAAAAAAAAAGCCAGGTCCTACCCTCCATCTATAACGGTTTATAGAAACTTACAGATACCTTTTCCTGGGAAGACAATTGGCGCATTAAGCGTGATCAGCTGGCAGTGGACAGCATACATCCACTGGATGGCTGTGACTTTGTAGGCATCAGTCTCATCTGTAAAATGGGGGCTTCAGGGCCTTCTTCACAGGTGCCTGTATTCTGTGATCCCATATCGGCACAGCATGTGTGGCCTGGTTATGAACATTCTGTACCCCTACCAGCCTCTCTTCTGCTTAGGACATGGGCAGGCTGGGAATCCAACAGGTGTCTCCCTATGTTCTGGGGGCCTGCTGCAGCAGCAGACAGGACAAGACACTTCTGAGCTGGCACAGGTCTAAGAGTATTGGACACAAAGAGGCGGGGGCCCTGCTCTGTGCCTCTCTCCTCCACCCTGTCTCCAGCGTGCCCAGCAGAGGCTCTGGAAAAGGCATCCACCCACCTGTTGGGCAGGACAGTTCACCTTAGGTGTGGCCTTAGGTGTGGCCTGTCCTCTGTTCTTGGCAGCCATGGCAGCAGTCCCCTTCGTGTTCTCTGGGCAGGCCCTTCAGGAGTCCCTTCTCACCCCCAGAGCATGTCTGTGGGAGCAGGTCTCCAATAGATTGGGGTGGTTACTAGGCACTGAATTTTATAGGCTTTATTTCAACCAGTCTTTCTCAACAGGGCTTCAAGTAAGGGCTAACACCCTCATATCACAGTTGAGGAAACTCAGGTTAGGAATTTGCTCACTTTCCTCTTCTGTGACATAATTAGCATTTGAATTGAGTTGTCCAGCTGCACATCAACTGGGGTCCCAGCTTACCCCAGGCCAGCTTTGGTGGCCTTAAAAGAGAAGGTGAACTGAGTCTGAGAGAAATAGCAAACAGGGGAACGTGCCTAAGAACCAGAAGTCTAAAATGGCTCAACTAGAGGGAATCTGAGAGCATGTCTCTGTATCCCTCCTTTTACAGAGGAGAAGACAGGCCCAAAGTGACGGGAGACCTATGCACATAGAGCTAACTCTTAAGCACCCTGCAGACTGCCCTGCACCGTGCCCACACACTGACATTGAAAATGGCTCAGGATTTAAACTCAGCTCCACCACTGACCTGCTGTCTGACTTCAGGCAAATAATTAAATGAGCCCTGTGAAGTGTCAGGGTCCTTAGCTGCAGATGGGGATGATAATCTTGAACTCACCTCAAGAGCATGAGAACTTTAGAGATAGGAATGTGGAATGTAGGCATGGGGGCTGGCTGGCACCTGGGAGGTCCTGAGTAAACTGTAGCTAATACAATTACTCTTGTTTTTAAAGTTCAATGAACATTAGGAATCAGCAAATCTCTTAGGGATGGCTTTGATCTGTCATTCTGCTGGGATCCACTCTAGGACCAGAGAGGAAACAAAATTCATTGTTATCCCTGATCACTGAAATCTACCTCAGACTCAGTTTTGGGCCCATTTGTGATTCAAATCTGGAAGGAAGACCATAGTTTGTAGCCAAGGTGGCAGTTTCTAGTTCCCAGTTCTGCCAGAGTGCCTGTGGCTTAAGGCACATCAGTCAACCTCTGTGTCAAATTTCAGTTAAATGAGCATAGTGACTTCCAGCCCTCTTTTATTTCCATCCCCAAGGAAGTGCCCATCTGAGGGCTATTGTGCAGTCTAACACCTTCATGAAGGGCTATGCCCCTCTGGTGGAGGGTGAGGGAAGTTTTATCTTAGGGACAGAGCTGCCAGATAATGACAATTGGCCCCCACTTATTCCTGGGGAATAAGTGGTGAGACTTGTAGAAACCCTGCCAAATTCCATCTTCTCCCTCCCTCACCTCATGGAGCCACCAGAAAGCCCTCAGCCTGATATCAGCCTGGCAAGGCCCAGCTTCACCTCCCATACCCAGGGGTGAGTTTTTCAAGTTGAGGGGATGCCTTTGGACCCCACATCCTTTCACCTGGTTCTCTCAAGATCAAAGGCAACCAGACATGCATTGGCAGGCTGGGATGCAGGGAGCAACCTATGGCAACTAGAGGGCTGGTCCCTAGTCCTCCCACCTGGCTGACCTCCTGATAGATCACCTGTGTTAAAAGGCGGCACCAAGAGAGCAGCTCCCTTTCATTTTCATGGTTGACTAGAGATGTCTGTGGAGCCTGGTGCCTAAGGAGCAAAGTCTTCTTCCCTGGCCTCACACAGATGCTGTGACACTGGATCTATCCCATGATTGCTGTGAAATCAGGCAGTGGCTTCACAGTGATTTTCTCCATCCGTGCAAATGAATCCTGTGCCCTAGGCAGTTTGATTGAACTCCCCAGGTGAGAGAGACCTGGGACAGCAAGTTGTACTAGTGCCCCAGTGCCGGAGTACGGCTGGCAAAATAACCGGGGGGTGACGAACAACTTGTGTACGTTGATACAGCAGGAGTGGGAGCGGTTTATTGCAGGACAGGAGCAGTATTTATACATTCCACACAGCTTATCTAATTTGCATAAACTAGATACATCAGTCAACCAATAAGGAATCTCCACACTTAATGGCTCACTTTTGTTACTTCTCAAACCACTCCCTCTGGCATTTTGCCAGGCACCATCCAGACTTGTTTATGACCTCTAACATTCCCCTGGCAAAATGCCAGGTGTTATTTTGACTTGTTTACAGACTCTAACACCCCAGGACCTGGGGCATCTCTGTCCTCTTGCCTGTTGTTTATGATGGCCACACAGACTATTCCTAAGACTCCCTGCTATTTTCATAGACCCTCTTTGGTGTATTCTCTATTTTGTAGGGTCACCTCCCTGGTTGGGCCATTTGGGGAATTGTCTAGGTATCCTCATGATTAGTCTTTTGAGTCAAGGTATCATAATTGTGATGATAAGTCTTCTGGGAAAATCAAGTGGAGTTTCTTCCCTTTGCCTAAATAGAAATGTATCAAGCATCTATTATGTACATGGTTCACTTCCAGAATGATGGAGAAATAGATGGAGAAACAGAGAAACACCTCCTTATTCACTTCCATGCCTCAGGGTGGTGCTGACAGTGTGAGTGAGGGAAGACTTGATGCTGTGACCTCACTGCCTGATTCCCCAGGTGGCTTCATTTGGAGCCCTGACCCTACCTGAGTCTTCAGAAGAGCCATAATACCCAGCAGCATCAACAGGAAACAAACTCCCTGCCCACTCCTCCTGGCATTTAAGGATCTCCTGAGTCCAGACTTGCCCAGTCTTCCAGCCTCAACTCCCACCAAACCCTTACCAGGTCCGGGGCTATCTCCTTAACACAAATGCTTCCATCCTCTGGACCTTTGCTGGGGCAGCTATTCATGATCCTGTCCTCCCCTCCCCCTTGTGCCTCTTAAGGATTTATTCGGACTTCTCTAAGCAGCTTTCCCTGGCAAATAAAAGAAGACCGCCTTGCAATAAATTATTTCTCTTTCTGTGATCCTTACTTCATCGTTTCCCATTTATTCATTGAGTGTCGGCCTGTACCCCACCCTGGGCTGGTCTCCTAGGGCTAATCTAGCCCACCTGGCCTTTTGTCAGGAGAGAGTAGTTCACACATGATTGTCACCGCCTCCAGCACCGGCGCAGAATCTCAGTGATGTGTCTCTCACCACCGTGTTTTGCACTTTGTCGAAAAGTGTCAGATGGCTTGTAGAAGAAGTGTCAGATGATTTGTAGACTGGGCTCTTCCCACTAATTAGTCATGTGACCTCTGGGGAATCGCCGGGCCACTCTGGCTTCTGTTTTCTGATGAAATAGTGATGAAGATACCTCAGAGTTATCCAGGGGACAGCGAAGCAGGATGTAGGAAAGTGTCATAAAAGCCCGGAACCCCGGGCCAATGAAAGATGCACAGTGATTGTATCTCCATTCTCCTCGCCCTAGCTGCGAGACAATGTCGCTCCCCCTTCGCTCTCCCCGAATGTCAAGTGCACCAGCTTCCAAACCTTCCTCTGGGCGGCTCCCCCACGGATCGGAATCTAGGCTGTGGAGGGTTCCAGTGTAAACTCAGGACACCTCTCCTCCCTGCCACCTCTTCCCAAGGACTCGCGAAACACACCTTGAACCCCTTGCCGGAGCGCAATTCAGAGCGCCGCCCGGAACTGCAGCTCCACTGCGTGGGCCAAGGCCGGGGGTCGCGCATTTCTGGTCGGTGACTCAGGGCCTCTTGGTCCGGGGGTGGGGTGGGTAGGCGGGACCCACTAGGGCCGCGCGGGGGCAGCGCCGGGCGATCGGTCGGCGAGCGGTGGGAGACGAAGCTGGCTCCAACCCGTCGCCATTCCGCCGCGGGCGTCTGTCTCGCCAGGTTCCCCGAGCGCAGGAGGAAGGCCCGTGCTACTTTTCCATTCCGGGGCGCTCCTTTACGGGTGCGCAGCGGCCCCGGCCGCCAGCAGCAGCTGGAGCGCGGATGGGGCTCTGCGCGCGAATGAATGGGCGCCCGAGGGAAGCGCGGGCTGAAGGGCATTTAGGACCGTGAGGATCGCTCCGCGCTCCTGTCTCTCCCTATCAAAGCCCCCCCCCCCTCCTTTTTCTGCTCTGCAGGACTGAGCAGCCAGGCGCAAGCGAAAACAAACAGCTGGGGCTGGTAGCGCCCCCGCCCCGGCCTCGAGAGCACGCCGGACCCGGCTCCCACCCTGGGCGCCCGGCCGCCCACCATGAGGAAGATCCGCGCCAATGCCATCGCCATCCTGACNCTGCGTGCACGCGCGACTGGGAACGTGGCGGATCTCCCGGCTCTGCGCAGCCGGGGCTGGGGGCTGAGGGGCTGCGGGTGCCTTGCCGGGGGGAGAAAGCAGCTGGTCCTTGAGCGCAGCGATCAGTCGGTGGAAACCGCGCAGCTGAGCGCGTAGGTGGCGGTGCGCACTGGTTCTCCAGCCTCCTGGGGATAAAGGACATCGGGTGGGGGCGTGGGTAGGGAAGGGTCGCTAAGCGCTGCTTCTCATCCGGGTCAACGTGGACCTTTTTCTTTGGCATTGACACCCTTCCAAGGGGGTTCTGTGGGTCAGGGAAGGGTCTTGTACTGTATGCGCCCTGCACCCCCAACCTTAGGATTCACACTACAGTTGAGCCCGCTGTGTCCGCGCCTGGACTCGGCGATTCCTTCGCATGGGGTCAGCTCCGGGACGGCTTAGCAAGCAGGGAAACAAAGGCTGTGTGGAATGGTTGGGGCTTTGGTGGAGCTGCGGGGCCCTAGGCGCTCTGGGGACCCCGACGGTGGCATGCGGAGCCCCAGCCGTCCTGCAGGGGGCGTTCCTGTCGCCGCCTTCGCCCGGGCACGGGGTGACAGCTTCTTGTGGCCAGGCAGGGGCACCTGTTGAAGCAGGAGACTCTGGGACCCGCAGAGAGCGCACTCGAACGGGTGCGTTCTGGTGCGTTCTTCCATCAGGGGCCAGTGGTGAACGAGAGTCTCTGACTACCCTCCCGACAGACTGCTGTCCGCGGCAGCCTGGGGGAGCGAGGACCAGGAAGCAGAGTGGAGCTGGAGTAGGGGATTGGGGGAGGGTGCAATCCTGACGTGGAAAGATCTGGGCCTGGGAGAGGCGGGGTGAGGAGCTCCTCGGGGAGGTACAAGGTCAGGAGAGCTGAGGTTTGTTATCGACTAGCGTACTCGATACTTACCCAAAGGTGCCTCAGAACTCCAGGAACATGAAGCAATCGGTGGACCACTCTCATATTCTCATCCTGCCCCAGATTCCACTCTTGTTACCCACCTGGGAAGAAGTGAAAATCCTCAGCAAAGGAACCATTATTTCTGCAAAGGAACCTGACCTTTGCAGAAATAATGGGTTATGAACTTTATCCTAGATCCCAGTCTGGATGCATCTGTGGGGGCAAGCCTATTTAAATGGAGGGTTTCCTTTTGAGCTCTGGATCCTTTCCCTAGGACACTGTTTCCAAAGCACTTGACAGTGTTTGGACTGAAAGCCTGGAGGAAAAGACTCCTGTGTCAAGACCCCAGAGGGCTGAAGTCTAGGTTACAACTGGAACCAGCCAGACCAGTAGTGGCCCCAGACCCCAGGGAGCTCCCACACTGCCCTCATCCTAGCTGCCTTCATCTGGGAGAACTTGCCTGGTCTCAGGGAAGGCCAGCCTGGGGCCAGGAGGGGAGATGCAAGCTGGCCAGATGCTGGTGACTGATGGGAGGAGGCTCTGAGTTGGAAGGGGAAAAAGGCCAAGGGAGGGTATCGAGGAAGAGAGAGGGCATGGTTAAGTCACCCAGACCCTCTTCTGCAGAACCATGACCCTAACCTTGCTGGGGCATCTCTCTCCTGCTTCCTCCCACGTGTGAGCCCTGGAGTGGGGACACTGCTGGAGGAGTACAACCCTTGTTTTGAGGGGTAGGAATTAGAGGTGGGGGGAATGTGCTGGCTAGCATCTTCTTGCCCCTCCTTATCACCACAGGTGTTAACTTGCTGCAGGTAAGAAAAGGGCTGAGATCTGGAAGCTAAGTTTAAAAGAGTAAAAGAGGATCAGGAAGACACCTGGGAGCCTGGAAGAGAAGGTGTACGAAGAAAGGGAGAGTAATAATATCAGGGGTCGAAGTGACTGAGCCTTCTCTGGCCACTTAAGCACACAGCCAGCTCCCTCTCCGTTCTTAAGCTTTATCTCTGGAAGTCTTTTCCGTCAGCATCAGTGCCAATCACACACTGCCCTTAACACTGCCTGGTCTTATATTCCTATCTTTGAGTTAATTCACTTCTGAGTAGTTCTAAAGCGAGCATAAATTCTGCATGCAGGGACTGTGTTGGAAGCTCCTGGCGTCTCCACATTGGTGAACACAACAAGTCCTAATAAGAACTTCTTTTGCAAAGAAGTGCAATAGCGTTCTGGCCCTTTTCTGAGAGCAGTCAATGGTCGAAGCTTCAGATACCCTTGATATTTCTTTGCAAGTCCACCCTGACTGTAAGTAAGGAGGTAAGGAAATGCAAGATCATGCATCTTCAGGAGTGGAATCCTTTGTTCAACTTGAAAGGGGCAGGTGCAGCTAGGGAATTGTTCTCCCTGGAATTGTAGCCACTGACTGTCCTTGCCATTTCAGGCAGGTCAGAATGTTGCATGTGGATTTTCAGATTCTTAGAGAATGAGGTGGCCAGTCCTGATTTCAGAAGCTGAGCAAATTCAGACAAGCGTCATCATCACTCCCCTGGGGAATCAAAGAGCTGAGCCGGGTAAGGGAAGGGCTGTATAACAGGCTGCCCAGGCGGCAGCTCTGCCTTCTTGCTGTCTGGATTGTTTGAAGCCAGCCAAGTTCCTTCTGGACTTCGGAGACACTTGTTTGGCATTATGGGGTGTTGGCATGGCAACTGTATGGCCCGATTTCTCTGGGAGGTCCTGAGTTTTAATATTCGGGTTCTGCTGTCAGCCCATGTATTACAAATTCTGATGTGAAAAATTGGTTATAGGATTTGCAAAACTAAAGGGAGATCCCGATTCCATCATTTCTTTAGCTGCTAAGGATGGGGCAAGGTTTGCAACTTTTCTGTGTTGTGTTTCATGGACAAGGCAGTATACTGGGGACACGTCCCTTGAATCTACACTGATGTACACTGTCAAGAACACCACCTAATGCAGGAGGCAGAACAGACATGCTGGGATCTTGAGCTGCCCCGTGGGGGAGAACAGTATGATTGTTTTGGTTTTGGATGCAGGTTTCCCATATGCCAGTTCTCTAACAGGCAGGCATGGGAGGCCAAGGTGTTATATGGACTTGTACTTTATTGGAAAAGACTACCCATTATGGGTGTCTTCAGCAGAGGTATACTCATTTGCAACAACCATCTTCAAATGTCAAACCATGAGAGATTTGGGCAAGAGTTTTCCTAAACTGGAGTTTCTTATCCTGAAATTGAGATACTGCTCAGTGACCATGGACAAAATATTGACCATCACTGGATCTTGATTAATCCGAGTGTTAAGTTTGGGTTGAATGATTGGCAGCCTTTGTTGGTGCTTTGATAAACCAATGATAGTTTCATTCTTGAAGTAAAGAAAGGGCTTTAAGGAAGTTCTCCTGCAGGGTGCTATGAGGTCTAGGCTCCTGTCAGGAGAAGGTTCCAGTCACCCTCAGGCTTTTCAGGGATCTCTACCTACCTAGTAGGAGGGGACACCAATGATGGCTTTACTGACACTGTTCTCTGAAAATAGAGGATTCAATAAGATCGGGATGAATTTATATTTATAATGTGTGCATTTTGGTGTCATGGGAATATGATTTGCCTAAATGACAAGATGATTTTGTATTTAATTTATCTAGATGCCACACTAAAGAAAGTGGGTGGGGAGGGAGAAGCACAAACACCCACAATTCCCTTTGCCAAAAGGTTCTGATTTAAAGGGCCAGTTTCTGGTCAATAGGGTCTGTCCCTGGGCTATTGTTTTTAAAACAATATCTTTATTTTGTTTACTTATTTTTATGTGGTGCTGAGGATTGAATCAGTGCCTCACATGTGTGAAGCAAGCGCTCTGCCACTGAGCCACAACCCTAGCCCTTCCCTGGGCTATTTTTGAGATCTCCCTGTGGGATATGGGGACAGCTCAGAGACATCTATATCTGGAGGGGGTGTTGATAGCCCAAGAGCCCCTTCCCAGGAAACCAGAGGCCCCAGGGCACAGGATTGGTCTGAAGGTGCTTCTTCTCCTGACAGCCCCTTTATTTCTGTGCTATGACAGTAATCCCCCCACCAGCTGCTCTGAAGGCCATGGGAGTGGCTTTGTTCTCTTGTGGCTGTGTTAGCTCAGAAAGCAGAGGAAACCCTTGGGTATAGAAATGCCAGTGAAAGGTAGACATGGAGGAGACCCTGGTGGATAAGGCTAAGCCGAGCTACCCTGGGGGCTGTCTTACTTTATAATGGAGGCAATCCCTCCAGGGTCAGAGGGGAGCACAGAGCCAAGCAGTTCATTACAGTGACAAGATTGGAGCTTCATACCCTGCCTGCTTCTTAAGGAGACCTGAAGCACCTTCCCCATGAGTAGCAGGACAAAAACACAGGAGGCCAAACAGATTCAGGACTTGAGTCTTCTGCGAAGAGGCAGGGGAGTCAAGCCTTCAGATGGGTGTCAAACAATGATTATATTTGGGCAGTAAATTCAGTTGACATCATCAGACAGTATGCTTGCCTGGTACCGTAACTGACAGTGTATGGCCCTCTTTGAAAACTGATTCAAGCGGCTTGCCTCTAAACACCTGTGGTCCTTGATCATCTATACCTGTCTAGCCTTCCTAATAGCCATTTACTCTGTATTATATTTATGGCAGCTACATTCATTGGATACTTTGACACTGTGTAAGTATTTTACAAGGTTTACCTCTGAATTCCCTCAATAACCTAATAAGCTAGGTACCATTTTTAGGTCCAGTAACATATGAGTGAACTGAGGCTCACCCATAGTTAGTGAATACATTGGAATCCAGGTGTTTCTTATTCTTACAGTCCAGGCACACGTCTTTTCTCTGGAGCATCTTCAGGGGAAGATTCAAGTCTGATGGATCATCAGCCCTCCATCTCTTACAGGTTCCACATCTGTGGATTCAAACAACTGTGTAGCGCACGCCTATAATCCCAGTGGCTTAGGAGGCTGAGGCAGGAGGATAGTGAGTTCAAAGCCAGTCTTGGCAACTTAGTGAGGCCCTAAGCAACTCAGCAAGATGCTGTCTCTAAATAAAATATTAAAAAGGGCTGGGTATGTGGCTCAATGGTTAAGCCATCCCTGGTACCAAAAAAAAAAAAAAAAAAAAAA
>NW_025999900.1:8164206-8200810 GCF_001458135.2 Marmota marmota marmota
TTTTTTAATATTTATTTTTTAGTTTTCGGCGGACACGACATCTTTGTATGTGGTGCTGAGGATCGAACCCGGGCCGCACGCATGCCAGGCGAGCGCACTACCGCTTGAGCCACATCCCCAGCCCCAGAAATTCTTGAAACCTTTAAATTCTCATGAAGAATCAACTGAGACCCACCTGCTTCTGTCTTTCCCTGAAACACCATCTGGCAGAGCTGGGCAGCCCCCTTCTGCTAAACTAGAAACTGAAGGTATCTGTGATGCACACACGTGCATGCAGAAGTGTCTCTAGGTGGACTTCAGACATCTCAACCATCTAAGACCTCAAGGAAGCTACAAAGATCTCTGTGCAGGGCATTGATAGCAGGAGACAGGCATAGAACTTGCCAGAGGCCACAGCCTGGAAATCAACATTGTTCCGAAAAATCAGTTCAAGTTAGCTCTTCTCCTGGCAACCTTTAGCTTTTCCTTGGTTACAAATCCAGCAGATTAGACGAAGGTGAGGGAATTGCTAGGAGCTGCTGTCCATGCTGGGAAGTGACAGCTGACAGCAAAGGACCAGGCCAAAAAGGGCCAAGTGAGGTGTGAGCAACCCTTCTCTCCATGCACACACTGGTCAGAATGCTGAAGGCATCATTTATTCATTCTCTTGACGATTATTGACCAAGCACCTACTATGTGCCAGGACTGTTAACCACACTAGGGATAATAAAATAGAAATAGAAGTGGAATAAGCTAACATTCTAGTTGAGGGAAACAGAAAATAAACACATCAACATGATTTATTAGGTAGTGGGAAATGCTATGAAAATAAAATAAAGCAATCTAAGAGGGCTGAAAGATGAGGGTTGAATGGCCAGGAAGGGTTTCTCAGGTAAGCTGTGTCCTGAATGGAAGGAGAGTGTGAGCCATACAGACGTGAGAGAGTGTGCCAGACAGCCACACGCCCTCCTCGGTTCAACCAGCACTGAAAAGAAAAAAAAGATCCAGAGAGCCAAAGTCCAGGCCACCGTCCCAAGGGTGTATGCTTGGTGTCCTTGGCTGGGGCAACCTGAGCAAGCGGCACAGCAGTCAGTGCTAGTGGTCAGGTTATTAGGCCTCAGAGCTGTGGAACAGACAGGCTCAGACACACTCCTGAATCATCAGGAAGTGACAAATTATATTCCGTGTACAGGCGTGGTAAATCAGGGAACTATGTCATTCATTTCAGAAAAATTTCCAGCAAGATGATCAAATTTATTTGTAACTGTTGGTTCTTAATGTTCTGTGGCTTGGAACACTTTGTTCCCTTATAATGTGAGATCAATGAGGTCCTTGTGTGTTTTGTGTGTGTCGTAGGTGGAGTGTGTGTGATATGTGTCTGTGCATCACATGTGATGTGTGTGGGTGTGTGCATGATATGTGTACCATGTGCGTTTGTGTGGGCTATATGTAGTGTGTGTGAGCTGCGTGTTTTGTATGTGTGTGTGTGACTGGTGAGGGGGAAGGGAGGAAGCTGGTGCCTGAAGAGATTTAAGGGACAAAAGATAATGGGTCCCTTGTTGAAATATTGGAGTGGGGGGGATGGGGGAGGACTCTGACTTTATGGGAGGGAGGATTCCTCTTCCTGGTGGCACCTGATCACATCTGCCTTTGTTTCCTGATCCGGTTTGCAGTGGGCTCTTCAGGTCCAGTTGAAACTCTGGAGATGGTTTTCTGGCAATGTGGCGCTTGGAATTCTTTCCCCTTCTGTTCAAGCAGAGCCCCTGAGCACCAAAGCCTTCCTCAGACCCCGCGGTGGGTACCTGTGCAGCCTGAGGCCTGGAAGGACCTGGACTCCAGGCAGCATTTTTTCAGTCCTGTGTGAGTGCAGGGGCTGCTGGGTTCCTTGAGGCTCAAGTGCCCGGGTGACTGGTCTGATGTGGCTTCATGTGTCCCTGGCAAGCCGCAGGTGCTTTATTTTTGTGGTTCAGGTCACGTCGTACCCCGTCGCAAGCCGCTGTCAGTCATGCCCTTTCAGATGCTGCTTTCAAAGTCCAGATTTTCAACCCTTTATCTTCTCCCAGCAACTCTGGCTTTTAACTTCTTTAAACAGACTGTCACGGAGGCTTCTGATACTTCAAGGCCTTGCATTCAAGGGGGTCTGGCCTTGTGTTTCCATAGCCAGAGGGAACCCATGTTACCCTCCAGAGTTGCCAAGTCAGAGGTCAGTTGGTGGCATGTGTGTGTTGGGGGGTGCTTCTGGCACCTCTCAAGTGCGACACCTGATTCTTTGCTTAAAAGCCATCTTCTACCTCCCTGTGGAATCTCTCACTGGGGTTGGGAGGCTGGAGACATTATTCCAAGATTGGGGCAGAGCCCAGCTGGAGGTTCCGTGGGAAAGAACATAGTCTTGATCAGTCCCCGAATAGTTTACCAATCCAAGAGGCCAGATAAGAAAGGGATCCAAGAGACGGGCAAGCACACACAGGGACCAGGGAGGGCAAAGCTGCCTTGGGAGGAGCAAGCCAAAAGGGATGGTCCAGGCAGAGTGGAGGCTGCCCACAGGAATGTTTTAGCACTGTTGGTGCCACCTTGTGGGGGCACGAAGATGGCCAGGCCCTTCTCCCAAAACATGAAATGCCGTCCTCCCTGGATGCACCCCAAGATAGTCAATCCCACTTTTTTGTGTGTAACAGAGAACATAGTATCTCCTAAATAACCCTTCCAGACAAGGAGGTCCTTGAACCACACCTAGGCCTGGGTCTGGACTTGGGGGCTGGGAGCGAGGTCAGGGTGGGTCTGCCACAGAACTCAGAGTATGGAGCCTGGTGAAGCGGAAAGCCAGCCCTGGGCAAAGCTGAGGGCAAGCCAAGCACAGGGTCCGAGAAGGGGCCTGGGCAGAGAGTTAAGCTGAGTGTGAGGTGACAGGCCCAAGCAAGAGTGCCCCTAGGGTCCCCAGAAGCCCTCAGAAAAGTCATGGGGATTCTGAGAGGAGCCTGGCATCACTTGAGGGTGGGGAGAGCTCCCCTTATCTGGTCCAAACCTGCACCGATCTTAGAGTAGCCTTCGGGCCCTTGTGGCTATTGGGTACTCAAAATGCGGCTATTGCAACTGAGAAACCATATCTTTAATTTTATTTAATTTTGTTGATTTGTATTTGTTTCAGTTGTTGGAGAACTTTTATGAGTGGTTAGAAGAACTTCAATATGCAGAGTCTACATTTTAAAATAAAATTTTTTTTTTTTTTTACAATGAGAATATATTTTATGGGTTTTTTTTTCCTTGAGCACATTTAACTAACTGAATAATACATTGTAATGATCATGCTGATTTTTCTAAATATGTTTTTAAAGAATTTATAATAAAACGAGCCTTCTGAGGATGCCAATTTACTTGATTAGTGATAAAATTAACATAGGCCTGGGTTTAAGCTTTATACACATCCCCACTACCACTGGCTTCAAGAGTTCAGTAGAGGAATTAAAATAAAATTAAAAAATTAAAAATAAATATTTAAAAAATATAGATATCTATGTAGTTGTAGATGGACATACTACCTTTATTTTTTATTTATATATTTTTATTTGGTGCTGAGTATAGAACCCAGTGCCTCACACATGCCAGGTGAGCGCTCTACCACTGAGCCACAACCCCAGTCCCAGAATCTATATTTTTAACTAAATTTTATTTATTAATATTTCTAGTGAAAAATTTGTATCTAAATTGAAATGTACTGTAAAATTCACACTATATTTCAAAGATTGAGCATCAAAAAAAGATATTGAAATACTTCATAATGTTCTTAATGTGTTGAAATGATACTATTTGAATATTCTGGGCTAAATTGTGTATGTATGGGGGAAGTACTGGGATTCAAACCCTGGGCCTGCCAATGTGCTAAGCATGTTCTCTACCACTAAGCTACATTCCCAGTTCCCTATATATTATGACAATTAATTTCACCTGTTTCATTTTATTTATTTAAGGTGGCTATTGGAAAAAATTTAAGTTACATACATAGTTTGTATTCTATTTCTGTTGGAAAGTACTGGTGCTCCTAAAGTCCTAGGAGGTTATCAAGGGAAGGTCACGTACAAAGGGAATGGCTACACGCCCTTGTTTCCCTAGATCTCAGGCCTTCCAGTCCTTTTTGGAATGGCTGCTGCCAGACTGTGGGTTCCTGATTCACCATCACCTTTGGGCACAGGACACCTCCCAGCATGGGCCCTAGTCCTCTTATGGTCATTAAAATCAAGGTCAATATTTCTTGCAGTCTTTTCTTTTAGAAATCCCTTCTAAGTCTTGCTGTGGTGAAATGGGTTTTGGAGGAGGGGTAGGAGCTGCGGAGGCAGGAAGCCTTTTACTCCCCTGGAAAGAAGAGGGATTAGTTCCAGTCTGTTGCTTTTGGTGTTCTGTCTTTGTCCTGTTAGAGCCAGAATGACAAATAGATCTCAGCTCTGCAGCCAGCTCAGAACCTGTGGAAATGGAAGGCTGGGTCCCGGGTGAGAAGGATTCTAAAGCTGCATCTGGGCTGAGTGGGAAAGGGCTTGGGATCGACTCACTATGTCTGCAAAGGGCTTGGAAAGGGGTCCCAACCCATGTGCCTTATATTTACTAATCCTGAATTAGATGAAGTTGTCTTCTTGGAGAGATTTTTCTCCACTTTAGAGACTGGATATGCCACTTTGAAGAAGCCGGAATCAGGGTCACAGAGAATCAGACCATGGGCAGAGGAGATGATGGTCACCTCCTGGGGCCATCACCCTCAGGAGATGTGCACAATTTTAGACAGCACTTCTGTTGGCAAAATCTCAACAGCCCACTCACCTTACTCCATGGAGATGAACTTGGCTGTGGTTCAGGGCCAGCCTTTTGGCCCCACAGGAGGCAGAGCCAGAAACCCAAGAAGGGCAGGACCATGGTGGGGGGAAGAGAGGAGACTTGGCCCTTTTTCTCTTTTCCTCTCATCCTGTCCTTAAAAGTAGGGATGTAGATTTGAGAACATTTCCGGATTCTTGGTGTCCAATTTCTGCTTATGGCTTTGCTCAGGGGGCAGCCTGGGATTGTGGTTGTCAGCACAGACACCAGAGCCCTAGCATCCGGACGTGTGTTCTAGTTCTGCCACTTGGCAGGTTATTGAAACATTCTGTGCCTGGGTTTTCCCACCTGTGGAATGGAGATGCTGGCAGGCCCCATTTTGGAGGATGGCTGTGAAGATTAATGAGTTAATTCACATAAACAGTTTAGAACTGTGCCTAGTGCACAGTACTATACAAGCGCTGGTATATAAGTTGTTAGCAGTAACAGGTTGTTACAATTTGTAAACTTGTTTATTAGTTACCTAGTGCTGCGTAACATATCACCCTAAGACTTAATGGCTTAAAGCAATAAGCATTGATTTTCTCTCCTTGTTTCTTTGGGCCAGGAATTGGAGAGTGTCTTGGATGGGTGGTTCTGAGTTTTCTCATGAGGTTGCAGTCACGTGTCAGCTGGGGCTGTAGTCACCTGTGTTTCTCTCATATAATTGGAAACTTGGTGCTTGATATTGGCAGGAGGCCTCAATTCTCCGAAAGGGCCTGCCTGAGTGTCCTTATGGGCTGATGACTGACTTTCCAGGAGCAAGCAATCCAAGAGACTTAGGCCAAAGCTGCAAAGCCTTTTTTGGAGGGGCAAGGGGTACTGGTGTTGAACTCAGGTTCACTCGACCACTGAGCCACATCCCCAGCTCTATTTTGTATTTTATTTAGAGTCAGGGTCTCCCTGAGTTGCTTAACACCTCGCTTTTGCTGAGGCTGGCTTTGAACTCTCGATCCTCCTGCCGAAGTCTCCTGAGCTGCTGGGATTACAGGTGTGCACTATCACACCTGCCTGCAAAGTCTTCTTGACCTATCCTTGGAAATCACCTAAACAGAAGACTACCGTGATTTTTAAAAATCTATTGTTTTAGTTGTTGAGCCTTTAGTTTTTATTCATTTAGTTTTATTTATTTTATTCATTTAGTTTTATTCATTTATATGTGGTGCTGAGAATCAAACCCAGTACCTCATACATTCTGGACAAGCATTCTACCACTGAGCTACAATCTCAGCCCTGCTACTGTGATTTTAAGAGATCACTGAGGCTGCTGGTTTGAGAACAGACTGAAGAAGGGCAAGAGCAGAAGTGCTTTCACCTGCCTGGTTTGCGCCTGGTACCTTCCCCCTAACCATCACAATAGGCCTGTGAGCTGAGGACTACTGTGCCCATTCACAGAGAAGGCACTGACTCAGACACGGAAGGCTACCTGCCAGCGCAGCCAGGATTCAGTGAGGCTGCCTGGCTCCAAGCCTGAGGAGACACCCATTTCTCAGGATACCACCACCTGATCCCCCGGCTTCCAGGGGGAAGATGGGCCCTGTCTCTTGAAGTCAGCACAGGGAGCCTCAGAGGTATTGATGGGTCAACTGAGGATTGGGGTGAGGAAGTGGGACCCCAGCCCTCAGCCAGGGCCATGGGAAGACAGAAGGACGGGGACAAGTTGGAATGTGTTATGGACTAGAAGGAGTTGAGGGGGCCCTTGCGATGGCGTTAGACTCTCAAAATTCCTGAAACTTCTGAGCTCAGGAAAGTGTTGATATTACTGATGCCCCAGGGAGTTTTGTGCACAGGGAGCAGGCCCACCACCTGGAATGAATCCCTTACAGTGGGGAAATAAAAATGAACTATGTCAATATCTAGCAGTATGAATGGAGTTTAAAAACATGATATTAGAGCTGGATGTGGTGGCGCATGTGTGTAATCCCAGTGGCCCAGGAAGCTGAGGCAGGAGGATTGCAAGTTCAAAGCCAGCCTCAGCAATTTAGTGAGGCCCTGAGCAACTCAGTAAGACCCTATTTCTAAATAAAATATAAAAAAGGGCTGGTGATATGGCTCAGTGGTTAAGTGCCCTCGTTTCAATCTCCAGTACCAAAAAAAAAAAGAGAGAGAGAAGAAAAAAAACCAATTCATTGTGTATGTGTGCACACACACACACTCAGCATGCACATATATACCTCAAAGTATAAAAATGTACCAGAGAGGATATACAGCACACTTAACGACAGTGAGTATGAGTGTCCCTAGAAAGAGACAGAGGGGGACCAAAAAGGAATTTGTCTTTATTTATAATGTTTTGTTAATTTTTATAAGAGACATTTGTGAGGTAGATGTAACCATGCATTGACAGTTGTTAGTCTGGTGGTAGTGCACGTAATTGTATTTCTAGTGTTTGTGCTTTCTGGAATTAAAAAAAAAAAAAGCCCTCAAATCTAGAGTTGGACATGGTGGTGCACATTTATACCTGTCACTTGGGAGACTGAGGCAGGATGATTGCTGGGGACTAAATGCTCAAGGCCAGCCTGTGACATATATAGGTAGACCTGACTCAAAAACAAAACAACAATAAAAAACAAACCCCAAACCTCTCAAATATAGTAATATTTTAAAAGTAAATAAAAGAAAGAGGCAGTGGCCCAGGGAGGCTGGGTGTCAACTGCATGAAAACAGAGAAGGAGGTGCAGCAGCCTGAAGGCAAGGTGCCTGCCCCCAAGCTTGTCCCTCATGTGGCACTGCTGTCACCCACTGGAGGACAGCAAAGCCATGCTCAGGCTTGTCTTCTGAATCTGAGACCAACCTGGCTGGGCTGTCATTGGAAGGTGGTGAAGGAGGGGAAAGCACTTCCTCCCTGGGGGGCTCAGGAGAGCCAGGGCCCCTGGGACATGAATCCCAAAGGTGAGTCTCTGCACCCTTCCTGGGGATGAGGGGTCCACACGAAGCCTTCTGGCAGAAAGGTGTGCGATCAAGACTGCCGCAGTCCGGCTGCAGCAAAATAACCGGGGGGTGACGAATAACTTGTGTACGTTGATACAGCAGGAGTAGGAGCCATTTATTGTAGGACAGGAGCAGTATTTATACATTCCACACAGCTTATCTAATTAGCATAAACTAGATACATCAGTCAACCAATAAAGAATTTCCACACTTAATGGCTTGTTTTTGTTACTTCTCAAACCACTCCCTCTGGCATTTTGCCAGGCACCATCCAGACTTGTTTACGAACTCTAACATTCCCCTGGCAAAATGCCAGGTGTTATTTTGACTTGTTTACAGACTCTAACACAAGACAAGGAGCTTTTACTTAACTGTTCTTTCATCTCCCTTTAAACAATAATTTCCCAAAGACAGGAAATCAAAAGGAGGGGAAAAAATCACCTGCACCCCACCATTCAGAGCCATCACTGTTCATATTGTTCATATTCAGGCAAATCATTGATTCAGATCTTTTAAAATTATTTTTTTAATTATTATTATTATTTTTTTATTTATTTATTTATTTTTTTTTGGTACTGGGGATTGAACTCAGGGCCACTCGACCACTGAGCCACATCCCCAGCCCTATTTTGTGTTTTATTTGGAGACAGGGTCTCACTGAGTTGCTTAGCGCCTCGCTCTTGCTGAGGCTGGCTTTGAACTTGCGATCCTCCTACCTCAGCTTCCCGAGTCGCTGGTATTACAGGTGTGCGCCGCTGCACCTGGCTTTTTGATTGATTGTTGAAGAAAACAAAAATTATAAATTTCATGCTGTTTGTAGCTTGCTCTGGTTAACACTGTCTCCTGGACACTTCCCTTTGCCATGAATTGTCTTCACGATATTTCTTAATGGCTGTCTAGTGTCTCATTGTTCCTTAGGTTATATAATCACCCTTCACATTGAGTAGTTAAATTGGATTGAATTATAAAAATTGTTTTTTTTTAAGTAGAAATGGTCAAATATTGGCAGTTTCATGTGGTTCAACCAAACATGTTGCCCACTGTCTTTCCTTAATTTTGCAGTGCTGGGATTGAACCCAGGTGTGCCCTACCACTACATCCCCAGCCTTTTTTAATTTAATTTTGAGACAGGGTCTTCTTGCTAAGTTGCTGGAGCTGACCTCAAACTTGCGATCCTCCTGCCTCAGACTCCAAGTAGCTGGGATTACAGGTGTGTGCCACCACACCCAGCCAGTCTCATTTTTATAAACCCAGTCCTAAAATTCTTTTTTTTTTTTTAACATTTTTTTAGTTGTTAATAGACCTTTATTTTACTTATTTATATGTGGTGTTGAGAATTGAACCCATTGCCTCCCACATGCCAGGCAAATGCGCTACCGCTTAACCACAGACACAGCCCCCAACCATGAAAATTCTTGTAGGTCAGTGTTTACACATAGACTTTAAATATCTGGAAAAGAAATTGTTGAATACGATATCTAATTTTTAAATAAACACTGAATCTGACAGGGCTGGAATTAGAGTGAATTGAGCCACGTAAGTACAGAGTCAGAACCTGTCTTTATCTAAAATGTTAGTATTTTGTTTGTTAAGGATTTTTTTTTTTTTTTTGGTACAAGGGATTGAACTCAGAGACACTCAACCACTGAGCCACATCCCCACCCCTATTTTGTATTTTATTTAGAGACAGGGTCTCACTGAGTTGCTTAGGGCCTTGCTAAATTGTTGAGGCTGACTTTGAGCTTATGATCCTCCTGCCCCAGCCTCTGGAGCTGCTGGGATTATAGGTGAGCGCCACTGCATCCTGCTCATCATTAAGGATTTTTGGCATTAATTTTGATTATTAGAAATACTTCATTCAAATATGATGTGCCTTCATTACTGAGATGTTGGGGGGGCCCTGAAGCTAACCTGGGTGCCTTACTTGCTGCATTCTGATCTCGGTCCTGAGTGACACTGGTACCTGCCCTTTAGAGTTATGTGGCAGTGCTCCTAAATCTCTGGGACCAGCAGGCCCAGGCAATGCACTCAACAGGTGTGGGTTCTTACCCACTCAGACACTGGCTTTCTCACGTGTGTCCAGCACTGAGCCAGAAGCTGAGGAGGAATAAGACCCAGTGTCTGCCCTCAGTTGTTGGGCTCTGGCGGAGGCTGATGAGGCAGGAGGGCTGTCGCAAGGAGGTAGGGCACATGCTGCGTGTGGCCACTGTTCGCCTAATGGAGGGGACGTCCCTGAGGGTGAGAAATCAGGCTGTCTTCACAGGAGCACATGCTGGTTAGACAGGAAGAGAAGAAACATCAGGCAGAGGTGCGGCCTGAGCAAAGGCTTGGTGTGGTCACCCCAAATCCAAGGTCACCCCAGGGTGGAGGAGAACTGGGTGAGAAACAAGCCTAGGTGGTGGTAGGGAAGAGACTGTCATTCCATCTTAAGTGTTCTCTTCCCAAGCCACAGGGGACTCCAGGACAGCCCAGTCTAGAACAATCCACGCAGGCGGCCATTCTCCCTGTGTACCGGAAATAATGATGATGTTAATGTCTGCTATTGATTTCTTCTTATGATTTTTAAAATTTTTATTTGTGGTAAGGATGTGTAACACAAAAAGTACCATTTTAACCATTTAGTAGTGTGCAGTTCGGTGGCATTAGGACATTCACACTGTGGCACAACCAGCACCATATTGGTCTCTGGAATTTTCTTTGCAGACTCAGACTCAGTCCCCAGGAAGCACTGCCTCCCACCTTCCCCACCATTCTACTTCCTGTCTGTGTGATTTTTGTTTTTCGCTACTAAGAATCAAACCCAGGGGTGCTTAATCCTGAGCCACATCTCCAGCTCTTTTTTAGCTTTTATTTAGAAACAGGGTCTTGCTAAATTGCTGAGGGCCTTGCTGAGTTTCTGAGGCTGGCTTTGAACTTGTGATCCTCCTGCCTCAGCTTCCTCAGCTGCTGGGATTACAGGTGTGTGCCACTGCACCCAGCCCAGGTGTATGAATTTGACTAACTTTAGTACTTCATATAAATCGTATGTGTATGATATGGAATCACATCAATGCTGACTCTTTGTGATGGTTCCATCCATTTAACATGACTTCAGGGTTCATCCATGATATAGCATGCGTCAGAATGTCCTTCCTTTTTAAGGCTAATGAATGTCCCATCATGTGTATTCCACATTTGGCCAGCCCGCCCATCTATCCATCCATCCATCCATCCACACACACCTGGATTGCTCCTGTCTTTCAGCTCTTATGAAGAATGCTGCTATGAACGTGGGTGGAAAAATAGCTATTCAAGACCCAGCTTTCCATTCCTTTGGGTATATACCCAGAGGTGAAATTGCTGGATCCTGTGGTAATTCTATTTTTAATTTTTTGAGAAACCACCATACTGTTTTCTCATTTTTATTATTTTCACCAGATAAGGGAGCTGAGGCATCCAGCGCAGTGCCTACCCCTAGTAAATGTGCAGGGAACCTTGGTGGGCCGGATGAGGCTCATGGAGGTTGAGTAACTCTGTGGTAGGGGAGGAAGGGATGGGAAGTGCAGGATTCGAACTCAGAGACCAACTCCAGGGCGAAAGTCTCCTTGCCTCTAGGATGCGTGGCTCCCGGAGAAGCCCTGAGAGGGCCTGGCTTTCCTCAGTACCATGATAAGTCTCTGTCTTTTCTTCCCCTTGAGGCAGAGGCTGGGGACACAGCCCTCCGGGGAGTCCCCTTCCCTTTGCTGCAAAGATTGTCAGTGATGGATAGGATCATTGTGACTCTTGGGAAAGAAAGGGGCAGGCAGGTGGCAGCTGCAGTCACCTGGGTTGAGAAGAAAAGCAACAGCTCGGGCAGTTCATGGCTAATACAATCCCAGAGTCTTTGCCATCTGCCTGAGGCCAGGGCAGTAGTGACTGCACTGTCAGCTGACTTTTCCTCGTATGCCCATTGGACAGGGTTTGTACCCAACGTCCCACAGCACCTGGTCTATGGCGAGCACTCAGAAGCTGCAGTGATGGAACTCCAGGGACGACTGCATACCCAGCCTGGGCTAAGAGCTTGAGGCATGTCTTACTTAATACTGCAAGTGAGCTGGGGTGTCCTTATGGGCTGATGACTGACTTTGATAGGAACCCCATTTTACACGTGCAGAAATCCAGTCTCAGAGAGGACGTGCCAGCTGATTGACAGTAGTGCTGGGGTATACAGCCGGCAAATGGGCTCCTAACCACACAGAGAGAGGGAACTCCAGCGCAGCTCCAGACCTCTGAGGTGTATGTGGTTCCACTCAAACCCCCACTGAACCCTGGGAGTGGGACAGAGGGAAAGGAACAAGAGAGAAGGGGGACAATTCCACAGCTGGTGGACTCCCACTCTCCCTGCTTGCTGTGTTCCCTGAGCCCGGTCGGGGGGAGTCTCTGTTCTTTGTTGTAGCAGGGCTGTGGCTGCATCCCTGTGCTGACAGGCCACCAGCTGAACCCTCCGTGCCTCCTGGGCTCAGCGAGCTCATGTGACCCCAGGGGAGATGGCTTGCTCAGTAACACTGACGTCATGCTCGGCTCCACGTTGTGTCGTGTTTCTGAGATCTGAATCTCACAGGTCTGCACTGGGGAGCCCAGGACCATTCTGTTACTCCAGACACAGCCCTCCTCTGGCAGGTGGGAGCTGGGTGGGAGCTGAGCCTGTCCCCAGGGTTTATCTAAATCCCAAGCAACCGTGACGGGCATTAAAGAAACAATATCCATCCTGAAGCTGCTTCCTGCTGGTGAGTACTTGTGTCCACAGAGTTCCTCAAAGGCCAAGTGTTGGGATTATTAATTTTCCTGAGTTCCATGGTGGGTGGGGTCTGTCTCAAAGGGCCTGTGAGAGTGGTTGGAATTGATGATGGTTCCCTCTGCACTGGCTGGGGGTTTTTGATGTGCAGATAACTCAAGTTGCGTGGAAGGATATGTCTCCCTCACAGGGACTGTAACCTGGGACCGTCCATATTGTCCTCTGGAGGCAATTCTTTGTTTGGTTCCCTTGCACACTCACTGTTTGGTTAATACTGTGTGGTGTTGGAGCTCACAGGCTTGGAATTTACCAGGCCTGGGCGCAAATCCCCTGCTTTACTCTCTCTAATGTGCCTTCCCTTCCCTGTGCTCCAGCCCCACCCACTTTGCTTTCTTCTACATGGTCAAGGTGTCCTGCCCCGGGGCCTTTGCACAGCACAGTCTGTCTCCTGCCTAAAACACCCCACCATACCCCATATCTGATGATGGTTGGCTACTCACCCCACACTTGTCACACCTTGTTTATGTGCTCCTTCCTGTCTTTTGTCCCCTGCTCCCCATCCACTTGCATGCACAGCCCCTCAGAGGAAAGGCTGTCTATGGTGTTCACTTCTGTACCACAGAATAGTGCCTGCCACATGGATACCTCTAAATATGTGTCGTCACCATGGGACACCATGGGACCCAACTTCTCTAAGTCTCAGATTCTTTACCAATACAGTAGGCATAATTACAGTCATGGGGATGATATTAAAAGATACCATGCTCACCATGGCACTGTGTCTGCTACAAAAAAGCACAGGTGACTGTCACTTGGCTTCCTTGAGTGCAAGCAACATGTCTGCCAGGCTGCACTGGGGCCTGTACAGTGCCAGGCATACCACTTGCTAGTTGTGTGATCTTGGGCAAGTTACTTAACCTCTCTGTGCCTCGGTACCCTCTTCATAGGAGAGTTAAGATCTGATTATGTGGTGGCTTGTGCTTATGCTTATAATTCTGGCGACTTTGGAAACTGAGGCAGGAGGATTCCAAGTCGAAGGCCAGCCTCAGCAACTTAGTGAGGTGCTAAGCAACTTAGTGAGACCCTGTCTCTAAGTAAAATATTAAAAGGCTGGGGATGTGGCTCAATGGTTAAGTGCCCCTGGGCTCAATCTCTGGTACCCAAAAAAAAAAAAATATATATATATATATATAGAGAGAGAGAGAGAGATGATTAGTGCTGATAGAATGTGGCACAGCCCTTGGTAAGTACTATGCAATTTCTACTGTCATTATCCCTCTGCTTTCTCAGCTTTTCTGTCATGTATCCATTCATTTAAGAGAGTTCCTTGAGCACCTACCTTGCACCAAGAACTGTCCAGGGTGCCAGGAAATGAAGGTGCACCAGACATTCTGGCACCTGTCCTCAAGGTGTGTTCAGAAGGGTGGGGGATAGTTGGTGGCAGGTGTGGGTAAATACTTAAGAAGGATCTGAGCCAGGTGTGGCGGTGCCCATCACATGCCCAGGCTGGATGCCCCTTTGACTTCCCATCAAGCTGTCGAGTTGCCCTGTTCTGTGTGCTGTTGTCTACATGGCCTCTGCCACCAGGGCTGTTTTGTGGCTTGGAGAGAGGCCTGCTCAAGTTCCCTTCAAAAAGATGTTTTGTGAGGGCAGAAGGGAGCTGGGACTGCTACTGAAATTGGAGAAGGCGGAGGCCCTCTCACCCACCTGCCTCTCACAGGGATTGTGTCATTTCTGAGTCTCTTTGTCTCCCAGGTACACATCCTTAGGCCTTAGTAGACCCAGCTTCTCCACACTTCCACTGCCATGTGGCTCATGACCCGGTGACCCCAGATCTGCCTCATGGCCCTTCAGTTCACTGCGCTTACCCGGCCAGCAGTTTCTCAGTTTCCTGAGAGAGCTTCTGATTGGTCCGACCAGCCACAGAGGTCAAGGGTGACTCGCCAACATTTGGACAGGCTGCCTTTGGGTCCGGTGCCCACCCTGGTCTTACAGCTGTGGTTAGGTGCTCATGGTCACAGGGAACAGCATATACACATTAGGTCAGTAAGTGATGTAGGGGGGAGGGCAAGGCAGAGTCCTTTACAAGTGTGGGATGCTATTAATGTCCTGTTTCTTGGTAGGGATTTTGACTGATGCATGCATTTATCAAAATTTTTCCAAAGGTACTCTTAAGATGTGCATTTTACAAACACACCTTAAGCACATATTGAATTCTAGTTGATAATATGCATGAAGACATGTTTAAGCCAAGTATACTAAGGTCTCCAGCTTCCTTTGAAATGTACCATAAAATTAAGATGTATTGATTGACAGATGAAAGGATGGATAGAAGGATAGATATGAGAATAACAAATGCAACAAAACCTTAGTGGTAGAATCTAGGTGGCGGGTATGTGGGCGTTCACTACGCAATTCTTTCAACTTCTTGGTGTGTTGGAAAAGTTTTGTAATAAAATGTAAACATTAATGAATAAAAGGAACTGTGAGCAGGCAGGCATTGACAGGCATCACAACACAATCTGCCCTTTTTCCAGTCAAAAGCTTGGGACACTTGTTCCCCAGGCCACTATAGGATACTGGGCATCTCACTGGCCAATATATAACTCCTGCCACAAGCCAGGATGGGTTGGTCAGTAACTGAGAATCTCTAGAATCTGCATGTCACTCACCGCTCCTGGGAGTCAATCCAGATCCTGGGAAACTGGTGTCCCTGGCCATGATTTGTGATTTTGTCCACTGTAGGAACGTCTTTGTAGAATTGCATGTTTATGTTGCACCTCTTGCTTTTATAGGGCCTCCATTTGTACAATCGCACTGACATCCCTGTGGTATTTCCACTGTTATGACAACCCAGGAGGTAAAACCGGCAGGAGTTAGACATCGGCCAAGATGCCCATCATTCTGGGCTGGGGCTGTAGCTCAGTGGCAGAGCTCTTGCCCAGCAGGTGTGAAGCACTGGGTTTGATTCTCAGCACCACATATCAATAAATAAAATAAAGTTCCATTGACAACTAAAATATTTTTTAAAAAGATGGCTGTCATTCTATGGTGGTCTGGGGCACAAGCATCCTGGGTTCCCTGGGGGCAGAGGCCTCAGGTCTAGTTGCTAGTCCGCCCAGTCCAGTAGCTGCCTAACTAGGTACTCAGGAAACATTTACTGGCTTGATGCGGAATGGATGAATTGTGGATTTGAGAGCTGGAAAGAAGCATTGCTCTCCTGATTGATGGGTAAGCTTCCTTTTAGCAAACAGTGAGGACTAAGCCGTGAACAGTGTTGCAGCTAGAAATTCAATATAGCAATTACAATTGCTGGAGCATCCTGGGCTCCCTCTCTAGGCCCTCCGTTTCATGACTATGGAATTTTTTCTTTATGCATCGAATGCTACCAGAATACATAACAAATATGTGAATAGAAATAATCAAGTCCAGACGCTAATTTTGTTGGTGAGAAAACTGACTCAGGTTAAGTGACTTTTCACAGGCAAACGGTATTGCGTTGGGCAGCAGAGCCAACCCAGATCCCACCCTCCTGGGCCACACTGCCTCTTGTGTTTGCAGCCACAGCGTGGAAACGATGCGGCTGCCTCTCAGTGAGATATACTAACCACAAACCCTAACTGCAGGGCCTGGATCCAGTAGGGGATTCTCCACTTGATCCCATCTGGGTCTTTAGTGACTGGTTCTGAGGGCTTGGAGAAAGTCCTCCATAGTGCGCCGGGAGCTAGAAATTCTCTCTGAAGCCTCCGGAGTCCTCAAAGACAGGTGCTAAAGCTCCACAGTGTCTCTTGGTATCATTGAACCTCCAAATCCAAAGCACGCTCACAGGATGTCTGCCACGGGCTATCTGCTAGGTCACTGACAGAATGGCACTTGAAGCTGAGGAAATGAGCTGGAATGCCATCAAGTGGCCTAATGGACAGGGGAGGGAGTGAAGGTGAGGGACAGTTTCATTTGATAGAAGTCACAAAGCTCTTTGGGCCGATGAGGGCTGGAACCTCTGAGCCACAACTCTTCCCTCTACGCCTTGATGCCTCTTTAAAACCCCACTGGACATTTGCTCTGTATTGAGGCAAACCAGGAGGCCGTGGGGACAGGTGGATAGCCAGCTGCCAAGAAGCCTCTGATGCAATTGGTGATGAACTTCAGCTGGGATGTTACCTGTCCCCACCCCCACTGATATGCTGGGCCCACCTGAGACAACACCTCCCTGCCAGTAACCCAGGTCCCAACTGGGGATGGTGACATACGTTTCCCTCATCATTTTTCATTGAGTGAGCACCTAGTTAGGCCTGGTGAACTGCCACACCAGACCCTACTAACTTACCATCTGCTATTACTTGGCAATAATGAGATTCGAGGGACATTCACAGGGTACGTTCTCAAGGACCAGAAAGTCACGGTCAACCTGGAACCCTATAAATTGGGAAGCAATCGGACTCTACCTCATCAGAAATTTAAAACCCCAGCAAAAGGTGTGGAGAGTCAGCACTTAGAGAACAGGACGTTATGCTGGTGGCAGGGCCCGGGCCCCGGCTGAGCTGGGCACTGGGACTCTCTTCCTGCTGGTGGGTGGAGTTCTTCATTTCCCTTTGGAGGCTCCCAGAGATGGTGAGGTGCTGGAGGCCTGGGAGAGGCTCAGAATGACTGAGCCAGGGCTGAAGTCATCATTCTGTTGGAACCCCAGGCTTTCACTTGTGGAAGGCCCCACAGAGCCATTCTGAGTCTCTGGTTGTCGTTAGCATGACTGAGTCACTGGGAATTGTGCTCAGGAGAGCAGGAGGCTTCTGAAGGTCTCTGTGGTCAGAAGCTCTGGGCTTCACCCTGCTGGAAAGCTCAGGCTGTGTGGCTTCCTTGTCGCTGCTCTCAGTCTAAGGCGGAGAGATGCTGGTGGACTCAGTCCAACTTCCTGCCCTTTTGCAGGAAGACGTAGGATGTCTCCGATGGGCCTTTGCAGGCCCCTCTGGCTTCCATGATGGAACTGATGGCGAGGGCTAAACCCTTGGTCTTACCCTCCCTGTGAGGTTGCCCTCCGAGACAAGGGGCAGTTCCCTTAAGGGAAACCTGGTGCTTTTAGAAAGGGGAAATGGATATTAGGTTCTCAAAACAAAGACTGTCCCCCAGGCTCAGTGTAGAAATTGTGCCGAGTTATTTTTGCTAATTAATTTAATATGAACATTTGCTTTGTTGGCCCATGTCAGTGATCTAATCTGTACAGTTGTAAGAAGTGAGGGACAGTGCACAAGGCAGTTACCTCTGCGTCCCCATGTATGCATCTTGATGTCAGGACTGCTATTTGGAGATGCCCTCAAGTTTGCACTTTGACCTACACAATCCTAGCAGGCTTCTTGGTAAGCAGTAGTTTTTTGTTTTTTCAAACAAATTGGGCACTCCCAGAAGTACCCTTTGCCTCAGGAAACCAACATTTTGGAGGTCTTGCAGCAATCAGGAAGGCCGGGGAAGGGCAAGCTGTCCCAAAACATCAGAACCAAACCCAGGATGCCTGTGGCTGGAAACAGAATCTGGAGGATTCCAGAATCCTCTGTTTGGGGCACCTCCCTGGGGGAGCAGACACAGGCACTTGGCATGGCCGTGCCCTTTGGATTCACTGTCGATGATTTTAAACTGACAGAAGCAAATGAACAAGTTATAAACACAGTAAGGCTCCCATCGAGAGCCCAGATGCTGGGTGGAGAGTGACCGAAAGATTCACATGAAGAATGTGGCCCTGGGGCTGGGGCTGGGAGGAATTAAGTGCCCAAACCTTCCATCTGGGTACCATGAGGGGCCACTGTTAAAATGTGTTAAAGGGAGCTAATGTCACCTGGGAAGGCCCTGGCCAGCTTGCAGGACTTACAGAGCTCCTTCAACACATGTGGTTCTTGGAAACGCCTGTGAAACAGGAGAGAGGTTAAAGTCTCACACATCAAGGAGGCTTCTAGGCCCCGCTGGCTCAGTGACCCCATTTACATTTAAATCCTCAATTCAACAGTCAAGGGATGGATAAGAGGATTTTTTTTTTTTTTAAGAGCAGGTCTTTGTATTTTCCTAACAGTTAATATTTTAAAATGTTATGTAGCCAGGTGCTGTGGTGCACGCCTGTAATCCCAGTGACTAAGCAGGCTGAACAGGAGGATCGCAAGTTCAAGGCCAGCATCAGCAATTGAGTGAGACTCTCAGCAAATTAGAGAGATCCTGTCTCAAAATAAAAACTAAAAAGGACAGGGGATGTAGCCCCGTGGTAAAGCATCCCTGGGTGCAATCAGTCCCCAGTACCAAACTAAGATAAAATAAAAATTTTGTATAGGAAACTTTGGGTTTTCCTCAAAGCTTCCTGGGGGACTCTGACTTTGACTGTCTAGCACTTGTGCACTGGGTGACCAGGAAGACCGCAGACAGGTTGGTTTGCTGAGGACAAAATGAGACCAGGAGGCTGGGGTTGCGGCTCAGTGGTAGAGTGCTTGCCTAGCATGTGTGAGGCACTGGGTTCGATTCTCAGCACCACATAAAATAAATAAAGGTCCATTGACAACTAAAAATATTAAAAAAAGAATGAGACCAGGGTCTCCGGTCAGGATCGTGGGGAGCACCCGCTGCCACAGATGAACACCAAGGTCAGACTCGGAGCCTGGCCTGCCAGGCCTTCCCCCTGTGCCCACTGACCACAGGTCACAGACTGCAGGAGGAGACCAGTGTGATGGGCAGGACAGCCTCACCTCTGCTAGGAAGGTTTGAAGTCATGTGGACGGAGAGTCCACCACTAGCTGGGGAACCTCCCTGACCCTTGTCCCTTTATCTGTAGAATAGGGTGAGGTCAATGCCGGCAGGTTCATCAAACCCAGGCTCAGATGAGGTGGTGCCTGTGAATCTGCTTTACAAACTTTCCAGAGCCATAAGAACTGAAGGAACCACTATCATTACTGGGGTAGGTGTCCCGAGTTCTATTGTGGATGTGACCCACAGCCATTGCTGACTTGGGAGAGGTTCAGATACCCTCCCGGATGGCTCAAGATAAGCATATCAGGTGAGAAAGGGGACCTCTGGATGGCTTTGTCTGCCTCAGCACTGGCTTACTTAATAGTAGCAGCCAATTATAGAGTGTTGACTCTGAATCCGGGAGTGCTGAGCCTTTTACAGACAGGATCTCATTTTCTTCTCCCAGAACTTCTATGGGGTAAGTCCTGGGGAACAGAGAGGTTAAGTAACTTGCCCAAGGCCACACAAAAGTTCCATAGCAGAACCGGGACTTGCACTCAGGTTGTCCCACTCCCAAGTGAGTGCTCTGCAGGTATGCTGACCACCTCCTCCTTTCCCATTATGGACTCTGTCCTACATCAGAGGGAAAAGATGGGTTAGTTGCTTAATAATGCTCCCCCTGCTGGGCCCTGCTCTTCCTGGGAGAAGAGAGGGAGGCCAGTCCAGGCCAGGCATGGCAGCGGGCACCATCCCAGAGCCTGGGGGTGGGGGGTAGAGAGGGCACACGTGACTACCCCCCAGCTTGGCCCTACCCCTGAAGACATAAAGATGGGGCTCCTTCCGTACCCTTCCCACTGCAAAGGGTCAGCTCACTAAGCAGGGAGCATGAGACATTTGGATCATCATCTTCTGCAAAATGCTACAATTCCTTAATGAGCTCCAGTAAGCCATGTACCTGTGGGTGATGGGAAAAAAAATAAGCTCCCCTTGTCAGGCCCTAAGTGTGCGCTGGGAACCTCTGTTGAGCACTTTGCCACAGGGAGCCCCCACACCTACAAGCGGATCTAATTCCAACCCATTTTACAGATGGAGAAGCTGAGATTTAACAGAAGCTAATGTCACTGATCAGAAGCCAAATAGAAGAGTCGGGTCAAACCCCACTCCGTCTTGCCCCAAAGCCTGGACTCTCAACTCGGCACACTCCTGGCAGGAGTTGTGCAGCTCAAGTAGACTAACATATGTAGAGTACTTGGAATGTTGCCTGGGATTATAGTAAGCATTAGCTATTATCAGGACTATGTTATAGGGGAGGCCATTGAAAGGTAAAATGGCTTGCCCGGGCAAAGCTGTTTTTGTTTGTGTGTGTGTATGTGTGTGTGGCGGGGTGTGCCAGGGACTGAACTCAGGGGCACTGGACCACTGAGCCACACCCCCCAGCCCTATTTTGTATTTTATTTAGAGACAGGGTCTCACTGAGTTGCTTAGGGCCTGGCTTTTGCTGAGGCTGGCTTTGAACTCGCCATCCTCCTGCCTCAGTCTCCTGAGCCGCTGGGATTAAAGGCATGTGCCACTACCCCTGGCAGAGCTGGCATTTTAATCTAGAGAGTCTAATGCCAGACTCTTGCCCTCAACCACTACTACCTCATAGTAACCCTAATCCATTTACCTAGAAAAAAAAATCCATTTTATGAAGATATAATCCACATATCATAAAAGTCATTGGCTTTAAGTGTAAAATTCTATGACTTTACTAAATTTTCAGCTGTGCAAACATCACCTTCACCGTAACCAGTTGAGGACACTGCCATTGTTCCCAAAGGATCCCCCACTCAGTCCCTTTCCCTGTCCCAGCACCTGCCCTGGATGACCGTTCCTCTACCTCCCTCTGTGGATTTGCTTGGGAGAACCTTCCTGATGAATGGGCCATACGACATGCAGTCTTTGGTGGCTCCCTCCTTTTACATCCTGATGTTTGGGGGTTCACCCACGCTGCAATTCATACGAGTGGTTTGTTCCTTCTTCCTGATGGATGGTCCTCCGTGTGTGGATAGGCCAGGTGGCTTTTCCATTTGCTGGTTGATAGACATTTGGATGGTTTCCATCTTTTGACCTTTGTGAAGACCCATTTATGTTTTTGTTTGTTTGTTTTAGTTGTAGTTGGACATAATACCTTATTTTATTTTTATGTGGTGCTAAGGATCGAACCCAGTGCCCTGCATGTGCTAGGTGAGCGCTCTACCGCTGAGCCACAACCCCAGGCCCCCTTTTACATTTTAATAATTTATTCTGAAAAGTTTCAAAAGTAGAACGAACCCATCAGCTACCTTCACACTGAACACTGTTGCTTCACTGAGATTTCTACTTTTTTTTTCTGGAATATTTCGTAGCAAATCTCAGACATATCATTTTACTCTTCTTTTTTAAAGCATATGAATTTTTATTGAATTTCAAATGGGTGATATGTTCATAAAGTTCTAACCAAAGAATATAGAAAGGCATACGGTTTCATTCTGGAAAGTCCTATCTCCCATCTGCTCAGTTTCACTCCAACACTGTTATTTGCGTGTATCCTGCCAGAATTTCTTTAGCTATAATGTAAGAAAATATGAATAGACCATCTTTCCCTACTTTTTACACAAAAGTACATTACATATACTATTTTGTACTGACTTTTTATTGGGTGGGGGGTACTGGGGATTGACTCAGGGGCACTCCACCACTCAGCCACATCTCCACATTCTGTATTTTATTTAGAGACAGGCTCTCACTGAGTTGCTTAGAGCCTCGCTTTTGCTGAGGCTGGCTTTGAACTTATGATCCTCCTGCCTCAGCCTCCTGAGCCTCTGGGATTCCAGGTGTGCACCACTGAGTCTGGCTGATTTTTTTCACTTAATTATAAAGCTTAGAAATCTTCATATCAGAAGTTTCTTTATCCTTCTATTTTTATTTTTATAGCTACATATTATTTCTTTGCATGGATATATACCATAAGTTATTTAACCAGTCACCTGTTCATGGACAACTGGGCTATTTCCTGTCTTTTACTAGTATAGGCCATGCCTGGTTCTTAACCTGTACAGGTGGGGATGATGGTGCATACATACCTGTAATCCCAGTTGCTCAGGAGGCAGAGGCAGGAGGATGCAAGTTTGAGGACAGCCTTCACCACTTAGTGAGACCCTGTCTACACCCTGGAGGTGTAGCTCAGTGGTAGAGTGCTCACCTAGCATGTGTTAAGGCCCTAGGTTCAATCCCCAGAACAGGAAAAATAAATAACCTTCTACATATGCCGTTTATCACACTAAAATCTTTATAGAATAAACTTCCTAAAAAGGGATTTCTGGGTTAGAGAGTATGTGCATTCATAGAACCTGCAATTTTCAGTGATTTACCCTCTTTGGCCAATTTATACCCCCCGCCCCAGGCTCTGCACCTATTCTCTATTCTGTTCCCTGTTGCCCAGCCAACAGAATAAGTCACCTGACGGTTCAACATCATTGTTCTGCTTTTTCAACTCTTGCCTTATTTTCTGTCTTTCTTTTTTGAACTTGCCGTAGTTTATACCTTTTATGTTAAAACCGTTTGAGTGGATTATTCTTGTATATCTTGATTCATATTGTAAGGCATTTAAAAATAACAACTTCATTGAGATGTGATTCACATGGTACAATTCACCCACTGAGAGTCTTCGATTCAGTGATATTTAATCCTTAGCTCATTTTTAATGCTCATCTCTAACCTTTAAGAAAAGTGTGTGTGTTTTTTTCTTATAACAAAAGTAATACATGATCAGTTCAGAAAGCTGGAAAAAAACAGAAAGGACAAAGAAAAAAAATGTAGCACTGTCACCTACAGATATCCACTGGTAACTTTTTATATAAAAACCAAAACCATATCCTAATGTGCATACTAGACTGAGGTTTGCTTGATCCTTCTCAGTGTTCGTAAGTCTCTCCATTCTCTTGCTTTGCTAATTGACATAATCATCCTTGATGAGAACAATAGCAATACCGATGACAATGTTTCCTGCTTATTGAGAGCTTGCTAGGTGCCAGATACTGCCTTGCATACTCGGTGTGCCAGATCTCAATTAATCCTTGAAATAATTCCAAGAGATTGGTACTTTGCTTGTGCCTATTTTAGAACTCAGAGAGGTTAAGTAATTTGTCTAAGGTTAAACTGCCTCAGAGAGGTTAAGTAGTTTGCCTGTTGTTAAACAGGCAACCAATGACAGAACCATGGTTTGAGTTCTTATCTGTGACTTCAAAACCCTGGCCACTTGACTCTAGTTCAGACTGGAGATATTCAGGACTCATTAAAAGAAACAGCCCCTCTCATAGGAAGAGTCTAAGGGTGTAGGGGTCACAGCCCCCCTCAAGAGCAAACCTGGGACTCACCAAAATGCCAGTTCTTCCCCATGGCCCTCTCTGTCTCTGGGCTGGTGAATGCCAGGGCCCATCACCTGCAATGGCAAATTCTCTCCTGTGGTGTGGCTGTCACTTTGCCCGGCAGGGCCCTTCTTCCTCCAGCTTGCAGGAAGGGGGTGAGGTGTGGAGCAGTGTCCCTGGAGAAGTGGTCTGCTTCACAAGAAGATGGGGGGGCCCTTCGGCACAGGTGTTTTCCAGCTCTCTCCACCCGCACCTGTTGGTGGAGAACTGAACTGGAGCTTCTCAGACACCTTCCCCCTCCCTCTCCCTCACTTCCTGTGGCCCCCCCCCCCCNATTTTGCAGAAGATGATGATCCAAATGTCTCATGCTCCCTGCTTAGTGAGCTGACCCTTTGCAGTGGGAAGGGTACGGAAGGAGCCCCATCTTTATGTCTTCAGGGGTAGGGCCAAGCTGGGGGGTAGTCACGTGTGCCCTCTCTACCCCCCACCCCCAGGCTCTGGGATGGTGCCCGCTGCCATGCCTGGCCTGGACTGGCCTCCCTCTCTTCTCCCAGGAAGAGCAGGGCCCAGCAGGGGGAGCATTATTAAGCAACTAACCCATCTTTTCCCTCTGATGTAGGACAGAGTCCATAATGGGAAAGGAGGAGGTGGTCAGCATACCTGCAGAGCCCCAAGCCAAATAGCCAGCAGGAGGTTCATGGCTGTTAGGTAGGACAGCAGGCTGGTGGCTTGGTTGCTGTGGCAACGCTGTTTGAGAGAGTGGGCCTCTGGCAGGAGACAGTCTGGGAGCCCAGTGCAAAGACCTGGCAGATGCCCTGCTGGGCATCTTCTGTGGTGTGGTGCTGTGGGTGGGGTGTGGCCAAGGAGGGTCGGTGTGTGGGGGAGGAGCTGGGTGTCTGCATGACCCAGGCTGGGGCTGTTGTCCTGCAGAGTAGCCCAGGAGAGCTGCATCCTGAGTCAGAGACCTGAGACTCCACTGGGGACATGGTCCCAAGCTGAGGCCTTGTTCTTCTGCTCCCAGCCAGGCTCGGCTGGTTCCTAACAGAGCAGCTAAGAATAACTGGAAATTTGAAGAAAGCACAAAAGATGTTTGTGTGAGGTGGAGACGAGGTGGACGGGGTGATGTCCATAGCTGGGAGTGGAGTGAGCACCTGCAGGAGCCCTGGGGAAGCAGGGCTTTGTCTCTGTGTCTTGGCACCAAGGGTGAATTAGCAGAACCCCAGGGAACCCCCATCTGTGCTTGCTCGCTGTTTCTCGCCTGCCGTTTTTTCTGGAATCCACTCCACTGAGGTCTCTTTCTTTACTGCTCTTGTCGAGGTCACCAAAGACCTCCACACAGGATAGACCTCATAGTTCACCCCTGGTCCTCATCCTTCTCTGTCAGCTGCTTTTGACACTGTTGGTCACTCCTCTTCCTGTCACTCTTGACTTCTGAGGCCACACCTGGGTGTTCCCTCCCCCTTGACATACTGGGGCTTCTTCTTCCTCTGACCCTTGAGCTGAGGGGACTCAGGGCTCAGGGTTTGGTCCCCCCATCTGTTCTGACTTCTTGACCCCTGGGAAGCTGCCTGGGACCGTTCTGTGTGCAGCACATTCACGGGCAGTGCCCAGGGACGAGTTCCTGGCAGGGACAGGATACAAGATGGGCAGGACAGGGGAGCTGAACTGTGATATTGCTGCAGCAGGTGCTGGAGTGGCCTCAGTCCCCAAGGCGGGGTGGGGAGAGCCAGGTGCTGCTTTAAGGCGTTACCTCACACACTCTTCCTAAGCCCCTCGAGGAGGAGTTCCAGTCACGGCCCCCACTGGGCAGGTGCAGGGGTTGAGGCTGAGTGAACTTGTACAACTTGCCCACTGTGGGGGGCTGAGGCAGACTCTGTGTTGCCACCTGCCAGCTTTGTCCCAGCTTCCCAGAGCCTCAAAACAGCGGGCTCGGTGGTGCCTGCGTGTGGTTCCAGCTACTCATGAAGCCGAAGAGGCAGGACAAGCACAGGTTTGAGGCCAGCCTCAGCAATGAAGCGAATGAAGCAAGACCCCGGCTCAAAGTAGAAAATAAAAAGGGCCGGGGATGTGGCTCAGTGCTACCAGTACCATTCCCTCCCCCCCAAAAAATGCATGCTGAATAAACCAGGAGGCCTTGCTAATCCCCCAGCTCTGCCACCCGGTCCCCTCACCAATGGCATCACAACTGCAGGCCTCCTCAGGTCTGTCCCCAGGCCCCGTCTGAGGAGAGGGAGCACATGTTTCTGGAGTAGGCAGGGCCTGAGGCCCCATAAAACTGGGGGAATCTCTTGTTTATTAAAGATGCATGAGAGCGAGGCACAGGGGCACACGTCTGAAATCCCAGCAGCTCCGGAGCCTAAGGCAGGAGGATCATGAGGTCAAAGCCAGCCTCAGCAACAGCGAGGCTCTAAGCACCTCAGTGAGACCCTGTCTGTAAATAAAATACAAAATAGGGCTGGGATGTGGCTCAGTGGTTGAGGGCCCCAAGTTCAATCCCTGGTACAAAAAAAAAAAAAAAAGTACCTACTTCTGTACGCATGCAGGTACACCAACCACACTCGCACTTGCACAGATGTGCAGACCAAGAAATGGAACCACTGACCAGAGATAGGACCCAGATGAAGCTGTTTCTGCCCTTGCTGTCACCAGGGCTGTGATTGTGGGTGCTGCTGTCCCCCAGGGAGTCCAGGCAGCATTCCTGATCCCTTAGAAGACCACTCTGTCTCTCACGTCCTCGGGGCCAGGGCTGGTGTTTGGAGCTCACAGGATTGTTCTGGATGTCTACTTGAGGAGTGGCCATGGAACCAACCATCTGCAGAATTTTCACAGTGTCAATTGGGATGTGTACATCTAACATCCTAATGGCTACTGCCCGTAACCCACTCTCCTGCCTAGGCCTTTCTCCCAGGCTCCCGGCAGTCTCCTTCACCTTGTCAGTTGTCAAGGGACAGGATCCGAGGGCCACTCTAGGTTGTCTCTCCACTCAGCTGCTTGAGAGATCATTGTAAGTGAGCAGGCAGCCAACTTGGAATTGAGGTAATGCTTCTGTGTTGTTCCCCCAGCCCCTTCTTGCCCATTCAGCAATACAAAGGCCCAGATCAGAGGAGGTAAAAAGTTGACTCTGGATCCCTTCCCGTCTTTCTTCTCGTCGGTGGAGCCCTCCCAGATTGAGTGCTTTCCAGAGGTAGTCAGAATGCAACAAATCCTTCTGGCTGCAGTGAGGGCCCAAGGCTTGACCTCCCCAGGGTTTCTAAAGGGTTTGTGAGCCTCCAAACCCACCCACAGCAGTGGGGAGGGAGTATGTGTATGCTCACCCCCAGGAAAGAGTCCATCACTTTTAACAGGGTCCCAGAGCAGGTATGTGGTCATCCCCTGGCCCCCCAAAGTTACGGACCACCACCTCAGAGATAGGATAAGATATAAGAAGACAAAGTACAGAAATTGCATTCTAGAATATAGGGAGGAGTTCTTAACAAGAAGGGAGGAGAGAGGGCTGTATGCAAAATTTTATGTGAATATACCATCTGATAAGAATCTGAAAGTAGGTCACAGATTAACTAACTCCTGAATTTAATGATGAATTGAAGGGCTTTAATGATGTTAATGTCGTTTGAGAGAAGATATGCTTAATAAAGATTATTTTCCAAAATGTAAAATGTCTGAGAAAAATCTTCTAGAACTCTTCCCAAAAATATCACCTATAATCCCAACACTCAAGAGATAATAACTGGCTTTAAAAGAAGACTTTTTGAAAAGGTTTTTTTGTTCTCTCTCTTTCTCTCTCCACACAAACTGAGACTCATACTGATTTTTAGTGGTTTTTTTTCCACTTATTATTTTATGAGCACTCTCTCCTGCTATTAAATAATTTTCTGTAACAGTGTTTTTCAACTTTTTTTTTTTTTACTAATGGAATCCTCATTTTCAAACAAAGTCTTACACAAAAGTCTAAAATATGAAAGAAATAAAATATGAGCAATTCTAGTTAAAAGCACAAGGAAAGAAGAAATACAGTTTGCAAACCACATCTCTTAAAACATGGCTAGCTGGGCTTGGTGGCACACACCTGTAATCCCAAATGCTTGGAGGCTAAGGCAGGAGGATTGCAAGTTTAAAACCAGCCTCAGCAACTTAGTGAGGCCCGAAGCAACTCAATGAGACCCTGTCTCAAAATAAAAAATAAAAAGGGCTGAGATATGGCTCAGTGGTTGAGCGTCCCTGTGTTCAATCACCAGTACCCCCCCACACACCAAAAAAAAGTAAAAACATGGTTACATAGTATTCTATCATATGATGTGGAGGATAATTAGATTCAACAAACAAAATGCAAAATGTCCAGGTAAAATATAAACAAATAACCACATCCCAATTTGAACATCAGGTAAACAGTGAATATTTTTTTAGAATAAAAAATATATACCATGCAATACGTGGGATATACATATACTAAAAAATTATTTGTGGTTTTCCGAAATTCTAATTTAACTGGGTGTCCTGAATGATGTGCTGTAATTTATCTAATCAGTCTCCCATTATTGGACATTTAGATTATTTCCCATGTTTTCCTACTACAAAGAACAGAGAGCAGTGTATCTTTATACCTATATCTCACATCCTTAGTATTTTATATAACACCCTAGAATACAAACCGCTAGATCCAAGGCTGTGAACCACTGAAAGGCTTTGGATACCTTTGCCGAGTTGTTTTCCACAAAGGAATGTGCCCTCGCAGCTGTGTGCAAGCCTGCCCTTTTCAAGGGGGTTAAATCTGCCTTGATCTATTATTACCGGCTTACATTAGCTTGTCATTGTGCCCCAGCAAGGCCCAGGAAGCTTTAAGCCTGGCAAATTAGATCCATGGGGCTCAAGGTGGTGGATAGATGGGGCCTAAAGGTGTGGGGCCAGTTAGCCTCCTGGTGCTTGGGGTCAGGGGTCAGGATTGATAAAAAATAGGGTAGTAATGGCAGAGACTTCACCCAAGGCCAGCCATTTGCTAAAGAGGCAGTCCCCTCCCCCAAGTAAAAGTGCAGTAAGCCATGAGCCAGGCCCGAGGAAGCGCCCTTAAAAAAAAAAAAGAAAAGAAAAGTAAGCACAGCGGTTCAGGAGGCTGAAGCAGGAGGATTGCAGGTTCAAGACTAGCCTCAACAACTTAGTGAGGACCTAAGCAACTACCAAGACCCTGCCTCAAAATAAACAATAAGAAAGGTGTAGGGATGTGGCTCAGTAGTTAAGCACCTCTAGGTTCAATCCCCAGCCCAAGAAAATACAAAAGTAAATTTAAAAAGATTAAAAAAATAAACCACGTTAGGGCTGGGGAGATAGCTCAGTTGGTAGAGAGCTTGCCTCGCATGCACAAGGCCCTGGGTTCAAACCCCAGCACCAAAAAAAAAAAAAAAACCCACGTTGGCAGCCATCCTCACCACAGCATTCCGGGGACGGCAGAGGCTTCAGAGGAACAAGTCTGAAAAGGTTCTCCCCTCCAACACACACACACTTAAAAAATAAAAATTATAAAAAAAGAATAACAACCACCAAAAAGCACAGAAAATCACCCATCATGTCCCCATAACAAATCAGTTTTTCTTTTTCACCAGGCCTTTCTTGTCGAGGTCTGTAAGTTTTACGTAACCGCAACCATAGAGTACGTGTGATTCGTTTCCTGCCCCCTCCTCCCGTTATTCTGCAGGCAGTTTTCTGTGCTACAGAACTTTCAGAGTTAATTTTGTTAGTGTTATTTTTTTTTCTTGCCACAGGTAATAATTATTCATTAAGATAAACGAAAATATCCAGATAAACAAAACTTGAATCACAATGCACTTATTAATTTGTAGTTTGTTTCTTCTATTTAATTGCACATGGTGAACATCTTTACACATTAAAAATTCATTTTTTAAAAAAAATTCATTTTTACAATAATTAATTGATTAATTAGTTTTGCAGTGCTCTGGATTGAATCCAGGGCCTCAAGTAAGCTAAGCATGTGCTCTGCCTTGGAGCTACAATCCCGACCCCTCTACATTATATTTAATAATTATAATGCATTCTCCTAAAAGAGTAATCCCATAACTTTTCCTCTAGGTCCTATTATGATTTCTTCTATAAATGAAGAAATGGAGAGTCAGGAAATTTAAGGCACTTCTAGTAGGTCACATGCTGATGCATGGGAAGATGTAGGTCTTTCTATTCCACATATATTGTTTTCTATTTTACTTTACTTTATTAAGAACACTCGACATGGGGCTGGGGATGTAGCTCAGTTGGTAGTGCTTGCCTCATAGTGACTGTAGACAGTGTGGTGCAGCAGATTTCTAGAGCCTATTCATCTTGCTTGACTGAAAGTTCATGCTTGTTGATTATTAATTCTGTACTTCCCTACCCTTACCCCAGGGAAACCACGAATTTGACACTTTGATATCTATGAATCTGACATTTTAGGTGCCTCTTATATGTGGGATTATGCAATGTTTCTTTTCTGTGATTGGCTTATTGCACTGAGCCTTCCTCAGGTTCATCCATGTTTCACAAATGGCAAGATTTCTTTATTTTTTTTCTCTTCTTTTGTGGTACTGGGTGTAGAACATAGGCCTAACTCATGCCAGGCAAATGCTCTTCCACTGAGCCACATCCCCAGCCTAGATTTCTTTTTCTTTTTAAGGCTGAACTTTATGTGCATGCCACATTTTCATCTTTTTTTTGGGGGGGGGGGTACTGGGGATTGAACCCACGGGTGCTCTCAACTAAGCTAATTTTTCTTTTGAGACAGAGTCTTGCTAAGGTGCTTAGACTGGCCTTGAATTTGAGATCCTCCTGCCTTACCCTCCAAAGTAGCTGGGACTACAGGTGTGTGCCACCACTTCTGATTTATCCGTTCATCTATTGGTGGACACTTGAGTTGATGCTGTGATGAACATAGGAATGCTGATATCTCTTTAAGATCCCAATTTCATTTCTCCCTTCCTCCTTTTCTTCCTTCATCCATCCATTCCTTCCTTCCTTCCTTGCTTGCTTCTTCTTTCTTTGTTCAGTTCTGATAACTGCTCCCAAGGCCTCATGCATGGCTACAAAAGTGCTCTACCACTGAATTACATCCCAGCCCTTTTTGTTTTTTGGAACAGGGTCACTCTAAATTGCCCAGTTCTCCTGCCTCAGCCTCTGAGTAGCTGGGATTACAGGTATGCACCCCCCAACCCCCAGCCCAGCCTGATCTCAGTTTTTTGGTTGTTTTTTTTTTTTGATAAATACCCTTCTCATTTCCCCACAGTCTGCAGCAAATACTGTAAATGAGAGCCAAACACTCCATTCACTCAACAGAACATAATTTACTTACTCTTTTCCCTGCTGTTGACGTTTAGATCGTTTTCAAATATTTATTCTCATAAATAAATAAGACTGTTGTGAACATCTTTGTGCCTAATTTTTGTCTGTGATTTAAATTGTGATTCAACTAGGAGTCTCAGGGGCTGGGAGTTGGGAGGAGCTCAGTGGTAGAGGGCTTGCCTAGCCTGCCCAAGGTCTTGGGTTCAAATCTCAGCACTGCAAGAAAAAAGAAAAAAAGGGAAAATAAAGGAAGGAAGAAAAAAGTAAGTGAATGAGTGAATCCCAACTGAGAGGTCATATTTACACATGTCGCTCCCTCTTTCTGAAGTTCAACTTAGATCTCTGGGCATGTGGGAGATCTGGAGCACCATGCCTTGGATAGGCAAGGCCATGTGCCAAAGGATATAGCACCAGAAATGTACTGCCAGGCTGTTTTCCAAACGGGGACCATTTTAATAACCATTGTAGTGGCTTAAAAACAATTTAGTGTAAATATTCAAAGATATTCTGTAAGGAAGAAAAGCCCTGTCCCCCATTAACCCACAATGCCATTCTCCAGAGGACTTTTCAATCACAATGTTTTCTATTTTGTTTTACTTTATTGAGAACACTGGATGTGGGACTGGGGATGTAGTTCTGTCCCTCCTGGACCCAAAGCCAACATGCCCATCTGCCTGGCTCATGCACTTGACAGGAACCACCAGGGGGGGCTTCCTGGGTAAGTGGCTTCCTGGAGCCTCCCCGTTGTGTGTAGTCTTATCTCTTGTCTGAATCTCAAGGCCCCCTGAGGGAGCAAGTACCATCCTGGTGACCCTTCATCAGAGCTGCTGCCTGTCCTCCAGTTCCCCAGCACTGAGGTCTCTGGGGCACAAGCGCACACCTCCTACAGAGAAGCTCTCTCGGCTCCCCAGAGGCCTTGTGCACAGACCTGGCCTTCGACGCTTTGGCATTTGCTCCCTGATCTGCAATAAATACGTCTTGGACGCTGATGGGATGAGCAGGTGTGTCGTGGATCATTTACTATTCAAGGTGGAAGAGGCCTCTGAGACCATCTTGCTGAACACCCTCCTGCTGTACAGTAGTTCAGGGAGGACCTCTGGAGGACTGCAGGGACAATTTCACTTAACGTGCGTCATTACCTGCTTTTCTCACTAGTGGAAACTGCTGCGCTCAGGTTAAGTCACCCTGCCCTGCAGATGGCTTGTGGATTAGCCAGAGGGACTTGACCCACAGCCCTTTCAGCTCTCCTCCGCCTGCCCGCCCCCATCAGCTAAATTACTAAGTTAAACACTCAACACCAGGTGCTTTAGATAGGTATTTTTTTAAAAAAAAAGTGTTGAAAATGGACAAAATGGAAAGTAAATGGCATTCATCACCCATGTACCTAAGTACCAGCTTCTTCAGGGCGTCCTCCTGTGGTCACAGTCTGCAAATATGGGTGGGGTCAGTTACCCTTGATGGGGGCTTGGCTTCTAAACCTCGCCTCACTGTTTATTGTTATTATTGTTGTTAATAGTTGATGTATTAGGGCTGGGGTTGTAGTTCAGGGGTAGAGTGCTCACCTAGCATGTGGGAGGCCCTGGGTTCAATCCTCAGCACCACATAGAAGTAAGTAAATAAAAGTATTGTGTCCATCTACAACTAAAAAAATATTTTAAAAATATTTGATGTGTTATATGTATTTATGGGGTGCGAAAATGAAACTATGATTTTAAAAAAAAATTTTTTTAGTAGATGGATACAATACCTTTATTTTATTTATTTATTTTTATGTGGTGCTGAGGATCAAACCCAGTGCCTCAATGAGCTAGGCAAGCGCTCTACCACTGAGCCACAACCCCAGCCTGATGCTATGATTTTTTAAAAAATATTTTTTTAGTTTATTTATTTTTTATGTGGTGCTGAGAATTGAACCCAGTGCCTCACAAATGCTAGGCAAGCGCTCTGCCACTGAGCTACAACCCCAGCCCAATGCTATGATTTAAAAAAAAATAAATAAAATTTTTTTTTTGAGTTGAACATGAACACAATACCTTTGTTTTATCTATTTATTTATTTTATGTGGTGCTGAGGATCGAACCCAGTGCCTCACATATGCGAGGCAAGTGCTCTACCACTGAGTCACAATCCCAGCTGCCCCCTTCCCATGTTATAATTTTTTAATGCAACGTGGATTCAAGCCAACCAATCCATCCATCGCCTCAAACATTTGACATCTTCCACGATGGGAACATTGCTGACCCGCCTTCCCAGAGATATGGAAACCTACAGCACTCAGCTCTTAGTTATAGCTATCATACTGTGCAACAGATCTCCCCCCCCAAAAAAAAATCAGACTTATTTATGTATCTGAGGCTTTACGCCTGTAGATTATCATCTCATCATTCCCCCACACCCATAGAACATTCTCCAATTCTATCCATGTTGTTGCAAATGACAGGATTCATGAAGTTCCTTCCTTTCTAAAGGTTGAATTGTGTTCCATTGTGTAAATAGGCCACATTTTCTTTATTGGTTCCTCCACAGGTGTGCGCTCATGTTGATTTCTTGAATTGGCCAGGTCAATGATGCTCGCAGTGGACATGGGTGTGCACACACTTGCTCCCTCCCCACCCTGTTTTCAGTTGTTGAGCTTGAGCTTCAGGAGGAGTCAAGTTTGTGTCTCTAAGGATCACCTGAAGGATGAATTCACATATAAAAGCGCCACCACCCCCACACCACTGTTCAGCCCCCATCTGCTGCCCTTCTTCCTCCTCCCTGACCCTCCTGGCCATCAGGAGCAGCTTCTGGGATGACACCTCTTTGCTCAAGTGGTGCAGCTGAGGAAGGGTGTGCCTCTCATCATTTCTTCATCCCTGAGACTCACTCGCAGGGCAGCAGTGTTGATGATGACACTAATTAGCTTAGCCCTATTACCTTAGGTAGAGAAGAGTTAACATTCTTTTTTTTTTTTTTTTTTTGGTACAAGTGGTTGAAACCAAAGGCCCTTTGCCACTGAGCTGTATCTCTAGCCTTTTTGTATTTTTTATTTTGAGACTGAGTTTCACTGAATTGCTTAGGGCCTTGCTAAGTTGCTGAGGCTGGCCTCAAACTTGCATTCCTCCTGCCTTGGCCTCCAGAGTCACTGGACTTACAGGCTTGCACCCGGTTACTAACACTCATTTAAAAAAAAATTATTATAAAAGGATACTTATTTATTTTAAAAGCCTGCTTTGTATAAAATAAATGGAAAATTCTTCAGTTTTCCCATCTCATTCCTGTGCCACTTTCCAGAGGTGACCGCTGTTGAGTAGTTTGCTGTCTATTTTTCCAGATATGCATTTATTTATGAAAACTGTTTATACAAAATGAATCACACTATACACAACTAACTTATTCCTTCTAACACTCATTTAGAATTCTAATTTAAGGAAAACCCATGATTTATTTAATCAGCCCCTACTGATAGACACTTTTTCTGGCATTTTCTGTTACAAATAATGCTGCAGTCACAATACTTGCACATTTCATGTACTGTGCCAGTTTAATTGTAGGGTTAATGTCTAGAAATGTAAGATGATCATGTAATCTACCATCTGAATCAGGGCTAATGCAGACTCCTGGGAACACAGGTGGATAATGGGCCATCTCAGGAAAAGCAGGTGTATTTTTTACCTAAAAATGGAACTTCTACTAAGTCAAAGAGTTGTATTTAGAAGGCTAATGTGGCGAAACAGCCTTCTATCACAATTGTACCAATTTATAATCCACCAATGTATAAGAGCTTCTATTTTTACAACTGTCAAAATTCCATATTTACGACTGTCAAAATTCCACACATTGATATTATTCTTAAACGTTTTCCAGATGAACTAACAAGGAATTATGTCTTGTTTTAATTAGCACTTATTTAATAATCAATAACATCAAGCATCTTTTTTTGCATTTGTTCTTTTTAGATATACATGACACTAGAGTGTATTTTGACATACATACATGGAGTATAACTTATTCTAATTAGGATCCCAGTCTTGTGGTTGAAATGATGTGGAGATTCATTGGTCCTGTATTCATATATGAACATAGGAAAGTTATGTCTGACTCATTCTATGTTTTTCCTTTTCCCTTCCCTTCATCCCCTTTTGTCTAATCCAATGAACTTCTATCCCCTGCCCCCCATTGTGTGTCAGCATACACAATTCAGAGAGAACATTCAACCTTTGGTTATTTTGGGATTTATCATGATAGTCTCCACTTCCATTCCTTTACCAGCAAATGCCATAATTTTATTCTTCTTTATGGCTGAGTAATATTCTATTGTGTATATATACCATAATTTCTTTATCCACTCATCTGTCAAAGGGCATCTAGGTTGGTTCCATAGTTTAGCCATTGTGAACTATGCTGCTATAAACATTGATGTGGCTGCATTACTGTAGTATGCTGATTTTAAGTCCTTTGGGTATAAAGTACTGGCCATTTGCATTTCATTTTTCTGCTGTGTCTTCATATCCTTTATGTGTATGTTGCTTTTTAAAATTTGGTCCTTATTTGTTTATAAGAGCTTTTCATATATTAAAGAAGTTAATCCTTTTTTCTTAGATTATTTGACTATTTTTTCCCAATATGGTTTGTGTTTGACTTTGTGACATTTTTGCATTATAAAAGTGTTAATTTATCCAGGCACAGTGGTACACACCTGTAATCCTAGCAGCTCAGGAGGCTGAGGAAGGAGGATCACGAGTTCAAAGCCAGCCTCAGCAAGGGCAAGGCACTAAGCAACTCAGTGAGATGCTGTCTCTAAATAAAATATAAAATAGGGCTGGGGACGTGGCTCAGTGGTCCAGTGCCCCTGGGTTCAATGCAGTACCCTCCCCCAAAAGTTAATTTTTTTGGTGGGGGTAGTATTGGGGATTGAACCCAAGGGCTTTGTGCATATTAGGCAAATAATCTACCACTGAGCCAGATCCCCGGCCCTATTTATTTTATTTAGAGACAGGGTCTCCCTGAGTTGCCTAGGCTCACCCTAAACTTGTGATCCTCCTGCCTAGGGCTTTTGAGTAGCTGGGATTACAGGCACATGCCTCCATTCTGCCGCAGTCTCGCTGGGCACAAAATCACAAGCCACTCACAGCTTTGTAGATTCAAACAGCAATTCTTTATTCCCAAACTCACACCGGCACTCTACACACGTTCTGGGGGGATCCACGTTCTCCGCCCAATTCACGTTCTGGGCGAAATCCCAAATACTCCCTGAATCCCGCGAGAACTCAACGGGAACTCAGGGAGCAGGCGCGCCTGAGGCAGCAGGATACGCCCTATTCCCAGCAGGGTACACCTTAATGTGGTAAGCCATTCTTATAGACCGTGGCCGCCATTAGAAGATGGCGCCGGCTTCCACTGTGGCCTGTGATAAACAACTCCTTTTATGGAGAGTTGGCGCGCAATCCCTTACCACCCTATGAGAGAGATCCACGTGGCGGCTTGGGATTGGGACGCGGGGGGCTTTATTAAGCTGTGCTTGGGTGTGTTCGGGGGCGGGCGCTAGAAGATGTTACATGACTCAAGGCCTGAATAAACTGCTGAAAGAAGAATCCTGTGTCGTGTTTTCCCTTGCCGGCGAGGGGTCGCTACAGTTGGTGGCCCGTACGGGGAACATATTCCTCGAACCCAGGATCCAGAACTTTCAGCAGTCAGGGTGGTGCACCGGTAAGTTCCCAGGTAA
>NW_025999900.1:8205149-8257530 GCF_001458135.2 Marmota marmota marmota
CCAATAAGATAACACAAAACAAAACCGAAACTGAATGAAACAAAAACGGAATAAAAAATCGTTGTATCAATTTTCTCTTCCTCAGGGCCGACAAACTTCAAACCTTTAGCCAACCATTTTTCCCAGTTTGCCTGAGAAATTTCTAGGGATAGGCAGCTTGAAACAAAAACAAAATAAATCAGAACAAGAACACATTGTTTTTTGAAATGGTCACTCATTCTCTCGCCTTCCCTCAGGGGCGAGCAATTTCACTTACCTCCAAGTTTCAGACGTTCCGCGTACAGGCCACCAAATGCTGCAGTCTGGCTGGGCACAAAATCACGGGCCACTCACAGCTTTGTAGATTCAAACAGCAATTCTTTATTCCCAAACTCACACCGGCACTCTACACACGTTCTGGGGGGATCCACGTTCTCCGCCCAATTCACGTTCTGGGCGAAATCCCAAATACTCTCTGAATCCCGCGAGAACTCAACGGGAACTCAGGGAGCAGGCGCGCCTGAGGCAGCAGGATACACCCTATTCCCAGCAGGGTACACCTTAAACCTGGAACCGCCCTAAACCCCGATTGTCCTAAACCGGGAACGCCCTAAACCCGATCCGCCCTAAACCCGGATCCGCCCTGGTCCTTGAGCAAGGTCACCTTACATGCAATGTCACTGCAAATGACCTGGGTCATGCCATGCGTCATTCTTACTTAGCAATGGCCCTCAGCACCGTTCCCAGCAAAAGTGTCAGCTCTTATATAGTGTTTCTTTTATGGCATTTGGTCTTTATGTCCAAGACTGGAAAACAAAAACAAAAATGAATTTTTCCTTGTACTTCTTGTTTCCTTTTTCAAATTTAAATTTTTGAACCACCTGGAATCGATTCTGCTTTAAGAAGTGAGTTCAGCCTTGTTCATTCCACATTGTCCAGTCACTTTTCCCAACATCAGTCACTGAGTAGCACCGCCCCCCTCCCTCCGCAGGGCCATTTGAAATGCAGCTATAGCTCATTTGGCATCAAATGTCCATATGTATTTGGGTCTGTTTCTGACCTATTTTCTCCCATTGATTTATTTGGTCTTGTATCTGCCATAGAAATTCTGCTATATAAAATCTGTAATATTATATTACGCCTTAATATCTGGCAGGTCTATTTCCCAATCTTTAATTGCTTTCAGATTTCCACTGATTGTTCTCTCATGGTTAAACTCTTCCAGCTGAACCTCCCCTCCCACATAGCTGTCATTCGATCGGGATTGCATCGAATTTGTATATTATGTCAAAGAGAATCTACATCTTTGCATCCCTGAGTCTTTTTTAAGAAGAAGCCAAGTCTTCCCTTTCCAGATCTGTTTAACTACAGGGTGGGTGGCCCTCAAGGAAAACAGGGATAAACACATATAAAAAGCACTTTATTTAGATTATGTTACAATACGTGGCATGTGTTGTTGCTCACGAACAATGTTTGCTTCAGTGCCTGTGCAAAACGGCAAAGAGCGCTGTATGTTCATCCATTCCTGCATGGGTGCACCCGTGAACATTTATGCCTTTGATCTCTCATGGAATAAAACTGCACGTTTAGTATGTCCCAAACATAATCAAAAGAGTTAAAATATGTGTGTATTATCCCTATTCCCAGATTTTACGGCCACTTTGTATATTGAAACTAGATAAAATGCTGGGCTACAGGGATGGGGAGGGGCCAGTCCAGGAGCATGGTCCTCTTGAAGGGACGGGTCGTACCTGCACTAGCAGTGGCCCCTGTCTTAGTCTGTCTGTGGCTGCTAAAACAGAATAGCCTAGACCGAGTAGCTGATAAACAATAGAAGCTAATTCCCACAACTCTGAAGGCTGGGAAGTCCAAGATCAAGGCACTGGCAGGTTTGGTATGTCATGAGAGCAGCTCTCTCTGCTTCCAAGATGGTGCCTGTTGCTGCCCCTGCCAGAGCATGAGTGCCCTGTCCCCCACATGGCTGGAGGTGGAGGGGCAAAAAGGGGCAAACTCTTTCTGAAGTTTCTTTTATAAGGACATTAATCCATTCACAGGGCTTCATCACTTCCCCAAAGGCCTCATCTTGTAATACCACCGCAAAGGGGACTGAGTTTCAACATAAATTTAGGCCACAGACCAAGCAGACACCCAAAGGGAATCCCACAAGGGGAGCTGCTTTTCCCCAAGTTCTTCCCCTCTCCCTTTTCTCTTGATGCTTCATCTGATTCAAAAAGTCTGCTTTTGGGCTGGGGTTGGTGGCTCAGTGGTAGAGCACTTACCTAGCATGTGTGAGTCACTGGGTTCAATCCTTAGCATCAAATAAAAATAAACAAATAAATAAATGTATTGTGTCCATCTACCACTAAAGAAAATATTTAAAACAAACAAAAAGTCTGCTTTTGGGGCTGGGTTGTGGCTCAGTGGTGGAGTGCTTGCCTGGCATGTGTGAGGCACTGGGTTCAATTCTCAGCACCACATAAAAATAAATAAAATAAAGGTTCATTGACAACTAAAAAATTTTTTTAAAAAGTCTGCTTCTGTTATACTCTTTCCTTTGGGTGGACATTTTTGGAGAAGTATAACCTCACCGTTTAATGATTAGTCACAAACCACAGGCAGTGTATTTCTGGATTTGCCCCACGATGTCTATACTATGCCACATCAGCCTCTCTTCTGATTTAGCTCTTTGTATGAAAAAGGTTATAAGTTGAGATGACTGGCTGGTGACCAGGGCCTTGCTGAGTTTTAGGGGGTTGAATCTGAACCTTGCTTAGCTGGTCCTAACCTGTCACCAACCTTGCAGCAGTCATGCTGCATGTTCCGTGTATTACATGACCCATTGTTGTATTTATTTTTCCAGATAATGCCTGGCAAGTCCAAGTTCAATAGCTTCTGACAGTGAGATACCCAATGTGCAATGATAGCATGCGGACCTTGGCCTTCGCTGACCTGCACCAAACATTGGATAAAGGGATATTTGTTGAGGTCTGGGGAGCCCCGAGGTTGCCCTGTCTCAGCAGTTCTTTCTTCTCACCTCCTCTCTCATAGAGCGCGGCCCCGATATTTGGGGAATCATTATGACTGGGCAGAAAAAGACCCTAAACAGGAATTGGCCTTGCCCCTTCTTTGATGTACCTGTGGTGAGGGCCATTAAGGACCCTGAAGGTGTCCCTAGTTGTGAAGAACCAGGAGGGCCCAGGCTGATCCAGCAAAGTCTGGTTGCGTACCGGTTTGGTTTGAGTAACACAAACTCTTGTATTTTTCCTTTTTCCCATGTTCTTTTGAGCCACTTAAGCAGAACCGTGTTTCCAAGCCTGTGTGCAGGCCAAGAGGTGACAGCATTGAGCAAGAGCTCATCGGAGCCATGAACTGATCTCTGATCCCTGAGCCAAGGAGGGAGCCGGCCTCCAACCTCACTTGTCAGGGCTTGGGTTGGCACTGGGCACCAGAAGCTGGCCTGTCGTAAAGCTAAGGAACTCAGAATTGGAAAGGAGTACCAGGCACACTTGGGCCGGGCTGCAGTCTGAAGGCACAGAGAAGGCTTTGTGCTAGGCTCTGTGGCCAGACAGCCTCCATTGCAGTTCCAGCCCAGTCACTCAGTTGCTGTGTGACCTTGGGCATGTTACTACACATCTTTGGGCCTCAGTTTTCTCTTCCATAAAGTATGATTAAGAACACCTATTTTATAGTATTTGGAAAGGGAAATAAGCACCTATCATAGCACCTAGTGTGCAGTAGACCCTCAATGAACAGTCAGTATGGCCCCAATTTGCCTCTTCCCCTGGACTTCAGCCACAGTAGCTTGAAGATAAGCTGGGACTCTGGTATCCTTCACAGATCTGGACATGCCCTACCCAAGCTGAAAAACTGATATGCAGGTGGAAAATGAGCTCTTGCAAAAGATTTCTGGGAACTCCTCAGAATTCCTCCATTCCCAGCAGAATGGGCTAGGCCACGGTGAGAAACAGAGACCTGGGAAGCCCCTTGGACCTGTTGGATCTAAGTAGAGACTGTCCAGAATAGGGGCTTGATGCCTTGACCCAGCCTTGGATAGAGGACGCTGGTTGGGTTGGATTCCTAAAGAAATGGGCAATGGGTCTCCCCCAATTATCTTGGTGAGACCACTAGTACTACCAGTACTTATAAGACCTCAAGAACCCTTTCTAGGTGAGACCACTAGTTGTATAGAGCCACCCCTGGAGGAGTGATATTATCATTTGGTGGGAAACCTAACTGGAGGCACTTGGTGGTGTCCCCAAGCAACCCCTTGATATGCAATTGAACTGGAGCCTCCCAGGCCTATGGGACAGAAGTGCTGCAAGACAGAGGGTTTCCATAGTAACTAGGCTCAAGCTGAGTTGCAGTTGGTTCTGCTGATGTTGAAGCCCCAGAACAGAACAAACAGAGGCCAAAAACCAAACTCATGGAGTGGCTCGCTAGAAAGGAGGGTCTGAGGAGATAGCCTTGGAGGTCCCTTTAAGATTCTGTGATTCCAACAGCTCCATCATGCATCTGCTCTTGGCCGTGGTATCACACTGGAATTACCTGGAGACTGTTCAGAACCCCTGATGCTTATCTCCCTGCCTTCCCCAGGGACTCTGATTGAATTGGTCTACAGTATGGCCTGAACATCAGAATTTTAAAAATCTTTCCAGGTACTTCGAAGGTGCAGCCCAGGCTAAGAACCATTGATAAAAACACAGGCAAGGCAATAACAATTAATAATAAAGATTACAGTGTATGTGTCAGGCCCGTGCCAAGTGAGATATATATATATATTCTATCTATATCAGAAAGGGCAAATAACCCCAAGGTCAGAGAGTGGTAAGAACTGGCATTCCACACCAAGGCCATCAGATTTCAGAGCCCAGATTTATTGCTATTATAATTGCTGCTTCTGAGGCAATGGAGAATGGAATACGGGAACACATGTAGGGCAGGCCCCTCAAAGACCCTTGACACCCTACTCAACCTATGTCCAACCTGAAGATCTTGGCTCTTTGCTACCACAACATCTTGTTAGTTGGATGAGAGCACTGGTAGGTCCCAGGAAGGCCCTGGGGACCTGGCTTTTCATTTGGGAGAGCCTGAGACCTTGAGCTCAGAGAACTTGAATCATGTGCTCAGCTTCCAAGTTCTTGTAATGAATGGCAGGCTTTCAGCTTGGGACATAGCATCAGATGAGATTTTGCTCCCAGGGGAGGGAGGAGTGGCTGGGAAGCACATTTCGTCCACCAGGTGTTTTTGGTTTATAGCAGGTTCAGGAAAAAAGTCAGGAGCCATCCATAAAGTAGGACCAAAGCCTTTTTATTTGCAGTTTCATTGAAATTTAGTGAAAGGCAAACCCAGCAGGTACCTGTTTTACTGGCAGTAAAAGGAAATTGGGCAGCAATTATTTAAAAGGAGTTGGAGTTGTTTAAATCTAAAATTTAGCAGTATGTGTATGTTTTAAGAGAAAGTTTACAAGGCTTGGGAATTGGGGCTGAACTGTTCTTGACGAAAACGACATGGAAAATATTTTCCTTTCTTGTTTTAAACCTTCCCCTTTTGCTATTTGTTTCCTAAATTTAGCAGGCCAAGAAGCAATAAGCAAATCTAGCAGGGAAAAAAAAAAAAAAACAAAACTGAAGCTAGTCTCAAAAGTTTAATCAAAATGATAGACTGGAAAAAAAAAAAAAGAAAAAAAAAACCTCTCCAAGATGAGAAGTAATTCTTCCCATTTTATAGAGCACAGTCATTATTTCAACTTAAACAATTTCAGATGTGATTGACCTTATTGGATGTGGAAGTGCTGGATTTGGCACTCCCTTAAAGGACAAAGCCTGGGGAGGGAGTCACAGCCTAAACTTCAGCCAAGAACTCTCTGTAGGGGGCTGGAAGGATGTGGGAGGCTCATAGGGCTGTCACTCACCAGCTCCCAGCTCTCACTCCTCACCATGGCAACACGGGAGCTCTTCAGCAGGGTCCAGATGGAACCCCCACCCCAAGGCCTGAACACAGCCCTGCCTACAGGGAACACTGGGAATGTCCCACCCTGCCCTGGACTCCAATGTGGGCCAAATCCAGAGACCAGCCAGACAGCTGAGAGTGGATGGCTCTACCTATACTGGGTCATTGTCATTGCCATCAGTGCTCATTTGCTGAGTTTTGTGATTTCACTTTTGGAGAATGGTTTTCTATTTGTTAAAAAGACTACAGAACTAATATCTCTGAGCTTTTGGTTACTGGAGCAGAACATCCAATTCAAACTAATTTTATAAGGAGAAAAAAACAGAGGGAGGGAGGGAGAAAGAGAAAAAGGAGGAAAAATTGATTTAAATAGGTAGGTGGATAGTTGGGGAGATGGAGAGGCTGAGAGAGAGAGAGAACTCGACTCTAAGGACCTATACAATATTATCAGAGCTCACTCTTTCCAATTCTTGGTTCTCATTGTTTCTTCTTGATTTCATTCTCCAGACAAGATTTCTCCATGTGAAGGACAAGAAGATTCTCATTTCCCAAGCTCAGCAGAGTTGATGAAAAGAGCTCATCATATAGAAAAGCCTCAGGGAAGATTTTGATTGGCCCAGATTGAATCTAATGATCATTCCTGAGCCAATGGCTGTGTCTAGAGTCCCAGTGATAAGATTGTCTGGCCCCAGTCTGGTGCTCACTCCTGTGGGAGTGCTTGGGGTGTTGATGGATCGGGGGCAGTAAATGACAGCTTTGCCAGGAGCATGTGAGTGGAGAGGAAGTTCCCTAAGGCAGGCAAAACCTACCCTGTCACCTGCTTGAGCCACCAGAGTTGTATTTGGTCAGATGTGGGGGGGTGGGGCAGGGTCACAATCACTCATCACTCAGTCGTTCACTTGCCATTGTCTTCAAGGATCTGTGGTCACCCAGACATTGTCATGGGCTTTGGAATCCAGTATTATAAAAGCAGACAGTCCCTATTCTGGTGACACGTATACTCTTGCAGCAACCAAAGTACATGTATGAAGACACGAATTGGTGTGAACATACTTTATATACAACCAGAGATATGAAAAATTGTGCTGTATATGTGTAATAAGAATTGTAATGCACTCCGCTGTCATTTATTTTTAAAAACTCAATTTAAAAAATGAATATATAAATGAATAAGTAAAATACAAACAGCATATCAGATGAAGACAAGTACCATAAGGAAAAATGAAGCAGTGGAGGCAGAGATCGGGTGGAGCTCAAGTGGTTGGGGAGGCTCACAGAGAAGGCAGTGTTTGAAGCAGGGCATTGCAGGAGGTGAAGAAAGTAAACCATGCAGACATCTGGGAGAAGAACCTTCCAGAAGGAAGGCAGAAAGAACCAGAGGGCTATGGAGTGGGTACCTGGAAGGCTCAAAGAACAGTAAGGAGACCCGTGTGGCTAGAGCAGAGCAAGAAAGAGAACGGTGGAGCTGACTCCTGCACAGTGACAGGACACCCTGTCACACAGGCCGCTGTGAGTCCAGGGTTGGTATTCTCTGAGGCGAGGTCACTGAAGGGCATGCGATGTTTTGGAGGATCTCGTTTGTTTGCTGTTGGTTTCTTTCTGATATAGTAATTTGGGAGCAGGGATATTTAGATATTCATTCATTTATTCATCCAGTCATTCCTTTGTTCAGGAAGCACCTGCTAAGTTACCTACTATGTACCAGGTGCTAGGGACTCACAGATGAACAACTCACCTTCTATAGAGCAAAAGTAAGAGGAGAGAGCACTGTCAGCGCATGTCTCAGATGCCCCAGCCTGACATGGGATTCCACCAACAGCCACAGTATCTCAGCCACTCCAGAAAGGACTCCACGCCCAGCATCTCCAGTCTCTACCTGGTCCAGCTATGGCTCCTAATGGTCCTGCACCCCAGGGCCAGATGACACATTTACTCCCTCACCCCCACCATGTTTGGCAACATGAATGGAAATATGAGATAGTAGCTCTCCATTCCCTTTTAGAAGGGGGCAGAAGGAAAACAGCATTCACAGGTCACTACCCCTGCTGGCAGGGGTGGGGTGAGGGGTGAGGTGAGGTTCTGGGGTCAAATCTGTAGCTCCTGTGCTCTAAGCTTGAGGTGGGGATTTCTTCCTGACCCTCTATGGCCATGCTTGGCATGGATGGGCCAGATTCCTAGGCTCCTCTTCCAGGGGCCACCCTGCTTTTTATTTCTGTATTCCAGCCTCTGGCACAATGCCTGCACATAGTGGATTTCCAATAAATATTTGTTGGTTAATGATAGTGATATATCCATGGAATACCTACCACCTGCTAATACCCAGGGCAGAGGCCTGAGTCAGGCTGCAGATCATGGAGAGGACATCAAGGATGACCTTGATTTGTGCTGTCTCTGTAACCAAGACTACAGAAGCAGCTGCCTGGGGATAAGTGGGGACTTTGAGATACTGAGTTAGAAGCTTCCATGGGACACTCAAGTCCTAAAAGATCAAAGAAGGGGATTGAAAGCAAAAGCAGTTCAACCACCTGAGGGAGCCTGAGTTAGGGTCCAGGTATGTGAACTGGCACTTAGACATCAGAGGTCAAGGGCCCTGGGTGATGATTGGACAAGGCTGGGGAGGGGCTGAGGAGGGAGGAAGTGAGAGTCCTGCATGGCATTTCCACGAGCCACATCCCACCCATCCTCAGTCTATCCTTCTCTTTGCTGACTCAGGGCCAACTGATATTTTAGCTCCAAATTCAAGCGGTTGCTGGGTCACCATGGAAGAAGAGCTGGGACCTCTAGAAGGCAGTGGGCCTGGTGTTTCCATGGCACCGTCCTTTATAAGTTGTCTCACAGCGGAAGTGCCTCGCCACAGACCTGGTCCACCTGGAGGAGGCCACTCCAGGGATCTGGGGCTGCGAGATGGAGCCACAGACTTTTCCTGATGGCACCTGTGAGGTTGTCTAACTCCATTAGACAGGGCCTTCTCTAGAGAGCCGGAGCCTGAGCAGACGTTCTTCCACAACATTCTCTGTGGCCCAAGGAAGTTGTAAGCGAGGTGTGTGAGGGGGGCAGGCAGGGGACAGACCTAGAAGTCTTCCTCCCACTTTCTGGCGCATAGGTGGTGCTTTACAGAGCTTTGCTGAATGAATGAGTGACAGAGGGAGTGAACTCATCATTCCTGAATGAATGAATGAATGAATGAATGAATGAATACTCAGGTGATCCAAATGAATGCGTGCAGGAGGGTGCCCACGCCTGGGGGATGGGTGACTCTCCACCAATGTTCATTGGGCAGTAGTGAGTATGGGATGAGGATTCAGAGGTTTTCTGAACCCACAGAGTGGCCGTAAGTCCTAAATAAATAAACATGGTTATTTCCCACAATCGACTTGTAAGATAATGAAGAGATATATGCTCCCTTTCAGAGCTAAAAAACTCACCCCTCTGCTATTTTTCTTTAATTTTAGCTCCTCAGCCATTAGATGGAAGCTTCTTTCCATTCTCCTGACCCAGATTTGGGAGGAAGGGTAGGGACAGCACTAGTGCCATTATTGTCCCAGGTGGGAGGGACACAAAGGAACACCCTCCTTTCTCACTGAGTTGGACAGCTTGGATTCTTCTAGCAATCCAGGGCTCAAGCCAGAACATTCCTCTCCCTCTCTCCCTCCCTCCCTTCTGTCTTTCCTGAAATGGATTTTGAGACCCCGGGGCGGGGGGTGGGGGTGGGGGGTGGAGCTCTGCCCCATCTGCTCAGTTCCTGGCATGACACCAACTCAGAATATTACAGGATGACATCTGCATCTGTGTCACCCTCTGAACACACACACCATGAGCGTTTGTGGCTAGCATGGGGCCAGGCCCATGGGACACAAGATCTCCTCTCAGAAAGCTCCCTATAGGCTGTCCTAACAGGAGGCCAACTGAAAAAAATGACATCCCCAGGGCTGGGGTTGTGGCTCAGCGGTAGAGCACTCACCTAGCACGTGTGAGACACTGGGTTCGATCCTCAGCACCACATAAAAATAAATAAATAAAATAAAGGCAGTGTGTCCAGTTACAACTAAAAAATATAAATAAAAATATTTTTTAAAACAACGACAAACCTGCAGAGGGCCCCAGTTTAGGAGGTTGGAGCTCCCCAGACCTTTAGCATTTCCTGGCCAAGAAAATTGCTAGGGTGGGGGTGAGACTCTAGAGGGACATGAGGACTCTGAGCTGCCTCCTTCTAAAAGGGAATCTCTCCACTCAGGGGTCCCATCTGCAACAGGTCCAGCCGCCTTGCTGGACCATTCCTTTAGGCTAGGGTTCTGTGAATGGAAGATTCTAACTGTTCTTTTGGCTTCCTCAGGGGCCCAGAGCTCCTGCCCAGGGCTGCTGATTGGGAAGAAGAGGTGGAGTTGGAATGCACTCACAGTTGGTGAGGTTTCATGGGGAATATCTGGCCAGAAGTTTGGTTCCAGTAGTAAGGTGTCAGGATGCATTCATCCAGCCATTCATCTCTGTGTGTCTTTCCCCAGTGTCTCTCACTGGGGACTCTGGAAGCACAGAGCAGGGTGTGGCTAAGGAGGGAGAAGCTGGGCTGTGGCATCTGTCATCCATCATTCCCCAGCACTTACTGCCAGTGACCCAGTGGATCTGATGTGGAACGACTTCAGTAGCTAGCAAAAGTCCCAGAGCAGCTGCGTCGTCCGTTGAGTTCTGGTGGCTCTGGCATTAGCCTGTGGGTGCTTGCTTGTCTTTATGGGCAGTTCCGTCTGCAGCAGCTTGTCCAAGTCCTGGAGTTTGAAGGATGGAGCACCTCCTCTGTGCCGAGCCCAGTAAGGTGTCCAAGTCCTGGAGTTTGAAGGCCCACCTTAATCCCAGGAGAGGGTCAATCTGAAATGTGCTTGGCAATCTCTACTCTGATTTCTAATACTCTTAGGATACCTTGTTTTGGGAGGCTGGTGTCCTCCAAGACCTATCCTCTCCAGAAAGCTTTGGTTGAGAGTGTGAGTTTTAAATTCAGAATGACCTGTTTGAATCCAGACCAATGACTCAGTAGCTCTTATCTGGGGCACTTTTTAAAAAAGTCTCTTTGGCCTCAGTTTCCTCATCTGTACAATCGGGGAGAGCCAGGGTACAAATAAGGTAAAGCAGTTATCTAACACCTGGACAATATACTAAGCACCCAGCACATGGTGGAACTCTCCTGCCTGTACCCCCTCTGATGCTGACCTTCGTCTCAGGTGACAGGAACACCCTCAAAAGGCTTTGATGAGAAGGCATACTTGTCAGCCAAGCAGCTGAAGGCCGGAGAGGACCCCTACAGGCAGCACGCCTTCAACCAGCTGGAGAGTGACAAGCTGAGCCCAGACAGGCCCATCAGGGACACTCGCCATTACAGGTATGGCCTCCATTGTGTGGACCAAAAAGAAAGGCTGAGAAAGGACCAATATTGTTCAGCTTTTTTTCTTTTTTTTTTCATTTATGTACACTTAAGAAATGAGGAAGATTCCCTCAGTCTCAGTCTAGTGATTTAGACACTGAAAAACCCACACCCCAGCTACATTGCTGCCTCCCATATTCTGTTGGCCTACTCGGAGTCAGTGAAGGTCATGGAAACCCCCCAGCTGGGACCAGGGAGGCCCCTCAGCATCTCATCTGGCATTCCAGCTAGAGTGACATGCCAGGGGACCACAGGGAGGCTTGGGAGACAGGTGAGCAGGCAGCTGAAATGGGGCCTCCAGCCCTGCTCCATGCAAACAGCGGAGTGCTCTGACCGTGCCCCCCACAGCCCTTCTCTTCCTCCTGCCCGCCTGCCCCACCTCCTCAGCAACAGCCAGAAGCGCTTCCCAGTCACCCTCTCACCCAGCACTCAGTGTTCCTGAAATCCTATGCTCCTCTTTCCTCCCTTCCCCATTTTCACCATGAGGCTTCCTCTCCCCCACCCCACCTAGATCCTTCAAGTCTTGGCTCAAGGTCCTCTCCTCTGGGAAGGTTCCTCACCAACTCCAGCTAATTCCAGGCCCTTCTCTGTGCTCCATGCAGACATTTGACAGAGCCACCAGGTTACTGTTGCTGATCCACCACCCACCCACAGCTTTGAGTGACAAACAGGAGCTGCATTGGACCCAGCTCTGTACCCAGAGATGGGATGGGCCTCTGTCTGGCCCCAGTTTGAGGGTAGATGAGAGTGACTCTGGAAATAGCTACTCCATAACACAAAGGACGCGTGAGAGATGACGGTGCAGGGGGACTGGTTCTCGAACCTTCCTGGTCACTCTTGGAGGCATGCCTGAGGTCTGGAGGCTCTCCAGCCTGTGCACGGTGAGATGAATGCAGGGCTGAGGGGCCCTGGCCCTCCTGTCCTGTCACCCCAGCACTGTCAGCTTCCCCTCATGCTACCAAATAAGTCAATAATCCTGCTACTAGGCAAGGTCCCCCACTCAGGTCTGATGGCCAAATCCAGGCCTCAGGAGTCCTATCTCAGTCATCCCTGGGGCAGTCCTCCCTCCTGACTACCTGCACTGCAGATGAGGTTAGCAAGAAGCTCCTCTTGGTCTTTTATAGGAGCCCTAGCCATGGCTGACCTAGTCCCTACAGCTGGGAGGATCTGCTGTCCCAAATCTGTGACTTGAGGGCTGGCCTGAATCATCTCTGCATACCCTCTTTGCTCATTCACACCCTCAACCTTCTCAGATGTTAACTGAGAAATTGGAAGAATTGCCTGCTAGGCAAGATAACTCATGCCTGTAATCCCAGTGAGTTGGGAGGCTGAGGCAAGAGGATTGCAGGTTTGAGGCCAGCCTTATCAACTTAGTGAGATACTGTTTCAAAATAAATTATATTTTAAAAGGACTGGATATGTAGCTCAGTGGTAAACCGCTCCTGGGTTCAATCACCAGTCTTGACCAAAAAAAAAAAAAAAAAACAAAACAAAACGAGGAATTGGCTTTATTAAGGCTATGAACATTGTAAAATAAGACTCTTTACATCCAAGGCAGTGGTGAACTGGTGAGGTGCCATATGCTGCCCCAGGGCCTCTCTGAAAGCTGAGGTGGATCAGGGTGTATATGTGTGCATATGCACATGTGTGCAAGTGTGTGTGTGTGTGTGTGTATAGAGTGAGCAGAGGCTGGACTGTGCCTCCCGTGATGGAGCCCCTGTGCTGTGGGGCAGCTTCCACTGGACTCCAAACTGTCACAAGACAGATCCACTAGGATTCCAGAGAAAATCCCACCAGCCAGACAAAGCAGGGACAGGGGACAAACCATCTGGCTAGTCCTGGCTCCCTGGAGCTGGGTACCATCCTCACTGATCTACATCTCAGAGGAATACAAGGGGTGGTGGGAGTTCAAGTCCACCCTCCAGATAGAATGTGGGTAGGTGTGCCCCCTTCAGGGAGAGAAAGGCATTGCTACCAGATTTCCTCCTTCCGAGGCACCTAATGACCAGGGAACAAGGACAGAGAATGGGGCCCTGGAAGTCAGTGCCAGGAGGCTGGGTGCCCTCATGCCCCTTCTCAGCTAGCCATGTCCACTCCTGTCCCCCAGTCTGCAGGCATTTGGGAGCAAGCACTTGGGAAGCATGACTTCTCAGGGACAGAGAGAAAGTCCCTCCCCCATGGCTGCCTCACATCTTTCTCAAGGAGAATTATTTTAGAGCCTTGAAGGATTTTTCCCATGGGTACCCAGGCTAGTGGGACTCCTGCCTGGCTGACCGGCTGCTCTGCAGGGCAGGAAATGGGCCTGGGAATTCAGGCTGGAAGCTGCTATCCGTGGGATGAATTCTGTAATGAAAAAATAGTCACTGCTGGAATAGTCAGACAGCGATTGTAATAAAGATCGCTTATGAAAACCCGCGGTGGCAGTCGCCTTCCCGCCTGCCCAGGAGCCTGCATAAACACCAGGGGGGAAGGCTGGCAGGAAGGGTGATTTCTAACTCCCCTTCCTGAGGACGGGGAGCCAGTGGTCCAAAAATGTGTGTCTGTGGATGGCAGAGCTGGGTAGAAGCAGGGTGGCCAGAGATGCTCTTGTCCTCTCTGAGGCTGGTTTCCCCTGGAGCCACTGGTGCCTGCCCCCTGCCTGGTGTCTCCCACAGTGCTGTGCGCAGGCAGAACAGGGATGCTCATTAGGCAGGTGGGAGTGATTCCTCCCCAGATCCTCCCACATGTCCTGAGGTGGGAAGGAAGAAGCCGCAGGGGACCAGAAGACAAAAGGGAGGTGGTTTTCCATTTTATCCTGTACCCCTATGTTGTGTCACCAGACTGCCCCATCTGCAGGGACAGTTTTTTTGTTTGACTCTAGGCAGTGCCCTGGGGCCTAATGTGTGTGTGTGTGTGGGGGGGCCTGAACAGCAGGGAGTCCTCCCAACAGGCTTTGGTTAGGAGCTTCCAGGCCTGGAGATGCCCCCAACTTGCTGCTTCCCTCCTAGGACCCCAGGCTAGGTGGCATCTGGGGGTTGGGCCAGTGTGGGCTAGAGCATGGCCTGGATGGGCAGGGAGCCTGTGTCCTGGCTTCCGGCTTGCCTTCCCTGCCTCACAGAAGTATTGTAAGGGGCACAGAGTGGACAAAGAGAAACATGGAGGCTGCCTGAGGATGTCCCCATGGCTGGCCTCTGACCTCCCTGCTCCATTTTCAGTTGCCCCTCGGTGTCCTACTCCTTAGACCTGCCAGCCACGAGCATCATCATCACCTTTCACAATGAGGCCCGCTCCACACTCCTGCGCACGGTGAAGAGGTAAGGCCAGCCACCGCCTGCATTTCATTGGTGCTGTTCCCACAAAGCCTCGGGGGTCTGCGGTGCCTCTGGCCGGGCAGGACGTTGAGATTGAGATCAGACCATGTGAAGACCAGTGAGCACTGGGAGGATGAATCCTGTCCTTCCAGGAAGCTGGGGCTAGTGTGTACGGGGGTCAGAGAGATCCCAGGAGTCTAACAAGGAGTCGAAGACAAGGTCAGGTGTCCAGGGTGAGGGCAGAAATGCAGGGGGTGGGAGCAGAGGGAGGCAGGGATGAACAGAGGCCTCCAGAGGTGTGTGGGGGGGCAAGCCCCATAGGTCCCTGTTGGTGAATCAGAGAAAGGTGTCCCTCTGTCCTCCTAAACCTGGTCTTACCGTCAAGTTCAATCTGCTCTCGACCCATTTCCTCAATGAACTTAGACAAGAATGGGATTCAGAAAGGAGTGCTCAGTGGTATTCCATGGATTAAAGAAACTTGGGTGTCCCTTCCCAGACAAGGGGGGCAGAAGAGGGACAGAGGAAGGGCAGGGGTGCAGGAGCTCCTTGAGAATGACCTTGGGGCCAGCAGGAGTCTTGCCAGCCTTCCAAACAGGCAGCTCCATCCAGCTGGGCTCCCAGGGTGGTTTGGTGAGCCTCAGGCAGCTCAAGTAGCTCCTGCCCTGACGACCCCATGAATGCAGTCCCCCAGACGAGAGCAGTTCCCTGAGGGCCCAGGCAATAGTGCCAACCAGGTCCTTAGAAAAGCTCAGAGAGCTCTTCCAGGAGCCCAGGGAGTTAGCAAGCAGTTGCCCATGACCGATGTGCAGGTCCTAGAGCTGGGTGGTGGGAGAACCCCATGCATTGGGAGGTATAAATAGGAGGTCGCCCCAAATTCAGACTCTGTCTCTGTCCCCATTGCTGCTCCAGTGTCCTGAACCGAACTCCTGCCAACTTGATCCAGGAGATCATCTTAGTGGATGACTTCAGTTCAGACCGTGAGTATACACCTTCCTGTCTGCACCCATCCACACCCCACCCCTCCCGTTCCCCCAGGATGCCCAGGCAAGCTCTCTTAGGCCTGGCCTGGCCTGGCACACTGATCTCTTTGCCAACACCTGAGATCCTTGGTCTTTCTAGGAGCCCTCCCAGCCCTGGTGCCAAAAGAGGGGGAAAGTGTTGCTGCTTTGGATGGGACCCCAGTGACATGACATGTTTCAAACAATGGAAACAATATAAATAGCATTCTTCATAATTCTAAGCCAACATGCAGAAGAGTGCCCCTTCTTTCTAGGTCTATGAGAATTGGGCCAAGGACAGGCATGGTGGCACACAACTGTAATCCCAGTCACTCAGGAGGCTGAGGCAGGAGGATTGCAAATTCAAGGACAGCCTTTGCAAATTAGCAAGACCCTGCTTCAAAATGAAAAGGCTGGGACTGGGGATGTGGTTCAGTGGTAAAGTGCTTGCCTGGCATGCATGAGGCCCTGCGTTCAAATCCCAAGCACCAAAAAAAAAAAAAAAAGCTAGAGATGTAGATCAGTGGTAAAAACAATAACAACAACAACAACTACAAAACCTCCTGGGTTCAAATCCCAGTACTGCAAAAAAGAGTAGATTTGAGAGCTGGGCCATTGCCCATTGCTGGTGCTCTCTGGCACTCCCTGGGGTGGGGTTGAACTGATGTCATAGGTTCAGGCATTCCTGTCTGGGTCTAGGGACAGGACAGTCCTTTGGCCAGTAGTGATGACCATGGCCCTCCATCGTTCCCTATCCCACCCCTTTCCCCAACTGGAATGGGATGGCCCCCAGGGCAGCCTAACCACTGTGGTCTGATGCCCATATCTGAATGAACCTGCCTTCCTTCCCTCCACCTCAGCTGAAGATTGCGTGCTGCTGACTAGGATCCCCAAGGTCAAGTGCCTGCGAAACGACCGGCGGGAAGGTGAGTGCTTGGACCTCAGGTCCCACCATGGACCTGACTTGGTGAGCTCCCTCTGGGTACCATGTCATCCAAGCCAGTGTGGTCCTGCTCCCTTCCTGACAGCTGGGACCAGGGTCTGCAGAGGACCCTCCTTCTATCGCCAGTCAGCCCTGTCACAGCACAACCTAGGCACCTTGCCATCCTTCTGGATGCTTCCATTGTTCCTTCTGAGAAGCAGGGCAGTGATGGCGCTCTTTCTGCCTTGGAAGGAGGCTGTAAGGATGGAATGGAAGGGGCTTTGAGAAAACTGAAGGGAGGATAAAGTAGCTGTGAACTCACCTTGAATCCAGAGGTGTTGGGGAACACCAGTGACAGCATAGCATCGTGCTCAGCCCTCAGGGGACACATGAGAAGTACAAAGCATGGTCCAGGCCCTTCGAGGGGTTAGTGTGTGGCCAAGAGTCAGAAATCACCACCACACAGGCTGGTTATAGTCGGATAATGTGGAGGTGGGAAAGCAAGAGGCTTCTGTGCAGGGGTGGCCTGAGGAGGGTGTTGGGCCTGTGAGACCCAGGAAGGGAGCAGAGGAGGGCATGCCTGGCTTGGGAGTGGTGCAGGCACGGGATGCATACGTGTGTGGTGCTCACCCATGCCAGGCCTTCACGGAGCCTATGCTGTCAGCATCCCATCCTCATAATGCCCTGTTGTCCCCATGTTTTAGACAGGGAAGCTGAGGTTTCAGGTGGTTCTGTAATTTGTCCAGGGTGATGAATGGAGGATCCAGGATTCTAACCCCAGGAGTCTACCCAAAGGCCAGCTTCTTGTCCTCTCCCCCTGCTTCCTGGATTCTCCTTCCTGTGAGAATCCAGTCCTGGTCCATAGTGGGGAAAGAACAGTGAATTTTGATGTCAAAAATGTTGGGCCAGGCATCGTGGCCCACGCCTGTAATCCCTGTGGCTCAGGAGACTGAGACAAGAGGATCGTGAGTTCAAGGCCAGCCTCAGCAACTTAGTGAGGCCCTACGCAACTCAGTGAGACCCTGTCTCTAAATAAAATATTTTTTAAAAGGGCTGGGGATGTGGCTCAGTGGTTAAGCACCCCTGGGTTTAATACCTGGTACCAAAAACAAATAAACAAACAATAACAACAACAAAAAAAGCCTTGGAAGCCATAAGAGAGCATTTAGAGTTGGGAAGGGAAGGAGCCTATTGTTGGGAGCCACTGATGATTTGAGAGTGAGAGGGGAATGTGATGGGTAACTTAAGACCCGTCAGGCCAAGGGGCCATGGGGATATTGATGAGGGAGGACTTCAAACTGTCATAGAAGTAACCAAAGAGAAATGTTTCCCAAACCACTGCATTGTAGAGGCCATCAGCCTGTGGAGGCTGCAGATTATTTTTTTCCATTTGTGGGGATTGAACCCAAGAGGGTTCTCCTCTGAGCTACATCCCCGGCCCTTTTTATTTTGTTTTGCTTAGTTGCTGAAGCTGCCCTCAAACATGAACTTGCATTTCTCTTGCCTTAGCCTACTAATAGGCTTTTGGAAAGATGGATGGCTGGTTTGATAGATAGAGGCTGGAGAGAGGTGTGGCCAGGGACATCTCTCCAAAAAGTGATTGTATTCAGAGGTCTTAGAGTGAGGCCCTTCTTTCTCACAGCTCACAGGACATGGATGGCTACTGTGGCAAGGGCAGGACCAACTGGACTTCCTCTCTCCTGACCAGACAGGTCCTCAGCCCTGAGCAGGAAGCTGCCAGAAGCAAGGCCATTCTTTGCCAGTCAGTGAGCCATTGGTGAGACTGTCATGGGATGGGGATGGAACAGCGGAACCTAACATGCGTAGGTCCCCCAGGCGCTGGGCTCTCCCCTTGTCATCTTGGTTCCTCCTGACAGGCAGGAGTCAGTGTATCTTTCTGAATCTCATAGATAAGAAAACTGAGACTCAGAGAGGCTAAATAACATGCTCAAAGTGAGTGAAGGGGTTGGCACACAAACTCAAGCCTGTTACAATCTAGAAGATTCTCTCCATGTCACACTTGGTGGTGTGCCTGGAGAGGCCTGCCCAGATGTCCCCAGGTGGAAGAGGCTTTGTGCTCTAGTTCCCCCTCAGTCTCAACCCACACTTTATCGTATTTTCCACTCATTACACTCTAACCTAACGGCATTGTCTGGTGTATGGAAGGTGCTCAGGGAGTGACCTTGAACAATGACAGGTGATGGATGGAAGAGAGGAAGAAAGGGTAAGGAGGAAGCAAACAGATGTGCAGAAGGAAGGCCACTGGCAATACCTCAGAGAGCCTATGCCCATAGGGGCCGAGGGCCCTGGGCAGCACATTGGCTCAGTTCTGGTGTCAAGCGCTGCTGTCCTCTCCCTTTGCAGGGCTGATCCGATCCCGAGTTCGAGGGGCAGATGTGGCCGCAGCTGCCATCCTCACCTTTCTGGATAGCCACTGCGAAGTGAACACGGAGTGGCTGCAGCCCATGCTGCAGCGGGTGAAGGAGGTGAGCTGTGTGTTTCCGGGGCAGCTGAGTGTCCTTTGGGACGGAGGGAACCGTCTGTGATGTCGGGCAGGCATTGTGGGAAGCCTCATAGATCTGCTTCCCCTCTGAGAGACTTCACAGCATCGGGCTTTCTCATCTGAAAGCAAGGGTGACTGTCATGTCTGTCCCATGGGCTGTCGCGAGAACCACATTGGATGGAAGCCTGGGTGAGCGAGGAAGGTCCCTCTGTGAATGGTGTTACTCTTCTCCTGAGAGAGGGGGAGCTCGTGGTCAGGTTGGGAAGCCCTGGAAGGAGGCAGGAGAGGCTGAGCTCTCAACGGGAGGGGAGGGTGGGGGCTCCTTCCATGTGCTTGCTGTTCTCCAGAGTGGGAGGATTTGGACAGATGGCGAAGAAGGATAAGGCAGTTACAATTCAACTATAAGAGGACAAATAGCCCAATTTAAAAAAAAAAATGGGCAACGTATTTGAATAGACATTTCTTCAAGGAAGATACACAATGAGCCCATGAAAAGATGTTCAACTTTATTAGTCATTCAGGAAATACAAGTCTAAGCCATAACGAGATCCCACTTCATAGCTACTAGGATGGCTACAATCAAAAAGAGGGACACTAGCAAGGGCAGGCAAGGACATGGATAAAGGGAGCCCTCAGATATTGTTGGCAGGAAGGTACAATAATGCAGCCACTTTAGAAAACAGTCCGGCAGTTCCCCCCAAAATTTAAATAGAATTCCTAGCAGTTCCACATGGAAACAAAAACTACATCCACATAAAAACTTACACACAAGTGTTCAGAGTGACGGTATTCAGAATGGCCAAAAGATAGAGAACCCTATCATCTGAATACTAGACACATAAAATGTGGTGTGTCTGTGATAGAATATCATCCAGCCGGAAAAACACATGCAGTGCATCTGTGTGGTACAACATGAATGAACTTTGAAAACCTTGTGTGAAGTGAAAGCTTGTCACGAAAGCACGCAAATTGTATGATTCCATTTATAGGAACTGTCTAGAATAAGCACATTCATAGAAATAAAAAGTAGATTAACGTTTCCTGTTGGGGTGATGAAATGTGCTGGAACTAGCCGGTGGTGATGGTTGGACATACTAAAGACCACTGAACTGGACACTTTCAAACTGTGAGATTAGGGCATGTGAATTCTGTCTCTGCACAGAGATGTCTATGAGTAGGAAGCAGTGAGGCTGACTTCGTTTTTAAATGTTGAAACAGGGTCTCACTAAATCACTGAGGCTGGCCTTGAACTTGCAATCCTCCTGTCTCAGCCTCCTGAGTCGCTGGGATGACAGGTGTGCTCCACAAAGCCTGGTCTTTATTTTCTTTTTACAGCACTTTTCACCCCTCAGCACAGATAGGCAATGGGACAATCTCCCCTGATCAGCCCCCTCCCTAGGTTTTCATTATCCTGAGGGCATGGGAACTGAGGCGTGGGGCTGGAGCCCAAGTTAGGGACAAGAGAGATCTGAGGGTGAAAGCAGAGTAGGTAAAGAGAAGAGGGGGAAAAGAGGTGCTGCTCTGTGGCGCCCCTGGAGAGCAAGACACAAAGGGGGCTGCAAAGTGTGACTAAGTTTTGAATGTGGTTTAAGAGAAAGTGTTGAGAGCTTTGCCTGAGGTTTACGACGTAATCCACCTCTCCCACAAAACAGCAAAGCCCACAGTACTCACGGGTGTTTTGCAGTTGGACTTGGATTCTGGGGGGTGCAGGGAGTGGCCAGCCTTACCTTGTACTGGATGTGGCCTGAGAGGAGTGACACCTGTCCCCACTTACCTGGGGATCCCAGGACCCCTGCCCTCAAGTTGCTGGTGGTCCAACTGGGAAGACTCACCCAGAACATGTCCGGCGGTAGGTAGCAGTAAACAAAAGTCCTGCTCAACCAGTAACAGGAGGGCCAGCTCACACAGCATCTGAGTCACTGTCCCAGGAGTTGGGACACTGTCTCACACTGATGGTGAGAGCAGCTTAAAAGAGGAAGAAATCTTTCAGCTGGTAGCAGTCAGGGAGGCGAGATCCCAGCAGCCTTGAAATGATGGGACAGGAAGAGGCCGGGGAGAATGGTGCCCTAGGGACCCAGGAGGGACCTTCTAGGAGCCTGGTGTGAAGATGTACACAGCTCCTAGGAGCCTGTCAGGGTTCTGGGATGGGTCTGGGCTGACTACCCCATGTCCAAGGAGACCTTCTTCCCAGAGCAGGGGCCTGGGCCTTTTTTTTTTTCCCCCCCTTTTTGCAGAGGATCTCACACCATCTCACACCCCCTTCCTAGGACCACACCCGTGTAGTGAGTCCCATCATTGATGTCATCAGTCTGGATAATTTTGCCTACCTGGCAGCATCTGCTGATCTTCGTGGAGGTGGGTCCTGCCCCCAGGGAAGGGGCTCGAGGTCTGAAAAGAGGCAGGTGAGGGCAGACAGAGTCCTGGGTTGGAGCTCTTCCCAGCCATGCCAGAGTCTTGCACCACCCCAACCCTTCCTTGCAAAGATAAAATCAAGAGGGTTTGGATGGAGCCCTGGGTACAAGGGCAAAGGGCCTGAGCTGGCAGTTGCAAGTTTCTGGAACAATCAGTGACAGAGCCGGGCTAGTCACTCATCTCCCCTCCCCAAGCACTGACACATCCTTTCCAAATGCTGCCAGCCCAGAGACCATGGCCACAGGTCCTGGCAGAAGGCCACTATGGGACAGCTGTCTCTAGGGTAAGGGAGGGGGAGCTCTAAGCCTTGCATGAATTCCTGACACGTACACCCCAGAGGTGGCCAAGGCCTGGCTGTGTGATACAGTGGCTGTCGGCCACATTTGGCTATTGAGCTCTTGAAAAGTGGCTCATTTTGAAAACTGATGAGTTGGAACTGAGATGTGCTATAAGCAAAAAAAAAAAAAAACAAAACAAAAAAAACAGACTGCGGCAGTTGGAGTTTCCAAGACATAGTATGAAAGAATGTAAAATATGTCATTAGTATTTTTTATTTTTTATAGGTTGCAATGATATTAGTTTGGATTTATTGCATTATGACTATTTTATTCAAATTAACTTCATATGTTCTTACATTTTGATATGGTTCCTAGAACATTTTAAATTATGTCTGTGGCTTAGGTTTGTGGCTTGCAGTATATTTCTTTTGGAACACTCTGGTCTAGACTGGCACTATACTGTCCCATATAATAGATAATAGCCCCATTTAGCTGTTAAAGTTTAAATTAATTAAAATAAACTAAGACTTAAACTGATGATTCAGTTTATCAGTTGTTGCAGCCACATTTCAAGTGCTCAACAGCCACATGAGGTCCTGGCTACCACATTCGTGCTGATATAAAACAAGTATACCACTGCAGAAAGTTCCTGACCACCACTGGTCTAGAGAAGAGCTGGGGGCCATAGTGGATTTCTTCTGTGGGGCCAGTACTCCAAATAATGGTTTTAACCATTAGCTAGATCTTGGGGCTGGTGGGGTTCTGAGGGGCCAGACATCTCCCCTTTGGAAAATCACCCCAGTGCCCTGGCGCTTGCTGCTGCCCTGGCTGGAATTCCCTCTTCCAGGATATCTTCATGGATCCATCCTTCATTCAGGTTCCTCTTCAGAGAACCTTTGCTGGCTACCTTTGTTTTGGGGGTTGAGGTACTGGGCATTGAACCCAGGGGTGCTTTATGCTTTACCACTGATCCATATCCCCAGCCCTTTTGATTTATTTTTTTAAAAAGTCTGAAATAGGGTCTCATTACATTGCTGAGGCTGGACTTGAACTTGTGATCCTGCCTCAGCCTCGTGAGTCGCTGGGATTAGAGGCGTGCTCCATGGTGCTTGGCCTTTATTTTCTTTTTGAAGTACTTTTCACCCCGACTGGTGTACAGAACCCTTATCTATTTACCTTTGGGGTGTCTGTCTGATCAGCAGATTGTAAACCCCAGGAAGTCAGGGGCTTGTCACCTTCTGAATGAGGGAGTGACTGCATGAAGAGCCTCTACCACTGGGCTCTGATCAAGGGAGACTCTGGGGGGTGGCAGAGTGAGGGGGTAAGCAGGTTAGCTCTGCCCTAAGCCTGTCCTCACCCTGCTCTGTCCCTTAGGATTCGACTGGAGCCTGCATTTCAAGTGGGAGCAGATCCCTCTGGAGCAGAAGATGACCCGGACAGACCCCACCAGACCCATAAGGTCAGGGCTGCCATGAACTCTGAGGAGTCCCCTTTCTCCCTGGGCCAGGGGTCTGGGAACTGGGAGGTACTTGGGAGGACAGACCGGTCACCAGGGCTCCTGAAGGTGCACAGTCTTGGTGCCAGCTCTCTTCTGGGTGCTTGAGCCCTGCAGGGACTGAGAGGAGGGGCCAGAGAGCCAGTCAGACATCCTGCCACAGTGACTGTGCAGGCAGGGACTTGGGTCAAGTGGCCTTGGGTCCTGGGGCTATTTTAAAGGGCTCCTGGCTTCTGCAGCTCACAGTTGCCTCTTCTCTCTCTTTGCCCCCAGGACACCTGTCATAGCTGGAGGAATCTTTGTGATTGACAAGTCTTGGTTTAACCACTTGGGAAAATATGATGCCCAAATGGACATCTGGGGGGGAGAGAATTTCGGTAAGTTGAAAAATAATAACAATAAAAACAACAGCAATATTAATAACCCTGACAAGCACATCGTAAGGACTTGACCCATATTAAGTAATTTAATTCTCACAAGGATCTGGGGAAAGTACCATGATCTCCATTTTACGAATCAAAAAACTGAGGCAGAAAGAGGTAAAGCAATTTATCCACAGCTAGTCAAGAGATTTAGGTATTCAGGGAGAGCCTGCGGCCACATGGTTAAGTGTGTGTGGAGGGACATAGTGACTGAACACAGACCACAGCTGCTTCCCTACCAGAAGGGCTTGGGAGGTGTGCAGCCAGTGGGTGGTTACATGTGATGATGGCCCTCCCACCTGCTCTTTGACCCTAGGCCAGGGAAAGTCCCCCCAAGCCTCTGCCCTGCAGAGATTGCAATGATAATAAATGGAGGAGGAATTGAAATGCAGACCACAGTGCTGGAGGCCATAATGCTGTGTATTCTTGGGTAGGAACCCTTGAGACCCAGAAGGATCAGGAAGCTGCCTAGTCCTCCCAGAAGCAGCAGGGAAGGAGACAGTAGGGAGCTGGATCTGCTGCCCCCTCAACGCTGGCTTCTCAGCTGGGTGTTGGGGCTGCAGAGCACCCCGGAGTGGTCACCTGTCACCTGTCGGAGCCCAGACTCCAACTCCAGCCTGTGTGGGCTGCGTGTCCTCGGTTAGTTAGTCAACTTTTTGAACCTCAGTTTCTTTGTTTGCAAAATGGGAAGGAAAGGGCCCTCTCCCCCAGGGTGCAATGAAATGGAGGTCAGATTGAGTAAGTCCAGGCAGGGTCCAGATGGCACCCCTACATGGGTTTTTAGGAAAGGACCTATTTACAGTGTGGCCACGTTACACGGACTGGGTCAGTGTAGTTCTGGGTGGTACCATGACTGCAGAGAGCTATAATCATGGATAGGTAGGAAAGATGGAGAAGGAGCCCCCTCATGGGTGTGGTGCCCGGGGGAGGGCATAGGGATAAACCCTCCTCACCCCTCTGCCATCTCCTAAAGGAAGCCCAGCAGGGCAGCCCACACAGGATGGAAAAGGGCAGACCATCTGGCAGGTCTCCAGAAGCAAGGCCCATTCCTACCCTCACAGTCCTTTCCTACTGTCTCCTTTTTCATCCTGACCTGGTTTCTGGACCAACGAGAAGGACGGGAGGTGTCCCACCCATTTGACAGGTGGGGAAACAGGTGGCACTGTGTCTCAATCAGGAAATGGCATGTCTGACAGGTGTATGCAGCTCTCCTAGCAGAGCCACTGTGTCAGGGAAATGCTATCAAAGTCAAAGTGTCTCCGAGAGGTTAGGAGCAGGGCTCTTCTCCCTGCCTGGGAAACCCAGGAACAGTGGGCTGTAAACAGTCCTGCTCAAACCACCCTGGTGGAAATGGTTGTCGGTTTTCTCCACTTTGTAACTTACTACTGGAAAACGCTGCCAGGCAAGCATTTGGAAGAGTAAATTCTGGCAGCTGGGGTGTAGTGACTCTTCCATCCTGACCCCCTTTCATGTGTTTTGAGCCCCAGTGACCTCCTCTGTGTCCTGGGACTCAGCCTGAAGGCAGTGTGGGCAAAGCCAGTTTTGCAAAAAGACTCAGAAAACTGGAAAAGAAACAGCCTGTCTGCATCCGGAGGTGGGCCTGCCTGTCTCCCTCCCATTCTTTCTTCCTTCCGTCCTTTCTTTCTTTCACCGGGGACTGACAGAGACAAGTGAATGATCAAATAGCCAACTCCAGACTCTACCTGAGGCGAGGGCTCCGAGTTTGGGGAACTTGAAAGGAACACTGCTGAGTGGTTCTGCCGAGGGTTTGTTTCTTACAAGAAATTCAAAGAAACGTCTGTGCATTCAAAGAAATGTCTAGGTGAGCTGCAGTGCCCAGCCAGTCGGCTGTGGGACTAGTTTTGAGGCATGAGACTCGCGTCTCTGGTGGGTGGGAGCTTTTCATTTCATTCCTCTGTTGAAGGAAGGAAGATGCCCAAACTAAGACGTGTTCCTATGTCCCCTGGGACATTCAAACTCAGGAGTCCAGAGGCCACCTTGAGTGGGGATGGCAGGTGTGAAAACTTTGGGATTCTTCTTAGGGATAATTTTATTTTTATTTGATTACTTATTATTATTATTATCATTATTGGTGGTACTAAGGATTGACCCCAGGAACTTGTGCATGCTAGGCAAGCGTTCTACATTGAGTCGCACCCCCAGACTTAGGAATCCTTTTATTTTATTAATTTATTTGGGGGGTACCAGGGATTGAACTTAGGAGCACTTGGCCACTGAGCCATATCCCCAGCCCTGTTTTGTATTTTATTTAGAGACAGGGTCTCTCAGAGTTGTTTAGGACCTCGCTTTTGTTGAGGCTGGCTTTGAACTTCTGATCCTCCTGCCTCAGCCTCCTGAGCCGCTGGGATTGCAGGAGTACACCACCATGCCTGGCTCAGGAATCTTTTTAAAACAGCTGGATTGTGTTCCTCCTCTGCTCAAACCCTGCAAGGGCTCCATGTCACTCAAAGAACCATGGAGACCAGGCCCTGCACCATCAGCCTTTCCCCTAAACCACAGCACATGAGCTCAACCTCATCTCCCACTTCTCGGGGCCTCCTACTGTGCACGGCTGCCCCTGCAACTCACAGCTCTTACCTCTGGGTATACCCCTTGCTGGTCCCTCTGCCTAGAAAGTTCTTTCCCTAACAGTTGAGGGAAAACAAGCCCATCCGTCTTTAATGTCAAACCTAGTGTTTATTTGGCTCCTGGGGTGCCCAGGACCCCTGATATTTCCAATAAAGTCACATGAATCACTTGCCCTCCTGTTTTGGGTCTTGTCCCAGATGTCCCCCTTTCAGTGAGAAGTTCCCTGATCCACCTAATTAAAAATATATCCCCCCAACCCACTACCCTTCCTTAGCCCCTACCCTGCTTAACTCTTCCCCGTGGCCACCATCTGATATGCTACATGTACTATGCTCTTTCTTGTTCACTTATTTTACTGAATTTCTGTCTCCCCCTACTAGAGTATAAAGGAATCTAGAATAGTATGACGTGTAATAGGTTTTTAATAAAAAGTTGCCTAATGAACTAAAGAATCTGATCCTAAAAGTGTGAATTTTGTGTTGCAATTCTGTAAGTGAGTAGTTGGATGACTTTGGAGAGGTCATTTAACATCGTTGACCTTCACGGTCCTTATTTTAAAAACATATAGTTAAGCCAATTGTGGTGGACCACACCTGTAATCCCAGCTACTAGGGAGGCCGGCCTTGGCAACTAAGTAAGACCCTATCTCAAAACAAAACAAAATAACGCATAGCTGGGTGCAGTGATCAATACCTGTAGTCCCAGATACTCAGGCTGTTGAAACGGGAGGATGGCTTGAGCTCAGGAGTTCAAGACCCGCATGGGCAACATAGAAAGACCCCAACTCAAAAACAAACGGATAAGGCTGGGGTTGTGGCTCAGTGGTAGAGTGCTTGCCTAGCATGTGTGAGGCACTGGGTTCAGTTCTCAGTCCCGCATATAACCAAATAAATAAAAAAGGTCCATTGACAACTAAAAATAATTATTAAAAAAAAACCAAATAAATTAAAAAATCACCCCAAAATGGTATGAATGATAATAATCTGACTTCACATGACTGCAGTAAGAATTAGATTTTGAATGTCAAGAGCATGGTACATGGTAAATGCTCTCAGTAAATGGATGGTGGTTACTGCTCTCGTCATTGCCACTGTTGATAATAGTAGCAGTAATTAACAATAGTTTGGGTGGCATGGGCTGAGCAGGATGAAGTAAGTAACTTAACTATATAACAAAGTTGGTCTGGCAGAAATGGAACCAGAGTATAGGTCCTCTGTCCCCCAGTTCTGTCCCTAGTTCTATAACCTCAGTTTCTAGGGAAGCTCATTAACATGACCCACCTTGTATGGATCCAGGTAAGCCAAATGGCCATCCTGGCCCCAGGCCACATCTGAACGCTGCCTGATGCGCACAGTCTGGACAGAAGGGGGCATTAGTGCTGCTTCCTCCATTTCCACTCTGCTCATCACTGGGAGGGCCCCCATCCAGGTGTGCCAGGTGACAGCCTCCACCCAGGGACCACAAGAGTCCTTAGGGCCAACTGGGGAGTAGGAAGAGGGATCAAGGCTAGAACTCCTGAGAGGACCAGCTTTTTTATTTTTTATTTAATTATGGACTTCCTGGGGCAGGAAAAAAGGTGTTTTAGTGCCACATGCTGTCTCACTCTAGGGTTAATATGAAGGAAAGGAGGAATTCAGGAGATTGAGAGGGGCTGGGGTTGTGGCTCAGTGGTAGAGCGCTTGCCTAGCACGCGTGAGGCACTGGGTTTGATCCTCAGCACCACATATAAATAAATATATTAAATAAATAAATAAATGAATGTATAAAATAAAGGCATTGTGTCCATCTATGACTAAAAAAAAATTAAAATGAAAAAGAAAGAACAGATTGAGAGGCTCGGTGAGCTGCCCAGGAGGGTTCTTGCTATAAAAGGGGATTGTCAAGTGGAGAACAAAGAGGCCAGACCGTGACATCTGGTCTTATGGGAAGCACAGTGGTGACTTCTTGCATCTCCTGATGTTGCAAAGTTTTCTGCAAAGCTCTTTGGGCTTCACTACCACCCTCAGAAGGAAGTGAGTCTCAAGAGGGCCTGGATACCATCTGGGGCTGGAGGGCAGGACTGGCACCAACCAGAGAAATGCCAAGGAGCAGCCTGCGGTTTGGTTGGCGGTTGGCTTTCCGGCTCACAGGTGCCCAGAGCTTGTGTCTGGCCAGGGCCTCTGGATCCAGGCGGGAAATCTTTGGTGCAGTTTCCCCTCCACTCATGGTCTTGGTGTCCCTTTAAAACCGTTCCCACTGCTCCCTGGGGCTCAGCCATAGGGCATTTGTGTACGGGCATGGGTAAGCGTGTGCAAGGAAGGGGATACCCCTTTAATCAGGCCCATGAGCTCAACCCCGGCAGGTACCTCCAGGGATACAACAAAGAGAAGGAGGGCTGGGGGGGCAGCTCTGTGGGAGAGCCCTTGCCTAGTGTGCGCAAGGCCCTGGGTTCCATCCTCAGGCCCCAAAAGCAAGCAAGACAATGAGACAGCCAGCCCCTCTCACCCTCATCCAGTGTCTTGCCTCCTCATGGCTGCTGTCTCCTGCAGAGCTCTCCTTCAGGGTGTGGATGTGCGGTGGGAGTTTGGAGATCGTCCCCTGCAGCCGGGTGGGCCACGTCTTCAGGAAGCGGCACCCCTACAACTTCCCTGAGGGCAATGCCCTCACCTACATCAGGTAGGTGACAGCGGAAAGAGCCCTGGAGTACCAGCAGGACACCACAGCTCCAGACCCAGCCTGATGGTTACTCACCAGGTGGCTTTGGGCTGCCATCCTCCTTCTCTGCCCTCAGTTTTCCCATTTGCCCTTCCCAGGTCTGACATTCTGGGATTCCAGGATGAAGTTGGGAGTGTTACCACCAGTTTTCTCTGGTCTTGACTCCTTTTGTCCATGACAGTCTTGGAAAACTGGCCAAATGACCAAATAACTACTGTCCTCCATTCACTGAACCCCAGGTACACATGGTTCTGGATGCCAGTATCCCAGATTGTAATTCATGCAAGCATCTGTCCTTCCCTGTCCCCAGCCACGGGGTGCACTTGGTCTTAGGAGAGGGGGCAAAGTCCTAGAAGCCCACCCCAAGACCCACTGTCCTGATAGGGGTGGCCAGGGGATGGTGGGGAAGTCATGAGCATCCCCTCCTCCTAAGGATGAGTCTCCACCTTCTACAGCCATGCTTATTTATGCATGGCTTAGAGAAGCAACTACCCAAGTCTAGCAAAATGAGTGACCTAGAGTTTTGTTTGGCTTCCTCTACCCCATTTTTATTGTTTTTATAATCATAAAAGTCATGCATGTTTACTGTAAAAACTCAAGCAGTACCAATATGCATACTATGTACATTGATATTATATATTTTTTTATGTCATTACAGAGAAAAAAGCAAAAATCCTCTTTACCCATTCTTTCTCCATGCATCCTGATTGTCTATTCGGAAATAACTACCATTACTAGTACATAGTCTTTCATTCCAGACCCTTAACAAGAACTAACTACTGTTAATAGATTGCTGGTCTGTCATTTCAGACCTTTAAATACATTTTCACATATACGATTTATTATATAGAGAGACACACCCACCACAGTTACATTTGTGTCTGTGTGGATCGGGTATGCCATGTGATCCTTCAGTGGCTTCTCTGCCATCCAACACTGTGTCATAATGTCCTTCCATGTCAGCACATACTAACCCAGTCTTCCTTGTCAAAGCTAATGGATATCGACAGATTGCCCTCCAATGAGACTGTACTCACAGAGCTCAACTTTTTTAATACGTGTTCTTTCCTTTTTTTGTACCGGGGATTGAACTCAGGGCCACTGGACCACTGAGCCACATCCCCAGCCCTATTTTGTATTTTATTTAGAGCCAGGGTCTCACTGAGTTGCTTAGTGCCTTGCTTTTACTGAGGCTGGCTTTGAACTCACGATCTTCCTGCCTCAGCCTCCCGGGCTGCTGGAATTACAGGCGTATGCTACTGCGCCCAGCAAATATGTTTTTAATTAACAACAACAACAAAAAAAATCATATAGAGCTCATCTTGATCCTAACCCTCCCCTGTTGTCTCTCTGGTGAACTTGCTCTTTCCTCTTTTAGGAACACCAAGCGCACAGCAGAGGTGTGGATGGATGAATACAAGCAGTACTACTATGAGGCCCGGCCCTCGGCCATCGGGAAAGCCTTCGGCAGGTGGGCCCCTCCAACAAGCCTCCCTGCCACTTGTCCCCCTCCACCCATGTGAACATGGCCCCTGCAGCAGGAAGTGGTGTGCAGCCAGGGAGCCACTCATGATCTCCCTGGCAACCGGGCCCTGATTGGGCTCCTCTGGGCCCAGGGAGGGTACACGATGCAGGGATAAGACCCTGGTCCTTGAAGAGCATGCGCCTCATGGGGTGGGCTGGGGACGTGAGAAAAGGCTTGCTGTGAAGGCAGTGCCATCCACGGGCTGAGCTGCGTGCAGGAAGAGGGGCCTCTTAGGGAGGGCCTGTCTGTGGAAGGCATTTCAGGTTTGTCTCCTCCCCCGTTCAGATTGTGATCTGTCAGTCTGTTTTCCTGTCGTGGACTGTTATGACTACAGTCGAGTGAAACATTTTCAAAATGCAGATGGGTTGCGAAATCAATTTGGGGAGTCGTGACCAGCATTAAAAAAGAGAGAAAGAGAAAAGCACCACAGATTAGATTAGTTGAGACCAGAATAGAAAATCAGAGTTGATTGCAATTAAGGGTAAGTATTGTTTTATAAAACTCATTTCTGTTGTGTGTGTGTGCACACCTGCGTGTGTGCCTGTGGGTGTACTCGGGGTACACTACATCACGATGTAAGATGTATATTTATCTCCTCCTTAAAGTTGTGGTCAGAGAAGTTTGAAGACATTGTTAATGATCAATCATGGATGAATCATCTTCCCTCTATTTATTTATATCTATCATTTAAAAAGAGTTATGTCACTATGTATTTTTAATGGGAAACTATCATCTACTGAGGACGATCCTGGGCTTCATGTCCCTTTAAATTAATTTTCTTATCACAAAAACCTCCCAAGGTGAGTAATCATGTCCCCAGTTTACTGTAGAAGAAACTGAGGCTGGGCTAGGTGGCGCTGAGGGTCCTCAGCTGGTGGCCATTGTGGTCGGTGTGACTGAGGCAGGTGAGGAAGCTGAACTGAAGTGTTTCAGGGACCCACCGGATGGTTCTGACTCCTGAAAGATGTAGAAAGTCTGCTCTTCTTGTCATTGAGAGTTTCTCCTCAACTGAAAAGCAGGAGAGGACAGCTTCTAGTTCACAAAGTCTCTGCAAAAATAAGCCAGTTTGAGGTGTGCTAACTGAGGTCTCAGGAGTGAGTACCCTGGGGCAAAGTGTGGTCACCTGTGAGCTGGGCTTGTCCAGAAAGGTGCTCTCCAAGCAGGATTTGAGATAGGAAAGAGAGAGACACAGGAGACCTTCCAGGTCAGGGGATGACAGGAGGCAAGTGTCCACAGCTGGACTGGGCAGGTTTCCATGGCTTTCACCCTTGATGCCTTAGTAGGCAGGAAGAGGGGACCAACCTCGGGGGCCTGGAAGGGACTTCTGCCATCCTTCCTAGGCCTCCTCCCCACACAGGGACCTTGCCCGGTTCCTTGTCTCCCGCACAGTGTGGCCACTCGGATCGAGCAGAGGAAGAAGATGGACTGCAAGTCCTTCCGCTGGTACTTGGAGAACGTCTACCCCGAGCTCACGTGAGTGCAGCCCTCACCTTGCACATGGGCCTGTGCTGCCCAGGGGGATCTCCCTACCTGGTCTGGCTCCTTCTGGCTGCCAGTGTTTATCTTTGGGACAAGGCCCTGGCGAAACTGATAGGGCATCGCCAGGAGTTATCTATTAGGTGTGATAGATAGGAACCGAATTTTTAACAGACTGTGTCTTCGATCTAAAAATGGATATTGTCCCAGCACTGCATTATGCAGTCAAGGCTGCAGAAACCCTCGGCACCTTTGACCCTATCCTCCTCCTTGTGGGAATTTATCCTGAGGAAATACAACAGCCACAGCAGAAGGCTGTTGACGGTCACTCTGCAGGCTTCTCTGCTGCTGTGGCACAAGGAGAAACAATTCTCAGGAGGAGCTGGGCTCAGTGAATCCCGTTGATTTAAACAAATATTATGCATCCAAGAATCTGATCACCAAGACTGTGGGGAAAAAAAAGTAGACAAATGTTTCTTCCAGCATATGAGATAGCAAAATGTGAATGTCCTGGGGTTGTGCTCACCTGGGAACCTATGTGCACTCTCAACAGGATTGCAGCTGTGACCGCTGGGGACCCCCTTTTTCCTATTTCCAAATCCTTCTCAGTGTCTTGGTCCATCTGAGTGACTCATTTTCTCACCTTTTTCAGCTCTTGACTCGAATGTCCCCTTCTCCGGGACATTTTCTCTGAATGTTGTAAACTGGCAGCAGCCTGCCCTCTCGCATTCTCTGCTGGATTTCCCTCCATAGCCCTTATTGGCATCTAGAGTATATCTGGCCAGTTAATTCTGTTGTCAACTTGCTGTACACTCCAGGAGGGCAGAGGTTTGGATCTGTTTGGGCCACTGCTCTGCCTCCAGCACCTAGAATAGTGCCTGTCACAACATAGGCGCTTGATAACCATTTTTTACTAAATAAATCGCAGGATCAGTGTGCCTCCATAATGTCTAAGTTACAGTCTCCCTCCACAGCTTGTCCCTCTACTGCCAGCTCTCTCCCAAGGATGCTGCCGTGGCTCTCTGGAACACTCCACCTCTCAGAGCCTGAGTGTCCTCGAAAGAGGCAAATCTTTGTCCTTGGAGGGTACAGTTGATGCCTAGAAAGTAGGCACAGTTAGGCCATAGCCACACCCAGGGAATAAGCTAGATGATTAACCCAGATAACACAATCCCAGGTCCCAAATACAGCGTGCCTCAAAAGTAATAAGACTAAAGTGATTCTTCAGACAATTTCCAAGAAATTCCAGCAGTTTGAGCAACAGCAGCACCCTTGAAAGAAAGTTGGTGGCTTGGATAATCCCAGCTCCCTGGACAATTGCTGTGTAGGAAAGAATATTAATTTATAAAAATATAAGAAGTGAACAACTTCCTGAAGTGACTCCTTTTAAGGGGACTATGCTCATTCACATGGAATGTGTCTCTTCTGTGACACATTTCTTTACATCCTGTCAGGGTTTGTACAGCAGGTGGAGGGAGCCCACAGACCCCAGCCCCAGGGGCAGGACTGGGAAGCCTGTGGGAGGGCGCGGGAGAACTGGAAGTGTCCTCCCTCTCCACACCTCACACCCACCCACAGTGGCATCCCCAAGGCCCCCCGAGGAAGCAGCGCCCTATCAGATCCTGGGTGGATCCCAAGTCGAGAGCGGAGAGTACACCAGCTGTGTTGACTGAGGAGCATGAGGGCCTCCGCTGCTTTTGTCATTCATTGCTATCTGGGTTGCTCACCCCCAGTTCCAAGGGAGAGGCCAGGAGTGGATCAGTTGTCGGTTTGAAAGGAGATGTATCAGCCCCAGCAATGCCAGCTTCCCTCCAAAACCAAGAGGCTAATAGCTGGCCAAGTTGCTCAGATAGTCACAGGAAGACTGAGGAGGCTGGAGGAGAAGGCTTTCATTCTCCTAAGCCTGCAGCACTTCCGCCACAGCTCCGTCCCCATCCAGTCCCGACCTCTGCAGTTGGCCTCGGAAGCCACAGCCAATAATTTATTGCCTTTATCAGGACTGTCAAGAATGATTGTGTGAGCCTCGCATTTGTTTGTTTGATTTTCATTTTTATTTTTTTGGGTGCTTAACTACTGAGCCACATCCCCAGCCCTTTTTATATATTTAATATATATTTTTTAAATATATATTTTTCAGTTGTTGATGGACCTTGATTTATTTATTTATTTGTTTGTTTATTTATTTATTTATTTATATGCGGTGCTGAAAATCGAACCCAGTGCTTCACACATGTTAGGCAAGCACTCTACCACTGAGCCACAGCCTTTTTGATATTTTATTAGAGACAGGGTCTCACTGAGTTGCTCAGGGCCTCACTAAGTTTCTGAGGCAGTCCTTGAACTCGAGATCCTCCTGCCTCAGCCTCCCAAGTCTCTGTGATTGCAGATGTGTGCCATTGTACCCGGCTGAGCTATGCATTTGTGAGAGTGCTGGTCACAGAGTAGACATTGAGTGCTCATTATAATTCCAAGCAGATGGCAGAAAATATTCTTCTAATCAAACCAGTGTATTATGACAATTTTCTTTTTTTAAAATATTTTTTAGTTGTAGTTGGACATAATACTTTTATTCATTTATTTTTTATGTGGTGCTGAGGATTGAACCCAGGGCCCACACATACTGGACGAGCACTCTACCCCTGAGCCACAACCTCAGCCCTTATGACAATTTTCTTTTGGGTAGAAGTGTAGCATCTTGAGAAGCAGATATCTTACTTCTATAAAGAGATATCTTCTTCTATTGGACATTGTCATTAAGTGTATATATATATATATATATATATATATATATATATATATATATGCAAGTCTATATGGAAAACATAGTGGGGACAGATGTCTTACTTCTAAGGCATCTTAAGGTCTAATGGCAGTCCTGCTTGGAGCAGATCCGTAGAAGGGAATCGGGTGTAGACTTAAGAGGGCCACCAACAAACCCGGCAGCTCAGTCCTCTGGAAGGCAGCTGGGGAGGTGGTGATCACTGCCATCCCCTCTGCCCCAGGACCACTGCCACAGAGTGACATCAGGAGCTGCATCTGCTCTTGAGCTTGCTGTCCAGCTCAGGGTTTCTTCGCTAGTGTGAATGGGAAGCCACTCTTCCTGCCCCACCCCGCCGCCCCCTACATGCTGATGAGCCGTCACACCTCCCTCAGCAGCAGCACGTGGGGAGAAGCAGAGCACAGGAGGGTCAGGAGCAAGCCCTGGAGCCTTCACAGCCTTTCCAGACCCCGTCCTCCACACAGTTCTCACAGAGGCTTCAGCAGGCCTCTGGTCTCTGGAGAGAGGGAAATCTAACACATTGTCACTGGACAAGGCAGAGAGGGTGGATCTCTTGTCCCCCAAGCCCTTGTACCTAGCGAGGGTTACCAACTCAGATGCTTACGATGGTCAGACAGGTGATGTAACTAAGTCAGGTGGGTGGGATGAGGAATGGGGAATGGTGAGGACTGTGGCAGACTGGGATGCAAAGGCCCGGCCCAGCAGGGACAGCTACTACACAGACGGTGGATTAGTGTCATGTTGGAATGTGAGCGTGTTGAGGCTTGATCTTTCTGTTTTTTTTTTCAAGAGAGCACAAATTCAGATTTTTCTGTTATGTTAAGTTAAAAAATTATTGCCAACTAATGAAAACCAAATAACAACCACCCTGAACAGGTCAGACAAACATTCCTAAGAGCCAGATTCTGCTTGGAGGCCAGCAGTTTGCCACGGCTGCTCTAGAGCTGCCCAGCCTCTCAAGGAGGGTCTGGAGGCAGGCTTGCTGCTGCAGCGGGAGGGAGAGGACGTGTCAGGGACCCCTTGGGAGCCAGGTCCTGTGGTTCCATAGGCTTCTGGCCAGCCTGAGAAAGCCCTGGTTTGGTCAAGATCCTGGAAGGTGTCCACATCAAAGAATGCTGGAAATGTTAGGCTATCCCCACCCCAGGCACATGTTTTCTATGACAAAGATACCAGGAGACAGATAAGAGTAGACAAAGGTCAGATTCTAACCTCCCAGTTCCTTATCACCCCCTGGAGGGTCCATAATCCAAGAAACTTCTAAACTTAAATGTATAAGACCACGCCAGCTGGGGCCAGCAGCCTTCTAGTTCATTACCCAAAGAGTGTCAGTGTGTGTGTTTAAGCATTTCCTGGGCATATAAAATGTTTTAATAGGGGCTGGGGTTGTGGCTCAGTGGTAGAGCGCTTGCCTAGCACTTGTGAGGCCCTGGGTTCGATCCTCAGCACCACATAAAAATAAATTAATTAATTAAAGGCATTGTGTTGTCTATCTACAACTAAAAAAAATGTTTAAAAAGTTTTAATAATGTAATATTTTGCAATATGCTTGTTTAACTTGACAGTATGCTATGAATATTTTTTGCAGATTACCAGGTAGTCTTTCACAAAGTCATTTATAATGGCTGCAGGATTTTCTAACCTGTGGATAAATCAGAATTTATTTAGCCCAGCCCCTATTGTTGGACAACTAGGAATTTCCAGTGTTCTCAGCATCAATCATTCTGAGATGAATATCTTTTAACACATCTTTGATTATTTCCCTAGGATAAATTCCTTGAAGTGACATTGTTAGGTCAGAGGTGTGCACATTTTTAAGGGCTTTGAATCATAATACCTCACTACCCTCCCAACATGCGCTCACTGGTGGGGTATGAGAAGAGTCAATCTCACATCCTCTTGCCAACATTGGGCATTGTCATTAAATATATATGCCTGAATGTGCATTTATAAGTCTATATGGAGAACATAATGGTGACCATCTATTATGTATTTCTTTAATCCTTAGTGAGATTAAACACACTTTCATATCTGTGTGTTTTAAGTTTGCCTCTTCAAAATCACCCTTTCCTTATCATTTTGAGATGGTTGTTAGTCCCACATTTAGGCCCCAGCCTCTCCCTCTTTCCAGGTCCTGTGTTCCAGTCTGAGTTCTCTCCTGCCAGGGTCCTCTTCTCAGACCTGTCCTTCAGGGAATCCTGGGAAACACTGGGACTGATGCTCACCCTCTCCCTCCCCCCCACTGCTGGCCAGGACTGAAGGTCACAGTGGCCTTGTGCCTGGGCACTGCCCTCTGCCAGAGGGCATAGGTAGGCTGGGGAGGGCAGAGGACCAGGCTGACCGCTGTCTTTTTCCTCAGTGTCCCGGTGAAGGAAGTACTTCCTGGCATTATTAAGCAGGGGGTTAATTGCTTAGAATCCCAGGGCCAGAACACAGCTGGGGACTTCTTGCTTGGAATGGGGATCTGCAGAGGGTCTGCCAAGAATCCCCCACCAGCCCAGGTAAGCTGGGAAGGGCCTCGGGGTCACATCTGGGAGTGGGACAGGAGCCAGGGGCATTGACCATCAGTAGGGTCAACTTCCCTGAACCCATTCTCATCCTGTCTAGCTACACCCTCCACATACCCTCCTTCCCAGGGACTTCATGGTGCTCCTGATGCGTCTTCTCAGCCCTCTGTGTACCACACACTTGCAGGGGGAGAAAGGCTATGAGAGGCCCCTTCTCTCCTGGGTCACAGCTATGTGATGAGCAGCAGGCCCCAGAACTGAGCACACGAGTGAACATGAGTGTCACATCCACATCAACACTAGAGCAGGTCATGGAGACCCCAGCGTGGACCAGCTCCCTGGTTGCCTGGCTCCATGTCCTACTATCCCCCATCCCCAGGGTCCCTTGGTATTTCCTTGGTTTCTCTCTGGCCAGCTCCAGCTGAGCTTCCTCACCTCAGTATTTGATTATGAAAAATTTCAAACATACAGAAAAATGCCAAGAATTGTACCATAAATACCCATACACCCACTTCCAGCTTCTACAATCATTTGTAAAAATATTCCACAAAAATATTTGCTTTATCACCTGTCTGCCCATATGGCCATCTAGAACTGTCCTTCCCTTGTCTTACAGGCATGGCTATTCAGTGACCATCTCATCCAGCAGCAGGGGAAGTGTCTGGCTGCCACCTCCACCTTAATGTCCTCTCCTGGGTCCCCAGTCATACTGCAGGTGTGCAATTCAAGAGAAAGCAAGCAGGTAAGTCTCCACTCCTGGGCACAGATGGCCAGCAGCCCCAGGGGGATGTGCATTGTGTGTGGCAGACCTTGGCAGAAGTCTGTAGTCTCAGAGACGCCTCCAGAGTGAGGATCCGTAGGAACCAAGTCAACTGGTTGCCTATGAGGAAAAGCTTCTTTTTTTAATATTTATTTTTTAGTTATAGTGGACACAATATCTTTATTTTATTTTTATGTGGTGCTGAGGATCGAACCCAGTGCCTCATGCATGCGAGGCAAGGGCTCTTCTTCTGAGCCACAATCCCAGCCCCCCAAAAAGCTTCCTTTTTTAAAAAAATATTTTATTTCTTTTAATTAATTATAAATGACAGTAGAATGCATTATGATGCATCATATATAAATGGAGTGTGACTTGTCATTTTTCTGGTTGTACATGATATAGAATCACATTGATCATGCACATAGGGTTATAATGTCTGATTCATTCTACTATTCTTCCTATTCCCATACCCCTCCCCTCCCTTCACTCCCCTCTACCTAAAGTAACTCTATTCTTCCCTAGCTCCTGGCTCCCTCACCCTTATTGTGAGTTAGCATTCACATATCAGAGAAAACTTTGGGCCTTTGGTTCTTTGGGATTGGCTTATTTCACTTAGCATGACATTCTCTGGCTCCATTCATTTACCAGGAAATGCCATAATTTCATTCTTATTTATGGCTGAGTAATATTCCATTGTGTATATATACCACGTTTTTCTTGTCCATTCATCTATTGAAGGGCACCTAGGTTGGTTCCAATCATGAGTTGAGCTGCTATAAACCTGAGGTAGCTGTAATCTGCTGATTTTAAGTCCTTTGAGTATAAACCAAGGAGTGGGATAGCTGGGTCGAATGGTGGTTCCTTGAGGAAATGCTTCTTTAGGTATTTGGTTAATGTTAGTCCTGCAGGTCTGAGGGCAGGAAGTTTGTCTTGTTCATACTGTATCCCTGGTCCCTGACAACCACACAGCACAGATGTCAGCTCTCACTGCCAGCCTGTGTTAGGAGTTTTACATAGATCACCACATCTGATCTTCCAAGCTATCTAGTGAGGTGCTTCCAGTACTGCCTCATTTGATAGGTAGTAAAGCAAGGCTTGCTGATTACAGGCAGTCAGATCCCACATCTGAGAAGCCTAGGACTTAAACCTTGGCCAGTGTGACTCCTAAGCCAATAGTCTTAAGCCAGCACATAGTAGGTGCCCAGTAAGTATTTCTTGATTGCTGACTGGGGAAACTGAGACCTGACCAGCCTCCCATGGTCCACTCTCACCCATACTATCTCCTTGAGTCCTGAGAGGAGGCTGGCCTACCTATCCAGGGAGAAACTGATAGCTTGGAGTGCTGAAGTCACTTGCTCAGGGCACAGAGCAGTGACTGAGGAGAAGTGGAGGCCAGGTTTCTCGAGCCAGCCGAGCTCCCTACTATGCTGTTCTCTTCCTGCCTGGAGGTGCTGCCTCCTCCCCGGGGAGGGGACTCAAGACCTGAGGCTACTGCAGTGCTTCCCGCCACCCTCCTGGCATGCTCCCTGGGCTGGCCACCTGAGTACAGGCGAGGGTGGAGGGCTGGCTTTCTCCTTCTGCCTGCAGGCTTCTCCACCCACCCCTCTTCTTCTTACCAGGGTCAGCTGGTCAGGGACGACTGGGAGTCTGCTATTCCATTCTGGAAAAGCAGCTGGGTCCTCTCCCTCCAGTCTGGGTGTGTGTGTGTGTGGGGGGGGTGGTCTCAGCTCTGTGACCTGCTAAACAGTTTATATATATATACATATATATATATATATATTTTTTTTTAGTTGGTGATGGACCTTTATTTTATTTATTTGTATGTGGTGCTGAGAATGGAACCCAGTGCCTCCTGCATGCTAGGCAAGCGCGTAACCACTGAGCCCCAACCCCAGCCCTAATGCTGAACTACTTTTTTCCCCTTTTGGTCCTGGGAATCGAGCCCAGGGACAGTTTATCATCGAGCTACATGGCCAGCTCTTTTTATTTATTTTTGAGACTGGGTCTCACTAAGTTGCTTAGAACCTCACTAAAATGCTGAGGCTGGCCTCCAACTTGTGATATCTCAGCCTCCCAAGTGGCTATGATCTTAGATGCGCACTAACCTACGGGGCCAGGCTTCTGAATGCTTTCTGACTGAGGGATGCAGCTTATCCTTTCTATCCTGAGCTGCTCATCCTCTGCCCAGCCCAGCAGCAGAGCTGGTGCACAGTCTGCCCTTCACCTGGAGTCGGGACCTCCATGAAGGGAAAGCCTGAGCCACGCCCACCCTCTCATTGTTGAGGACAGACCTGATAAGTGTCTGGCAGCCTGCACTCAGATACTTCTCTGGGGCTGAGGCATTGTTTTCTCCTTTGTGCTGACCCAGCCGGCAGGGCTTAGAGGATTCTCCTGGGCCCATTCATTCTGCTCCTGTGAGTCCTGCCAGGTATCCAAGCACTCTGGATGCCTATGCCCCACCCCTTCCAGGAGGACAGCATAAGCAGCTCTCCCACTGCCAAAGCCTCTGGAATCTGGCCTTTTCTCCTTTGTCCCCTTTTGGCCAGTTGGATGGCTATAAGATACCAGCCATGTTCCTATGCATTAGACGGGGTCGATGGCGTCAGCAGTCCCAGCTTCCACACTCCTCATATCTCCCTGAGACTGGCTCCTCACTTACAGAATGAGGGGCTACCTTCTCTGCCTGCCCTGGAAGGAACTGCACAGAGACTATGCAGATTAAATGCTGTGACTTGATACTGTTTCTCTGGCCAGTCCCAGAATTGAGTGGCCAGGAGGTCCTGAAACTACCTGGTAGCAGGTGGGAAGTGAAGAGTCCTGCCAGTTGGGGAGCCCCTCCTGATGACTGGGTGATTCATTCATTTATCACAAAGCTGCACTGGGTGCTTAATTTGCGCCAGGGAATGTACAGATCATGCCGGCCACGGGGATGGAAGGGGCGTGGACTTGACTCCCAAGGCACACACAGTCTGGAGGGGGAGAAAGAGGAGGAGGCAGCAGCTACAATAGGGAGGTCTGGATGCTGAGGTGGCACTAAGTAGGGTCCGTGCAGCCAGAGGACAGCCCTGCCACCCCGAGGTATGGCCAGTGAGACCTCCTGGGGAGAGGATGGCCACACTGCCCCCAGATGGACATTGAGAGAGGTCTGGCTGCTGTGAGTTGAATGTGAGGAACTCAGAGACTCTGAAGCAATAGCATGCTGTGAACCGCAGGGGGCCACAGGCTGCTTCCACCGGCCTTTGACCTTTAGGCTTGAAGCTGGGGCCACTTAGACCCAGAGAGGTTGGCTCTCAATCTGGCCCCTCACAGCCTGACGTTCCCAAGGGAAACCCAGGCTCTGCAGCCCCCGCCTTTCACCTTACTCACCCCACGTCCCCTTCCAGCTCCAGCTCTGGCTCCATGGCTGGGTGCAGAGGATCCTTCTCCTCCTAGCTGCTCTGTGAAAACATGGACCCACTCCCTCAGAACTGTGGTCTTGAGCCTTCCCACCTCTTCTCAAGGACTAGGTGGATATAAGAGGGGAGAGCTGGGTGCAGTGGCCCATGCTTGTAATCCCAGTGGCTTGGAGACTGGGGCAGGAGGATCATGAGTTCAAAGCCAGCTTCAGCGACTTAGCANAAAAAAAAAAAAAAAAAAAAAAAAAAAAAAAAGAAGAGGAGAGATAGTTGCATGGGAGGGAAACAGGAGAGAAACCAAAAATATACCTGTCTCACTATTCTGTCTTCCCTGATCCTTGAAATCTGGGTCTCTCACCCCCTCTTCTCCATGTTCCAGACAACACTCCATGCTTTATCTAGGCCTTTCTAAAATGCTCTTCAGCAAAAATTCTTCCCTGCTTATCACAGCTTGGAGAGGAAGTCACCAATAAGTGCAATAGGGGACCTCAAGTACCCCTGTCGTCCTGCTCAATGTGCCATGCCTGTAAAGATGGCGTCCAGTCATCAGCCTCATGGTTATAGGCTGGGTCAGAATTCAGGCTGCAGGAAGAAGAAATCTTATTCACAGAAATAGGAAATTCACCTAGGCCAAGACTCACAAACTTGAATCCTGAGGAAGCCCAGGTCCCTAGAGGACCAGGCAGAGACTATGACAAACTGGAGAACAAAAGCCCCATTGGGAGCAGAGAGAAGGCAAGTCCTCAGCCCGCCAACTGATGCCATTTAAGAAACTGGGCCCAGTGTCCAGATAGAAGCTCAACGTGCAGATTTGTATGTAGTACAAAATTTCAAATGAACGCTGTACTGTCCAAACAAAATACATCTCTGAGCTGGACTCAGCCCGTGGGCATCTGCACTGTCTCCCTGGTCCAGACAGCAGCTGGGGATGTGGCTCAGTAGTTAAGGACTTGACTCCCAAGGCACACACAGTCTAGAGGGGGAGAAAGAGGGAGAGGCAGCAGCTACAACAGGGAGGACTGGATGCTGAGGTGGCACTAAGTAGGGTCCGTGCAGCCAGAGGACAGCCCTGCCGCCAGGACTGTGAGCTTGGCAGGATGGGCAGCCACTGACACAAGGGACATGCAGTCTGTTTTAAATGGGGGGATGAGGGAGGTGAAGGTACATTATTATTATTTCTAATCATTGCTTTCTTGTGTCCCTCCTTCTCGTCTCTCTCTCTCTCCCAGAAATGGAGGAGAAAAGGATCTTTCATCCAGCATTCAGTCAGCGGCCTCTGCCTGGAGACGAAGCCTGCCCAGTTGGTGACCAGCAAGTGCCAGGCTGATGCCCAGGCCCAGCAGTGGCAGCTGCTGCCACACACATGACAGTAGCCCCAGGGCCTCTTGTACCTTTTGCATGAGACTTTGGGACTGGAAGGGGGTTGGGGTGGGAGTGTCAAGCGGGCCGTTTCCATCTCCTCACATCTCTGCCGGAGTCATCAGCAAACACCCTGCCATGACACACATTACTCCAAAGCTTGTTCCAGGGAGGGCGCACAGGGGCACACCCAGTGTCCTTTATGCCTCCCTGGCCTTGCCCTGGGAGAGGAGATGGTCAGGGTGCCAGACTGTTGCTGGCTAGGGACTTGGCAAGTGTCCCTGGCCTTTCGTCCTCTCCTTTGGCCCTACATGGGGCTCAAACAGTGGTGTGTGGAAGATCCCCCTGTTGCCTGGGGGTGCGAAGGACAGAGGCCCTCAGAGGGACCCAATGGGGACATGGGGCCTGCTAGTGGGGACAGCCTGAGAGGAGAAAGTGGGCAGCCTATAGAGAGGCTTAAGGCTGGGCAGAGAGGGACAGAGAGGAGAGGCCACCTGTAGGGGCAGGTAGAGAACTGGAAGGAGCTGAGAAGTTCGGGGCCCTGAGAAATGCCAGACCCAGGGGTTGGGTGTGGGAGACATGGGATCCTGGGAGCAAAGGGCGGAGACTTCGCAGGAGAACATGGATGGAGGAGCAGCAAAACGACAAAAGACCAACGTCTCTTTCCCAGGTGCCGTCCTGCCCACCTTCACCAGTCCCCAGGCCTGAGCCGCACACGTGCCTCCAGCCTTAATGCTGATCTAGCAGGAGGCTGCAGAGGGATCTTTAAGGGCAGACTTGGGGTGCAGCTTATTAAACAGACTCCACTTCTGTTTGGCCACGTGTCAGGCTGAGACCTCTCTCTTGGGCCATCATGACCAGCTGGTGCCCTGTACCCCCGCCTGGGCCCAGTGGGGAAATGGGCAGATGTCATGCACCCTTGAGCAACCCCACCCTCGTTTGTGGTTTTGAACCCTGCTTTCTCAAGGTCTTTGTCTCTGTAAATACTGCGTCATGGGTCAGGGTGGCCGATAAGAATGTGACTTCCTTTCGGAGTATGAACACCCCCTGGGTCCCGAGGGGCTAGTCACCTGGCTAAACTGCACTCTCAGTTCCTTCTACTTACAGGAGGGATTCCCTTGAAAGGTCAGCCATTGCACTCGGCCAGGAGGCTGGCTGTGGAGAATTCCCAGTTCCCCTGTGGCCTTGTCTTGGGATTCTTCCTGTTGTTCCCTCAAGCACCTGACCCCAACCACTGGCTTGGGCAGTATAATCTGTTGGTACCAGGACCCCTGGGGTCTCCCTCCCAAAGCAAACAGCTCCTACCTCAGGAGCACCCAGTCTTTCATAGAAGAGAGCCACACTCTAGAGAGTTCATGCATTACAGAAGGTCTAGGAATTTCCAGAAATTGTCCCCCAAATGGTGTGTGTTTGTGTGTGTGTGTGTGTGTGTGTGTATGTGTGTGTGTGTATGTGTGTGTGTGCGCATCTTCCTGGGGAGAATGACCCAGGAAAAGAGGATTTCCCTGGCTTCTTAAAGAGGTCCCTGATCTCAAAGGGTCTAGGCCTCTGCTCTGGATTGGAGCTATTTGACCTGCAGCCCTCCTCTCCCAACCTCCCTCCCTGCTGCACCCAAACTGCCATCACCCTGTTCCCTCCACGTGGCCCTTGGGGTTGGAAGCCAAGTGTTCATGGTCGCCAGCACCCACTCTGGAGGGTTCTCCAGCAGTGTCCTCTTGCCTCCTGGCTCTCGCCAGCACTCTCAGCAGGTATAAGTGCACCCCTGGACTCACAGTGTGCGGGTCCTTTGGCCACACTTCTCCCATTCTCTGATGTGGAGTTTCATCCACCGCCATTTGTGAGCCTGGCTTCAGATCCCCTGTTCATCCAGGAAGCTCCTGCTGTGGGCTAGGATAGAACCAGGGTTGGGGTGGGGTCCTCTCCCTAGAGCCTAGGCCATGTTCAGGCGTGGCCCTTGGGGACCGGGAGCATGAGCTCTTGAATGTAAGGACTGCTGCTCAGAGAGCCTTTGAGAGGGTCTCGCCCTCGTTTCCATGGTCAGTCAGGCTCTGGACTTCTCAGCTGTCCTGGGTGGGGACTTGGCCCATTCTGTTTTTGCTTTTCCTCTTCTTGACCAAAGCATGTGCCACTAGCTGTCCTTGAGGACATTGTCTTTATGAAACACACACCTGGAATAAAACCACTTCTTACATGTTCATGTGCGCTTGTGCCTTCCTCTCTGACGCAGCGCCCCCTTCCCCTGCTCGGGGAACGTCGGGGCCAGAGTGAAACCAAACATGCTCCAGTCTAACCCTCTCCTGCAGCTAAGCCAGCCTCTCTCAGGAGAGCCAACAGGTGCCCTGCTCCTGGGGCAGGCCTGGGACCCGATCCCAGGGACTGGCTCAGCCCAGGCTTCTATTACTTCACTGTGGGACACTATGGGACTTGGAAATGGAAAGCCAAGGGCTTCTCCAAATGTAAGTGGCCCTACCACCACGCTCACTTTAGCAGACCTTCTCTGCTTTCTTGGGAGCCAGCTATGGCCCCTCCGAGCTGCCCTTCCCCTCCTCTACCACACAAGAAGTCACTCAGGCAGGACATTATTCCTGGGTAAAAAATGGTACAATGATTCTAGAAAGAGTCATGCCAGCCTAGGCTTGCTTGATCAGGTAGCAGATGTTCTGCATAACGTCTCCATGGAAACCAATTGGAAACCCCCACCATGTCTGATCAGAAGCTGAGTCGACCTAGGTAAAAATAAACGCTGCTTCAGTGCACATGTGAACTGCTGTGGGCAGACCAGGCACCACTAACTCCCCTGGACCTGGCCATTTCCTCCCCTGCCCCCACTTACCTCAGGACTGCTGATGAGGAGTCCCCAGAACTTCTGACCCATGGACCCGAGGGGCCTGGAGCAAAGCTCCGGCTGGCCGCAGTGTGTGCAACTTGGCTACAGCATCCAGTTTGGTCTGGACTTAGGAGACATGTCACAGCAGAAGCTCCTGGCTGCGATCTCCATCCATCCTTCCTTCTATTTGTTCCACTGGTTGCCCAGCACCCTCTTAGGTCACCTCCTGGCAGGGTGGGTCAGCTCTCTACTCTCATCCATTGTCGCTCCCAGCCTTGAGGGGCTCTGGTGCTGGCTTCTCCTGAGTCGGTCTGCCTCTCCAGAGACCCACTTTTCCCTCCCACCTCTTTTTCTTCCTGGAAATGGAGGCTGTCAACCTTTAGCCAGCCTCTAGAGGAATCCATGAAAGCCCTCCGGCTGGCCATTAATAATAACTGGTTAAGAGTCTTCCCAGAACAGGAGGGCTGGGGCGGCAGGAGGGATGTCTGTCCCAGGCCCAAACTCCAGCTTGTCCAGTAGGGAGCAGTTCCTGGGTTCTGGGCCTTTGGGTCTTGGCTTTGGTTTGGTTTTGTTTTTGTAGTTCTGGGGATGGAACCCAGGGCCTCACATATACTAGGCAAGTGCTCCTCCATTGAGCTGCACTCTTGGCCCCTGGGCTTAGGTTTTCACAAAGACTCTTCCCCCAGCCTCTCAGTAGGGCTTTCCTGGTTTGCAGTTGGTAGAAATAACCCAGCCAACATCCCTGTCCTCCAGGGGGTCTGGCACCCCAAGGCTTGTGAGGAAGGTCTTTTGCTGCACTGGATGGGGTGTGGTCCTCTCCCACTAGGGAATGGGGAAGGAAAGCTGGAAAGACTGAAGTTCATAATGTCCACATGCTCATTCTGAGAATGTTCTCAGTGTGTCTGGTATTTGTCCCCGGTGCTGGTCTGAGTCAGTGTTCCTCCAGAAGAAGGGAGGGGACCCAGGCAGTGTCTCTTGTGGTAAGAGGTCCTCACTGCCAGGCACGTAGCAGAAAACTGGAGATGAGCAGAGGAAAGGCCTGCTTTCTCCTGGCCAGGCTGCCTGAGCAGCAGAGGTTGACGGAGGCTCCAGAGCCATCTGGAGGACAGCCCTCGCCTGCTCTTTTAACTTGGGAAGTGGGGGGAAGAGTGGACTAGGGGTGTGGACTCTACAGACCCCATCATCTGGTTCCATCCCTGCTCTGCAACTCAGTAGCTGTGTGATCTGCAATAATTTGATCTCTCATCCTTGATTTCCTGACCTGTAAAATGGGGCTACTCCTAGCACTAGAGGATTTTTGTGAAGACTGATTTATTTAATGACTGGGAAGCATCTGACCCCATCTAAATGCTTACTAAATGCATGCTATTACTATTATTAACAAGCCTGCTAAATGCCTGCTCCATACCAGCCGTTGCTGGGGTGATGACACATATATAACCGGACAGAAATGGGCCCAGCCCTCAAGAGCTGATTTCGAGCAGGGAGGTGGACAAATACTCATTTAGAACCTAGAAATTAGGCAACTGTAATCCCACATGGTAAAAGCAACAAGATAAGGCAGGATCTAGGGGACCCCCAGAAGGGGCCTGGGGGTCCCTCAGAAGATGATGTTTCCAGGACAGCTCGCAATGACATCCCAGGAGACTTTTGCCTTGGGCTGGGTAAGGTCAGATAAAGTCAACTGGTCACCCTCGCCAGGCTGACAGTTCAGCAGGCAGCTTGCTGGGTGTCCTGAGCTTTCCACCCTGTACACGAAGCACTGTGGTGATGTAGACCAGTCTGTAAACAGAAGAATTCTGGAAGGAAGTTATAGAAGCCAAACAGACATGCTGCTTGAGCTACTGACTATTTTTCCAGGGCTCAGTTTTCTTCCTGTGGGGAGGGGTGGGTGAGCCCAGAAGTCCTGGGAAATTCAGTGATCCTTGTCTGGAGAAAATTAATACAAACGATCAGGAAGGGCCTGGGAAAGACTAGTTTTCTCCTTGCTCTTAGATTGTCTCTGATCCTCCTTAAGCCACCTGAAAACCAAGGCTGTCTTGTGACAATAGGTCTTTCCAATAAATCTCTTGCAGGTTACTGTGGAGGCAACCTGCTCAGAGTCCTCTGAGGGGCTAGTGAACAGGTATGTCCCTGGGCTCGACCCAGCCTGATGCTCTGTATTCCTGTAATTGGAACAAGTGGCCCAGGTGATGCGTACGCACATTTAGGTCTTCAACCTTCTGCATCTGGAGGGGCAGCCATACAGGGCAGAGTTGGGCTGGGTGGGTGGGGTTCTGGAGGGAGCCTCCTGCAGAGAAGCCACAAGGGGAAGGAAGGCTGCCTCTGTACTCGCTGTGCTTCCCCAGGCGCTGGAAGAGCGTAGGGACCAGGGCCAGAAGTCAAAGGCTCAAGCCAAGCAGTGGTGGAGAAGTCCCCACTTCTGGGGAATCCTCAGCAGACGGGAAATCAGCGCTGGCAGCATGTGTGAGTTCTGGGCCCAGAACCAGGAAGGAAGAGGCTCTGGAGGTGGGTGCTACGGGGACACCCCAAAAGAGCCTTGGTCTGGCCTCTCCCTCTCCTGGCTGTGAGGGTCGGGGTAGCTCCCAGCCGGCAGGAGGCGAGCTGCTCTCCATGTGTGGGTGGACGTCTCCCGCAGCTGCAGGGTATGGGTTTCACTGCTCACCAGGGCAGGGGCTGCCCTTGTCCCAGGCTGACTCTGCTTTCCAGAGCCTTGGTCTCCAGGGAAGGGGACTAGTAGAGAGTTGTTCAGGTTAATCAGATCACAGTAAGCAGTGGGGACAGTAGAGTGGCACTGGGGCTTTCTCCTGGGTGTGCTGGGTGGCCTAGGCCCTGGGGCTGTCAGGTAGGAGCTTGGGCTGACCTCCATCCTGATGGGTGCAGGGAAGGTGGGTAGGCCCTGGGAAGCAGAGTGGGCCACCCAGGCCATACAGACTCCCCCACCTGTAGAGGCACATCACGGACACGGTCAAGGTGTCCTGCATCTGAGACTCGGCTCCCACCCTCTTCCTCACTCAGCCACATCACCTGCACCCTGTTTTCTGCTTCTGTTTCTTTGTGTTGTCCCTCTGCCCTCTGCCTTGTTATCTCCATGGGTCAAATGTTGCCCATTTTTTCCAAAGGCTGCTTCTGTAAAGAAACGCCCCCTGCCTTAAAAGAATCTCCCCAGCTTGTTTCTTGAGTGTTCTGATTATCCCTCTCCGGCCTCTGTCACCCCTTTCCTGGTGCGCTCCTGGCTTCGCTTCTCTGTCAGTCTCGGCTCCTTGCTGCCAGGAACCAGGCCTGCTCCAACTTTGTACCTCCCCAGTGCCACATAAGTGAATGTAAAGATAAAGCGTTCAAGCTGCATTCATTTTGGTTCTGGAGGTGTAGCTCAGTGATCAGGGTGATTGCCTGGCATGCATGAGGCCCTGGGTTCTATTCCCAGCACAGCAACAAAACAAAACAAAAAAACAACATTGCCTAGAGAAAGCCCTCCATGGATATTTGTTCCATTTTTTCCCTTCTTCTCTTAGTTTGGTGTTTTCACAGTGTCCCCCCTTCCTTCTTAGTGGTGGTCTCCGAGTCCTCAATAATAATGTGCTGGTGATGCTGGGGGCTGTGAAGATGCCTAGTCCTGCTACACGCCCCTGAGGGAGGCTCAGACTCACACACCTCACAGAGGAGGGAGTGGGGGGGCTCAGTCAGGAGAAAGAAATTTGCCCAAGGATAAACAGCTCAGATGCAACTCCTCACCCGTCACCCCTTAGAAGTGTGTCAGTAGTTCTCAATGTGGTTCTGTGGACCAGCCTCTTGAGCATCACCTGAGAACCAACTAGAAATGCAAACTCAGGCCTCACACAGACCTACTGACTCAGAAGGTCTGGGACCAGGGCCCAGTGTCCGTGTTTAGCAAGCACCCAAGGGATTCTGATGCATGCTCAGGTTTGAGAGCCACTGGTTTGGTCACTGTGATGGGCTCTGGTGCCCTGAGTGAGTGCCATGAGTCAACGCAGGTACAGGAGCCATGTCCTGCTGCCTTGCTAAGTAGGCTGCCTGCTGCAGAGCTCTGGGCAGCAATGGGTCCCTTGGGGCAGAGGGCGGGTGGGCATAAGGCTGGGCCGAGGGCTGCTGCTGAGCCAGCTGCCACATGCCAACCTTGCTTTGTGTGATTTATGAGTCTCTTTCCTAACATCAGCTACGTATGGCTGAGTTCATTCTAGAAGAGTTTCTGCCCCAGAAGATCCATTAATCAAGGAATCAGTGCCGTACCACCCAGCCTGCAGGAGAGGTGTACATTTGCCCTAAGTTACATGGCAAAGTCCTTCTGTGGATCTTTCATCCAGTGACCTGATTCAGAGCCAGCTCTGTCACTTATTAACCAGTCACTGAGACTTACACATTTTAACTTTAATCCTTACTGCAACTCTATCTGATAGGTGTTTTCAATATCATCCCCCTTGACAAACTAGGAATTTGAAGCCCAGAGAGGTTAATGGACTTGTTCAAGATCACACAGCTATTAGGAGATAGAGCCAGGATTTAAAATTGTGAAGTCTACCCAGAGATCACACTTTCCTACCCTTTGTTGCATTTGATATCTTGGTTCTGAGTTTGAGGCCTCCTGAGTTCCTACCAACTCTGAAACTTTTGTTCTGTTATATCCATGTGCAACTGAGAACACCCGGCCCCCCAGGACCTCTCAGTCTCACTGCAAAGCCCCTTTGCACACCCACTACATCCTAACATCTTGCCCGGCTGATTCTCAGAAGCCTGGAAGGTAGGGTGAGCCAGTGCTGGCTGTACCATTGTCAGGTAGAAAGAGGCCCAGAGTCACAGGGCAGGAAATTGGGACACAGAGGACAGCAGGCCCAAGGACACCATGTTCCAAGACACAGGGGCAGAGGCGATTGCTGCTGGTGTATCAGGCGTTGTGCATCTTCTCTGGGGCTCAGGACGTTGGGACCCTGGAACAGCCTGACCCTGGGGGCTGTTTGTCCGTATGGCCTGCATCCTGGCCAGAGCTGGTTTTTTCCAAAGAGCCTTTTGGGATTGAGGTTTTCTGTTCTCAGAACCTGTTTGTTCAGATTTGTGGTTTTGTCTGTCAATGGAGGCCCAAGAAGTTCCCAGAGAGGGGACTTTGACTCAGGACAAGTGGAGTTCTTGGCTTGTGTGACAGTACCTACCAGTCAGAGACAAAAGGTTCATTTAGGAAAGCAGAGACACATTCAAGGGCGCACACAGGCCATCTGGGGTGGGGGGGAGACAGCAGCCCCCGGGTGTGGGTGTTGATATTTATAGTGGCATGGTTACTAGTGGCTGGGCTAGAGGAGGAATCGGGTGGAGTTACACAATTTCGTGCCAGTTTCCCTGAGCCTGCGCATTGTCCTCATGTTACTGTTTTGCAGTCAAGGGCGTGGGCCAAGGGTGCAGGCTGGGGACCTGAGCTGGGATCTCACTAAAGCTTGTTTTTTTTTTTTTGTTTTTTTTTAAAGGTAAAGCATTTTTTTTTTTTTTTTTTTAACCTTTATTTATTTACTTTTATGTGGTGCTAAGGATCGAAATCAGTGCCTCACATGTGCTAGGCAAGCGCTGCACCACTAAGCCACAATCCCAGCCCCTTGTTTTGCTTTTTAAAAGTTCACTGATGCTTCCTGCATTCTAAAAGTTTGTGAGCACTTCTGAGATACAGTCTTTCTTCTTCTGTATCCCCAATTCCTATCTCACATCCAAGGTGGGGGCTGGAGGATGCTTTGTGGAACCCCCGAGTGTGCTCAGCTTGTTAACTTTGCAGACAGAGAAATCCTGGCAGTGATGGAGCCTAGATATGGACAAGTGATGTAATTCTTGTGCCAGGTGCTTCTTCGAGCGCCTCCATCCCCATTCCTAGCCAATGGGTGAGGACTTTCTTGGGAAGTCCCTAATTGCCTGTACTCCCATTGGATTGAAAACTGCACGAAGACAAAGACATTATCTAAGCACCTAGTACTGCACTTGGTATACACCAAAGAGCTCAGTGCATTTTTTAAAAAAAAAATTTTATTCTAATTTGTTATATATGACAGCAGAATGCATTACAATTCATATTACACATATAGAGCACATTTTTTCATATCTCTGGTTGTATACAAAGTATATTCACACCAATTTGTGTCTTCATACATGTACTTTGGATAATGATGTTCATCTCATTCCACCATCCTTGCTAACCCCCTGCCCCCTTCCTTTCCCTCTCACCCCTCTTCCCTATCTAGAATTCATCTATTCCTCCCATGCTCCCCCTCCCTACCCACTATGAATCAGCCTCCTTATATCAGAAAAAACATTTGGCATTTGTTTTTTTTTGGGGATTGGCTAACTTCACTTAGCATTATCTTCTCCAACTCCATCCATTTACCTGCAAATGCCATGATTTTATTCTCTTTTATTGCTGATCACCACAGTGCTTCGTGTACAGTGCTTCTATTGTGTATATATGCCACATTTTTTTTAATCCATTCATCCACTAAAGGGCATCTAGGTTGGCTCCACAGTTTAGCTATTGTGAATTGTGCTGCTATAAACATTGATGTGGCTGTGTCCCTGTAGTTTGCTGTTTTTAAGTCTTTTGGGTATAGACCAAGGAGCAGGATAGCTGAGTCAAATGGTGGTTCCATTCCCAGCTCTCCAAGGAATCTCCATACTGCTTTCCATATTGGCTACATCAATTTTTTTTTTTTAAGAGAGAGGAGAGGGAGAGGGAGAGAGAGAGAGAGAGAGAGAGAGAGAGAGAGAGAGAGAGAGAATTTATTTATTTGTATTTTCAGTTTGGACGATCAACAACTTCTTTTGTTAGT
>NW_025999900.1:8257753-8280753 GCF_001458135.2 Marmota marmota marmota
CCCCCCCCCTTGTTAGAGACCCCTCTTGCATCTTAATGAATTCCTTAAAAGGCTAAGGCAGTGGAGGCTTCAGCTTTGGAAGTATCTAAGGTTTTCCTTTAAATTGGCAGCAAAGGTAGAGGTTTCTCTGTGGCCTAAGCAGCAATCTTCTCCAAGCTTTTGCCTAGGGCCATGTCTCATCTCAGGACAGAGGAGTCTTTACTTTATTTGCATACAAATTGCAAACATCTCCGAAGTCTACGCTCAAGCAATTTTTAAGTGAAATGTTATTGCTTCCCTGAAGGCTATAATTCCTTAGTTTTTCTCTTCAATATTCTTCTCACTTAGCAGCCACTCAGTGACCCAGATTTTTCCATCACAGGAGTGTATAGGATTGAGGAAGGAGCCACAGGAAAGAGAAGGGGCTAGCTGGTTAAACCTGCTTTTTAGGATATCCGGGATCCGACCAAAGTGTTTAAAGTATTATTTCATTTAATTCTGAAGCCAACTCTGGACTAGATACTATAATCACTTTCATTTGTAATCAGGAAAGCAAGGTTCAGAGATGTTATGTGAGTTTCTCAAGGTCACACGGCTAGGAATTGGTAGGGCCTAGAGGCCAAGGACATCTGACTCCTAGGATTTATTCTTAAACTATAGTATCTCTATGAAGTGCTTACTCATTACAGTTCTTTATGTATCTTAAGGAATTCTCATAAAATTATTCAAATAGTGTGTGGGGTTTACCGACTCGTCCCTAAATTATTTTCAAATCCGAACATGCTGGGAGGTTTCTGGAATTAAAGTAGAGTAGGATAAGCTACATGATTTGGGGGGTTCAGTGGAAAATGAAAGTATGGGCCACCTCATTTGCAAATTATTCAGAATTTCAAAACGATGGCAGCAGAGCATTAAACCAAGTGTGGGGCCCTTCTTACTCGGTACAGGGCTCTGAACAACTGTGCAGGTTACAGGTCCACGAGGCTGGGCTTGAGTCAGGGTTCCGGGTGAATGCACATCTGTTTTGTCCTGGTATCTGGCATTGGGTCTGATACATGATAGATGTTAAAAAGTTGTTGGCTAAGCAGGGTGCGGTGGTGCACTCCTGTAATCCCAGCAGCTCAGGAGACTGAGGCAGGAGGATCATGAGTTCAAAGCCAGCCTGAGCAACTTAGCAAGACCCTAAGCAACTTAGCGAGATTGTGTCTCAAAATACGAAATAAAAAAGGGCTGGGGATGTGGCTCAGTGGTTAAGCACCCCTGGGTTCAGTCCCTGGTACCAAAAAAAAGCTGTTGGCTAATTCAATGAAACAATGCAACAAATATCTATTATCTACTACATGCCCAGCAGTGGTTTAGTACATGGGACGACACAGAAGAGGCTGGACACCCGAGGAGTTTTTGGGAAGCAGATTTATTTAGCTACAATGGTCCAGAGTATCTATCACCTAAAAATCTCGGGACCCTGAGTCTGAAAATTCTTTTAGATTTGTATTCAATGGGTGGCTACATGTCAGTGGGTGGGTACATAATTTACCCTTTGTCCCATAGTTTTAGCCTCGATGGAGGTTTTACAAGTTTTTTTTTTTCTGCAAACCTTGCATTTATAAAAAAGAGGAAACTACAAACCACAATATGCTCTGCAGAAGTTTTTGCTGATATCCTGTGTAAAAATCCCATATATATATTTGTTTCCCCCATTCTATTGGGTGTGTTCTTCTAGAGAACCCTGACTAATTGACCTTACAAAAGATCCCAGTTGGGCATGGTGGCGCACACCTATAATCCAGTGGCTTGGGAGGCTAAGAAAAGAGAATTTGGGTTCAAAGGCAGCCTCAGCAACAGTGAGGTGCTAAGCAGCTCAATGAGACCCTGTCTCTAAATAAAATACAAAATAGGGCTGGGGATGTGGCTCAGTGGTTTGAGAGTCCCTGAATTCAATCCCTGGTATCCCCCACCCCACCCCCACCGGGGGGTCGGGGGAGAGCTCCCAGGGAACTCTCTTGCTTCCTTTCTGCCATATGAGGGTACAAGAAGGTTACCACCTGCAAGCCCTCTCCCAAACCCCACCAAGCTCTTTGACTTTCAGTCTCACAATCTGTAAAATATAAATTTCTGTTGGTTATAAGCTGTTCAGTCTCAGGCACTTTGTTTATAATGGCATGAACTGATTAAAAGTTGATAGTGCTTTAAAAAATTCAAGCAGGAAAGTGACATCACCAGATGTTCATGATATAAAAATCTCTCTCCCATAGTGGAGGATAAACTTTTGAGTCATAGTGGACATCTATATTTTTACTAGCCAAAATCATCCCCCTCCTTTTTCTAGGAAATTGCTATTTCTCTTGTGATTTGAAATAGAAGCTTCCATTTTATTATAGATTCTATTTGCTTCTACTTTTGCTGAGTAACAAATTACCCCATAATTTAGTGGCTGAAAACAACATTTATTATCTCACCATTTCTAGGGGTCAGGAATGCAGGAGTGACTTAGGTAGTTTTAGCTCAGGGACTCTCATGAGGTTGCAGTCAGGGGTCAAGCCAGGACTGTGGGCACCCCAAGGTTCAGCTGAGGACTGAGAATACACTCTCAGTCAGCAGGTGGTGTCTGGTAGGCCCTGATGGTTGCCTATCAACCTTACTCACATGGTCCCTTTCCCATGGTAGCTGGCTGCTGCCAGAGTAAGCAATCCAAAAGAAGAGAACAGCTAAGAGAAAGCCATAGTCTACCACTTTGTACTAGTAGGAGATTCCGAGGCTTCTGCTGTCTTCTATTTATTGGGAGACAGCCATTAGCAAATCTACCCTCACTGGAAAGTAGAGGTTTACACCAGGGTATGTCTACCACAAGACAGGGATCATTGGGGGACACCTTAAAAGTTGCCCACCATACAGATCTAGCTCTTCCCTAGGCCAGATGACCCAAGTGGAGCTAATCAGAACATTTCCTTGGGATTTCTGAACTTGACTAGAAAGAAGACAACTTTTTAAAATTATGGTAAATTGTGTGTGTGTGTGTGTGTACTGAGGATTAAACCCAGGGGTATGTTACCACTGAGCCACATCCCCAGCCTTTTTTATTTTTTAATTTGAGACAGAGTCTCACTAAGTTACTTAGGTCTCACTAAGTTGCTGAGGCTGGCCTTGAACTTGTGATCCTCCTGCCTCAGAGTCCTGAGTCACTGGGATGGTTGTGGTAATTTGAAGACTGTGAACAGCCATGTTCCCCACTGATAGGAAGAAGCTTGTCTGTGGGAAGAATAAAGCTGACAATTAAAGGACAGAAACCTTTATGTGAAATGCTAGGCATTCCCAAAAGCCTGTCAGCTTCCAGTTCCATTTGACCTGAAGACCCCCCTGTGCTCTGGCCAGTCCTGATTTGGTTACATGAGTCAATGAACTATGCCCCTTCTCTCTTGCCTAAGCTAATTCAAGGTGGGTTTCTGTCATTTGTCACAGGAGAATGATGACAAGCAGATCCAGAGTCAGGAAGACCAATTAGGAAACTTTCAGGGAAAAAATGATGAGGATCTGAACTAAGACCCTAGGATGGTGATTAGGGTTCAAATAGGAAAATATGTAAGAACTGAAGGCCGGTATCATGGAAGACTGTCTTATTCACCATTGTATCCTAAGAGATCGGTGCTGAGTCTTGGCACATAGTAAGTGCTCAGTAAATATTTGTGGAAATGGATGATAAAATGAATGAATGTAGGCAGGGACAGAAAGGGAAGAGTTGCTGTCTAATAGGATACAGAAAATGTAAAAGTGAAAAATTAAACCCTCAGTTGGGGATGGAGATGAGTTCAGTTTTGAATTCCTGGCATGTTTTCTAGGTGAATGGCTGTTAGGGAGCAGGGTAGTTGGCCTCATGAAGAATACCTCTGACTTTGTCTCCTCTTTCTGTCCACATAACCCAGTGAGTGATGTAATGACACACATTCAAAAGCCCTTCGCACATGAGAGAAAGACCTACTTTTGCAAATAGGCAGAACTCACAACCACCTTAGGGACTGGTGGTCCTTGATTAGGAAGAGGCTAAAGTTAGCATGACAAAATCAGCTGTCAAGTGTCGGCTTAATGAGTCCTTCCGATTCCTAGAACAGAAGGTCTCTAGGGTCCCCTGTACCACAGCTGACTCCTCAGCCAGACTGCAGAAGATCGTGAGACAAGCCGAGAAGCTTGAGATTGGGTATTCAGAACACAGTGGCTTTTCTTATTTGGGGATGCTCATACTGATGCTGGGCACAGCTGGCAGCTTCCTAACAACTGGCATTGTAAAGCTGTAGGAGGAGGGCAATGCCCCCTTTTATACGGGCATTCTGCGTCTAGCCAGAAGCAATCTGGGGAGGTGGTGAAGCAAAGGTTGTTAAATATCACCAGGATTTAATGGGAGGCACTCGCTCTGTTCACATCCCTAGGCAAGGCTCATTAGCCTGTCTCAGAGATGCAGCTTCAGACGCTCCAAACATTCCCCGCTGCCCCCAGCTTGCAGGATGTGCACCTGACACAGCAGAGCCACTTTGGCCTCCCTGTAAGTTCCTCCTGCCAAGCAGCCAGGCAAATAGTCCAGAGTAAAGGCCCCATGAAGGCCCAGGTTGGCTGTGCACCTGGGACTCGACTTCCCTCCTGGGCTTGGGAGGGGCTGGGTGGCAGGTGCTGAATGGAGCAGTGGACTTGAGAGTCTGCAAAGGGCAAAGCCTTTGGAGGGCAAGGAGCCCTTACTTACCACAGCTACGCAATAGTCAAGACAGGATCAAACTTGATTATTCCATTTTTAAAAATCTTTTAAAACTTGCCATTATGGAAAATTTCAAACATATAAAAAAGCAGAGATTAATATCCACCACCTAGTTTCAACAATTATCAATTTATGGGCAATCTTGTTTCATCTACTCCTTCCCACAGTAAATCCTAGATATGACTTCATTTTATTTCTATATATACTTTTAAAAGACAACTTTAAAAAAACCATACTAGGACTCGGGGTATAGTTCAGTGGTAAAGAGCTTGCCTAGCACATGAGAGGTCTTAGGTTTGACCCTCAGCAACACAAAAATAATATAACCACATTACATTATCAAACCTAAAAAAAATCATATTTCCTGAATCCCGATGGGTTCTTTGTACCAGCATGACCTTCTCCTTTGCCTACCATCTCTAATAGGAACAATGTAAGACGGGATCAAGGTAAGGCTGGATCTCACCCAGGCTGATATACTTAGCAACTTTAAAAACATTCCTTAGCTGGGTGCTGTGGCACACTCCTATAAATGCCAGTGACTAGGAGGCTGAGATAGGAGGATCATGAGTACAAAGCCAGCTTCAGCAACTTAGCAAGGTGCTAAGCAACTCAGTGAGACCCTGTCTTTAAATAAAAATACAAAATAGGGGTGGGGTGTGGCTCAGTGGTTAAAGTACCACTGGGTTCAATCCTCAGTACCAAACAAAAACAAAACAAAACCTAAAACAAAATAGAACATAGAACATTCTTTGAAATAACACAAAAAACATTCCTTAAAAAACACAAAAACAAATATAGCCATGTTTTCATCACACCTTGTGGCACTTTCAGTGCTACGAGAACAGCTCCGCAGAGAAGTAAGAGGTGCCGAAGGGTGAAGGAGATTCCTTATCTAGGCAGCTCATGGCTGGACTGCCTGCCTGAGGGTGCCAGCCCTCTGCTAGGATGCAGAGCAACTTCATGACAATGTGAGTTTTTTTAACTTTCCTTCTGGCAGTATTAACAATAGCATTAAATATTTCTGGGGAGTAAATTTCATTAAAGCATAATGTACATACAGAAAGTGCACAAAACTCTTAAGAGTTTAATTGCCTTGTAACAGTAGTTCTTACTTACTGAGCCCTGCGTTTATCCTGAGAAGTAAGTTAAACAGTGAGAGTGAGGTAGAAACAGCACAAGGGCGATTAGGGCAGTTGATCATAGAAACATAGAGTCACCGTTATGGATGAGCAGGGCATTCCCATGCAGGGGCAGCCTGGAGTGGGGAGTCAGAGCCCAAGCAGGGGGAAAAGATTGTCTATGCAGACTGTGGCTGGGGGCCAGAGTGGCAGGTGTCAAAGTCTCATGTTTGCCAGGTGCGATAGCGGCTCGGGAGGCTGAGGCAGGAGGATCGCGAGTTCAAAGCCAGCCTCAGCAAAAGCCAGGCACTAAGCAACTCAGTGAGACCCTGTCTCTAAATAAAATACAAAATAGAGCTGGGGATGTGGCTCAGTGGCTGAGTGTCCCTGAGTTCAATCCCTGGCCGCCCCCTTCAAAAAAAAGTTTTATGTTTTTATCCGACCTTTCCTCACTTACTAGAGCTATAAGGACATCTTATGAGAGAATCACCCAGCAGAGGGAAGGAGGCTGTCTGTTGGGAAGCCGGAGCCCTCTTCCTATCCACAGGTTCTCAAGACAGTATGCTCATGCTCCATGTGGGCCACCAACACTGCCTCACTGCTGGGAGCGGGGGTCTGTTGAAGTGCCCACCCAGAATCTTTTATACAAATGCTGTCATCCCAGTGTCTACATTGGTAGGTTGTAGAATAACTGGGTGATATTTTTCACAAGTGATAGGTCTAAATATTTGTCACTGGTGATCACTAGCCTTACACATGAAAGAAGGTATTTTCTTAAAATACTTAAAAAGGCCCAGTGGGTCTGGCTCAGAGAAGCCACCCTCTATTGGGATGTCAAGGTTGTCCATCTTTAGATCTTCAGAGCTGCACTGGGACTATCCTCATAAGCATGTGTCCTCAACAGTCTTTCAGTACCAGCACCCTCAAATAGTTCCCTAACATTCCCCTGTCCTTACAACCACACCTTCCCATTTGGAATTGGCTTCATGACTGGGGTGGGCTTTATAGTAACCCTTCCCAGAACTGCATTGTAGGTAGAAGTAGGGACCATCCTTCCGCCAGGCATCTGGGCTCACTGTGAGCATCAGGGGCAAAGCCATGTCTGGAATGGCCAGTGCCATTGGGTGGAAAGGACCCAGAACTGTTGGGTGCACTGCTACCTATTCACCCTGGAGACCACACTCCAAGACTCAGCCACTCTTTTTCTTTAAGACAGGAGGGGCCCTATACTTGGCCAAGCCCTGGGGGTCCTCTATAATAAAGCCTATAGGTGAGAGTCGGCATTACCAGGGCAATTCCCCCAACCCCAGGCTTCCAAGGAAGAAACAATGATCTATCCCATTTCTTTAAAATTACAGTCCAGAGACCTTAAATTCAAACACCGATGACAAGGACCCAGGGCCTGTCTCAGTTAAGTGATGCAATCAGTTCTTGTTAGTCTTCTCCCTTCTCTCTTGAAAAGCATAAAGCAAATCACCTTTGGCACAGAAGAGGCTTTTAAACCAAACTTTTCACAATATATCTCCAATTCAGCATGCTGTGGAAGTGCATAATTACAGAAAGGTGTGTGCTAGATGAGCTGGCACAGGCTCCTTAAAAGTCGCTGAAGGGATTGCTATTGTCTTCAAGGCAACACATCTTTCATAGAGCAGGCTTACAGGTCAGACTGTGCACTGGAGCAGACAGGAAGGGAATCTCTAGGAAATTATCCCTCTCTAAGGTTTCTATCCCTGAAATTCCTTTAGGCCATCGGCTAGCTTCCTCCAACCTCACCATCTGCCAAATGTCCTGATGACCTCGGGCTCTCAACCCTTTCTGTTCCCTAGCCTGTCTCCCTTGCCTTCCTGCCTGTCCTAGAGTTTGGTTGGCCTTTCCATATTATGCTTGTTACCCATGATTCCTTGTCCCCTGAACACTCCTCCCACCCCAGTGTTCCCTTCCTGGCCAATTTTATAATATATGTAAATATATATTCGGGCTGGGGTTGTGGCTCAGCGGTATAGCGCTCGCCTAGCACGTGCGAGGCGCTGGATTCGATCCTCAGCACCACATAAAAATAAATAAATAAATAAATAGAAAGTTGTAGCTTAGTGTCCAACTACAACTAATATATATATATATATATATATATAAATATATATATATGTATGTATATATATATATATATATGTATGTATATATATATATATATGTGTATATATATATATATATATATACATACATACATATATATATATATATTCATATTTTTGCTCTTGTCTCTCCATACGGCCTCTAGTCACTCTTTGCAATATAATTGTAGCCAATTATGTGCCTTGCCATGTTTAGTCAGGTACAATCAATGATTAGGGTGCATTTAAATACCACATAAAAAATGATCACCTGGGAGTGTGTTCAAAATGCAGAACATCTGAGCCCACCTCAGGCCAACTGAACAAGACAGCAAGGTGTGCAACATTCACAATGAGACACACTGCTTAATGTGCATCAGAATATCCCGAGAAGCTTTCTATTTCATGTATTTTGAAGTTCTGCTATTGGCTGCATGTCCATTTAGGTTTATCTCTTGATGATTTTGCCCTTTTATCATTATAAAAGAGCACTCTTTATTCCTGGTTATGAATACTACTTGCCTGATAGTAAGTATAGTCACTCCAGCTTCTTATGCTTAGTGTTTGATGGCATATATCCACCCTGCATCCTTTTACTTTTAACCCACCTGTGTCTTTAAGGTAGGTTTCTTGTAGACTGCGTGTAGTTGTACCTGGCTTTATTGATCCAGCCTCACAATCCAGTCTTTTTATTGGAATGTTTAGACCATTTACATGTAATGTAATTATCAATGACTGGGTCTAAATCTACCATTTTGTAATCTATTTGCCTACCTGTTTGGGTGTTCGAGGTGGGGGGTGGGGAGTTCTGGAATAGAGCAGGTATTCCACAACAAATGCCTGTGGGTAAAGATGGGGTTAGCATTACCATGGCAACTCTTCCATTCCCACATTTCCATGGTTTTTTTTTTTTTTTTTTTTGTGGTGGTAGTTCTTTTTAGATATGATATATGACAGTAGAGAGTCCGTACTATCTTGATAGCCTACTTTCTTTTGGACTGAATTTTATTTTTGTTTCTGGGAACTCACTATGGTGCCTAGGCTGGCTTCAAACTCCTGGGTTCAAGTGATCCTCCCACCTCAGCCCCGTGACTAGCTGGGACTACAGGTGCCTGGCTGAGGAATTTCTCTAAAAATTCCTTACAAATAGACATCTTTAACTTTCACAGCCTACCACTGAAATGATCTTATACTCCTTTGCGTTAATGTTAAAAAACATTTTGACAGTATATTTCCTTTCCTCCTGCTGTCCTTTGCAATACTGTCATACATTTTAATTTTTTGTTATAAAACCTCATAGTACATTTGGACTTTAAACAGTGAATTATTTATTCAAGAAAGTTAAAAATAAGAAAAGCCTTTTATATTTGTCCAGACTTACCATTTCTGATGCTTTTCATGTATTTGCATAGATCCAAGTTTCCATCTGTTTTTATTTACCTTGCCTGAGGAATATTCTTTAATATTTCTTGTAGTGCACACATGCTAGCAATCAGTAATCTTAGATCTTGTTTATCTGAAGAATTTTTTTTTTTGAGGGGAGAGGCCACCAGGCATTGAACTTGGGAGCTCTCACCCACTGAGCCACTAAGGATGTCCTCAGTCCTATTTTGTATTTTATTTAGAGACAGTGAATGAGTTGCTTAGTACCTGGCTTTTGCTGAGGCTGGCTTTGAACTCAAGATCCTCCTGCCTCAGCCTCCCAAGCCGCTAAGATTATAGATATGTGCCACGGTGCCCAGTTTGAAGAATCAAAATTTTATTTATTTATTTTTTTGGTGGTGGTGGGATTAAACCCAGGGACACTTTACCATTGAGCTTACATTCCCAGCCTTTTTTATTTCTTTATTTTTTATAATTTTTAAAAATTGTTTTTAGTTGTTGATAGACCTTTACTTTATTCATTTATTTCTACACAGTGCTGAGAATTAAACTCAGTGCCTCACACATGCAAGGCAAGTGCTCTACCATTGAGCCACAACCATAGCCCCCTTTTTATTTTTGAGACAGCATCTCACTAAGTTGCTGAGGCTGGCCTTGAACTTGTCATCCTCCAGCCTTGACCACCTGAGTGGCTAGATTCATAAGCATGTGCCACCATGCCCAGCTTTTATTTTTTAAATTGAGAAATAAAATTTGAATACACTGGAGCTGGGTGTAGTGGCATGCACATGTAGTCTAGCTACTTGGGAGACTGAGTAGGAGCATCACTTGAATCGAGGAGTTCAAAATCAGCTTAGGGTGGGAGAAATATATATATGAATATAGATATATAATATAGATATTTATATTTATGAAATACAACATATTTTGAAATATGCATATAGGATCTGGGGATGTAGCTTAGTAGTAATGTTTGCTTAGCATGCAAAAGTTCTATCAAAAAATCATATACATTCTGGAATGGCTAAGTCAAGCTAATTAACATGTATATTATGTCATATACTTATTTTTTTGTGTATTGAAAACACTTTAAAAAATGAAACAGGAGCTGGGGTTGTGGCTCAGTGGCAGAGCGCTTGCCTGCACAAGGTACTGGGTTCAATCCTCAGCACCAAATAAAAAAATAAACAAAATAAAAGTATTACGTCCATCTACAACTAAAAAATAATATTAAAAAAAAGAAACAAATCACCAATTCATGTCATCCTTGCCTGAGGGTCATATTAATAACCTGCATTGTTCTAATTTTAATGTATGTGCTATCAAAGCCAGAGCTTAAGAATTTTGTTATCTTGCCTTTATTATTCTCATTTTTTTTCCCCATGGTGTTGGGTATTGAACTCAGGGTCTCACACATGCTAGGCAAGTGCTCTACCACTGAGCTACACCCCCAACCTTTTCTTGGATTCTGGGGTTGTATTTATTTTTGGCGCTGGGAATTAAACCTAGGGCCTTGACATGTTAAACTTACACATCACTGAGCAATACCCCCAGCCCACTGCCTTTATTTTTGCATATTTTTCTGATTATAGGATTTTAGGTTAACATTTTTTAAATGTTAGTATTAAAGTTGCAGTTCTATTGTCATTTGGTGTTCACAGTTTCAGATGATAAGTCTCTCTTGTTTATTCCTCTGGCTGCTAACATTTTATCACTAATTTTTAGCCATCTGATTATGTGTGCTGACATAGTTATTGTAACTGGGACTGATTGAGCTTTATAAATCTTCAACTATAAGAAATTTGGGCTATAATTTTTTTCTCTCCACCTCTGCTTTTTTCTTCAGAATGCACTAACACATGTTAGAGTACCTGCTATTATACTCTTATGGTTCACTAAAGCTCTGTTCTTTTCTCCCCCTTCCATTTTCTGTTTCATTTTTAAGTTTCCATTGTTTTCTTTAGCTGCTTTTTTTCTGCAGTGTCTAATCTGTTACAAATCTCATGCAGTAAATTTTTCTTTATATATGTAATTTTATTATTTACATTTTTAATATAGCTTTCAAGTACTCCTTTTATTTTCTAATTTATTTTTAATTGACCAAAAATTGCATATACATATTAGGTAAAACAAATTTTGAAATATTTATACATTGTGAAATGGCTAACTCAAGTTAATTAATATATGTATTACTTCATATACTTACTTTTTCTGTGGTAAGAACACTAAAACTTTACTCTCATTGATTTACAATAATATAGTACATTGTTAACTATAGATCATCTAGTGGAATTTTCATTTAATGTGTTTTTCATCTCTAGAAATTCCATGTTTCAAAAATCTAATTCTCTCCTAACACATTTGTTTTCCTTTAAATATTTCTATTCATTTAAAATAGCTAGGTTTTGTTGTTTTTGTTTTACTTTGCAGTGCTGGAGCTTAGTACTTGACCACTGAGCAACACTTCCAGCCCTTATTAGTTGTTTCAGTGTCCATGTTTGGTAGTTATATCATCTGTCATTTCTGATGTTAGTCTCTGGTTGCGAGTAAAATTTTTCTGCTTCTTCCCATGGTTAGTAACTGAATGCTGGACAACAGTGAATGTTATTTTATTCATTTTCCTTTAATAAGTGTTGGACTTTATTTTGGCACACAAATTATTTGCAGATCAGTTTGATCCCTTCGAGTCTTATTTTTAAAACTTTGCTTGGCAGTTCTAGAGAAGTCTTTACTGGAGGGACAGTTCAGGCATATTACTAAGGTGTAACATATTTGGGGGCATCAATGCATGCCCTTGATGGCCATTAAGGACTCTATTCTGGATGGTCAGAACTCCTGATGCCGTAAGACCTTTGAGAATAACAACAAAAGACTCCCGTCTCCTTTTGCCCAGGCTTGTACTCAGCCAAGACATCAGGGGCCACATGCAGACTTCTGGAGTTCTTTTTCCATGTAGCTCCCTGTTTCCACAACTTTGCCTGGCAACTCCCAACACCTCAGCTTCTTTCAAACTCATCTGTCTCCTCAATTCCACCTGGCAGCAGGGCTGTTTAGATTCCCCCTTCTGGTGCCTTCCTTTTGGAAAAATGCCTGCAGGCAGAAGTGTTAGATCTCCCCCTTATTTCCCTATGAACTCAGGGCTCATAGTTCTATGCTGCCCATCGTCTGGTGTCTGAAAAATAGTAGCTTCAGTTATTTTGCCGTTTGCCAGTTGTTAAGTCTGATCCTTGTTACTCTGGAAGTGGAAGACTGGGGAACTCTTAAAAATTTCTTATTTTCCCAGGTCCCAATCCAGATTGATTAAATCAAATTTTCTAGAGCAGGAGTTGTCTTTTTTTTTTTTTAAGTTGTAGTTGGACATAGCACCTTTATTTCCCTTGTTTAGTTTTTATGTGGTGCTGAGGATTGAACCCAGGGTTTCACAAGTGCGAGGCGAGCGCTCCACCGCTGAGCCACAACCCTAGCCCCTAGAGCAGGAGTTTTAAAACTATGATACATAAACTAAATCGAGGCTACAGGGTTTCTTGTTGTTGTTGTTTTGTTTTGTTTCAAAGGCATAGGCAGAGGTTTATTTAGGAAAATGGGTACACATTCAAGGGAGAATGTGGACCCTCAATAGGGAAATGCCTTTGGGGTAATACACATTTAAGGGAGCATGCGGGCTATCTCCAGGGAGAAAGACAGACAGCAACCCATTGGTGGGGGGTGTGTTAATATTTATAGAAGGCCAGAGCTGGGGGCTGGACTAGAGGTGGAGCAGGGTGGAGCTATACAATCATAAGCCTGTTTTCCCTTTGCTTGCACATTTCCCTCATTTTACAAGGGCAAGGACCAAAGGCGAGTCACAAGTTTGATATGCTTTCTGTACCTTGATGGGCTGTGGGAATTTAAGACTCAGTATCTCTCTCTTTTATCCTAAATCTCTTTGCCATTTTCCCTCCCATTGAGACTTTGTTCTAATCTTAAGTGTTTGTGAAGGGTGAAGATCCATCTTCTATGGCTGCTTAAGGCTGGCAAGGGACAATGACCCTCCCTAATCAGGGATTAAAAAGTTTCATCCTGACTGATCTCAAGGAAATAGACACCAGTCTCAGCTGTGGGGATGATGGAATTCTTGTGTTGCCATCCTCTTAACATGGACTTGTTATAATCGAAGCCTCTGAAAATCCCTGTAGGAGCCACAAAGAGATGTTACTGAAGAAGGGTCTGAGGAATTCCCAGACAGAAGTGGAAACTTGACTCAGGACCAGAGGGGTTCTTGGCATTATGTGACAGAAAAGAATTTCGGCACACACGAGAGAAAGGCATAGACAGAAGTTTATTTATAAAGTAGATATGCATTCAAAGGAAAATGGGGGGCAAGCAGATGCCTTTGTAGTAAAGCAAGTGTACACATCAAGGGAGCATGCCGGCTATCTCCAGAGGCGGGGGAGAGTCTACAGTTTATTTCTGTATGGCTGGCAAGCTAGAATGGTTTTTGCATTTTTAAAGGATTGTTTAAAAAAGAGTGAAAGACTGAGACAAATAGATTTAAAATATTTACTATTGGCCCTTTATAGGAAATATGTGCTGACTCAATCTGGAGGAAGAAGCTGAGAACCTGGTAGAAAGTTCTACAGTGACTATGTTGTAGACATCTCAACCAGTTGGAGGACCAGTATTTGAGATCCATTAGTGTTGTGGAAACATCGTGATCTTTGGAGCCAGAAAGATCTGGATTTCATTTCATGACTTTGGATAATTGCTCTTAAATCTGTTTATTCAGTTGTTAAATAAGAACAACTAATGAGACAGCGTTAGAATGAGAAGATATTTGGGTAAAGTGTCTCCGTGTGGGACTGCATAGGCTGACATGAGAAATTATTTTTTAAATTTATTGAACAAAAAGCATTCAATATCTAACTCCTTCCTTCCTTTTTACTGACTGAATGTTTCTGGTGAAAGTCTCAAAATATGATAGTTCCACCCAAAACATGTTATCCTCCTTACACTCCCCTACATCTACTTCAAACTTTCTTCACTATCTTGCAGGACCTACTGTATCTATTCCTGTCTCCAAATAGTAACCTATTTTTCTCATTCAAATTGATTAATACCATTGACACAAACCCTTTCAATTTCCATCTCACTTTTTCTTCTGAGGTTAACTTAACCTTTCTATCAGTATATCAGAATGTGGTGTATTTTCTTCAAATGGTATTGTAATCTTCTATTATCAATGTCTAATTATACTTAATTAATTTTTTTATGGTGCTGGGGATTGAACCCAGTGCCCTCCCTGCCCATACTAGGCTCTACCTCTGAGCCAGTATATGTTTTTTTAAGCTTAGACCCTTTCTCTACTTTCATACAGAAGTTGCTTCTATTAAAAAGAAAATCCATGGGCTGGGGTTGTAGCTCGGTGGTAGAGTGCTTGCCTAGCACATGTGAGGCCCTGGATTCAATCCTTAGTACCACATAAAGATAAGTAAATAAAATAAAGCTATTGTATCCATCTACAGCTACAAAAAATTAAAAAAAAAAAAGAAAATCCATTCTTACAATTTATTATTAGTATTCCAAGTTCTCAAAAAAGATTTGCTTTCCCTGACTATACTTCACCATTTCCCTTACTCTCTTTTTTCTTTTTGGTACTTGGATTAAATCCAGGGCCCTTAACCACTGAGCCACATCCCCAGCCCTTTTTCTGTATTTTATTTAGAGACAGGGTCTCTGAGTTACTTAGGGCCTAAATTGCTGAGGCTGGCTTTGAACTTGTGATCCTCCTGTCTCAGCCTCCTGAGCTGCTGGGATTACAGGCGTGTGCTACCACACCTGGCTTCCCTTACTCTTTACCTATAAATTTGCTATTTGCCTTTGTATCACACTATTGAAAAGACCTCCTAAAATCCAAAACAAAAGCCCTTTTATGATTCCTTTCTTTTTTTTTTAACATTTATTTTTTTTGGTGTAGATGGACACAACATAATGCCTTTATTTTTATGTGTTGTTGAGGATCAAACCCGGGTAGCGCCCGTGCTAGGCGAGCACTCTACTGCTGAGCCACAATCCCAGCCCTCTCCCCCCCTTTTATGATTTCTCACCTTAACCTGTCTCACTGAAAAACTCTCTTGACTTGGCTTCTGGGGCATTATATTCTTTGGCTTTCCAATCCAGTCTACAAAGAGTAGTGCTTAATCCTTCTAATGCAATGATTTGACAGGTTATGCTTGAAAAATCTTTTAAGGTTACCTGCAGCCCATAGAATTAAATTTAAGCCCTCAGCTTGCTGAGGAAGGCACTGCAGCTGTAACTTTCCTGGCTTCTATCCCACCTGTCTTAAATTTTCTCTTTCCTCCCACCATCAGGGTTTACTTGCTATTTTTCAAACATTTCCAGTGCTTTGATATTTCATTATTACTTCAATTCTATTTTCCTGCTTTCAAAGTCCAGCTATCCTTCCAAACCTAGGTCAAATGCCACTTCCCAGCTGGGCCACAGTGGCACAAAACTGTAGTCCAAGCTATTCAGGAGGCTGAGGCCGGAGGATCACTTCAGTCCAGGAGCTCAAGACTAGCCTGGGCAACACAGTGAGGTCTTATCATAGACAAACTGTCATTTTTTTTCATGAAGCCAGCTAGATGTGCCATCTTACACTCCTTAAGTATCTATAGATAAAAGATTAATAAAACTCTTTGTGCTCTATGGACAAATTGCGGGCTTCCTAGCTCTCTGTTCTTGGAAACACAATGGCACAATAAACTAGCAAACTTGGTCCTAGTAAAAATACATCTCTATTGGTACATCACACCTAAACTGGGAGAAACTACAACTACCTGCTGGAAGACATGGCCTCATGATTCTCTGAATGCAGACTTTTGTTACTGGGGGATGACTCCTGCAGGGACTTACTCTATGGAGTTATATAAGACACTGGCTCTTGCACTTAGTCTAAGTCTTTTCTCTTCCACCTGAGCTGTCTGTGTTTAGAATAATTCCTGGGTTGCTGTATTAAGTGCCATAGGGACTTCTCCCATGGAGGAGAAACGCTGCTGCTGGGTTGGCAAGTTGTTTGCTTTTAAATACTCTTGTGCCAAAGGTAATCTTCTCCGACCTTGTGAATCCAAATATTTGAGTCTAAAAAGGTCTCTTTGACAGGCATTAAGATTCATTAGGTAGCTTACAGCTATTCAAGATCTTTGGGATTAAACCCTTGTCTTTTCCATTTGGCAAAATTTCTGTGGTATTGCTCTGAACCTATTTTTTCCTCATTAATAGAGAAATTCTTTTCTACCTCAAGGGGTTATTGTGATGATTAATGTGAAATCTTTTCTAAGTAGCAAAATGTTATGCCTAAGTATTGATACTCATATTATTAGGCTAACATATAAATTAACATTTCTCCATCTAAAAGTATCCCTACAGAGTAATTTTTTTTTTCTTTCTTTTTCTTAACAGTACTGGGGAATGAACCCAGAGGGCTCTTCACTGAGCTACATCCCCAACCCTTTTTTTTTGAGATACTGTCTAACTAAATTGCCAAGGCTGGCTTGAATTTGCTTCAGCCTCCCAGGTTGTTAGGATTACAGGCATGTGATACTGGACCTGACAAGTAATATTTATCAAATAGGTCATATATTGATCCTGATTTTCATCTCAACCTTGAAGTAATAACAGTCTGATAAAAGCTGACGTAGTACTTAAAGAACTGCCCCACCCCATTCCTACCAATGTAGCCTGTTCTGTTTTTAGGACAGTCCAAACTATGTGTTCATCCCCATTGAAATTAAAACAGCACAGCATCACCAAGGCATAGAACTTGTTTGGGTATTTAGTGAGTTGCTGGAAATATTTTAAGCCAGAGAACTGAGGTGAGACAGTTGAAATCTTCCTTTTATACTCTGGCAAATTCTTAGATGAGGCAATGAAGAACAGATGCAGCCATTAACAAGAAAAATTTTGGAAATCTTCAGGTATATGAAACAAAGTATGGTAGGCTAGAGAATCAGGATTTTAGTAATTTGTCTACTAGGTTCCACTTTGGGTAGTAATACATCACTTAATATGCAGAAATTAAAACTTTATTACTTATGGTTGGGGCAAAGCCGATCAATCAATATACCAAATATACCAATATACTAAACAACATAGGGACAGTGGTTGTAGCTACCCGTTTCAGATTCCACCTTAGCAAAAAGGATACTTTTGTTTTACTTCTGTGTAATACCAGACATAGTTAAATGTTTGCTTATTCCGGTCCTATTCTTTACCTTACACTTTTAAAAAATTCATATTTTTTAGTTGTAGATGGACACAGTACCTTTTTTCTATTTTTATGTGGCGCTGAGGATCGAACCCAGTGCCCCACGCATGCTTGGCGAGCACTCGACCTATGAGCCAGAACCCCAGTCCCCCTTATGCTTTTAATGATTCAAAATCCCATTCTCTCCAGATTTGTTCTTGATATGAAGCCAAGATCATATCTGTTAGAGAAATAAACTCTATTAGCAGGGCAGGCCAAGTGAAAAACAGTACCATCTGACTTTTCTTTTTGCAGTGCTGGGAATCAAACTCTGGGCTTCATGCATCCCAGGCAAGACTCTCTACTGAGCCAAATTCCCAGCACTACTTACTTTTCTATTTATCTTTTTTTTTCTGAGACTTCAGCTTTAAAATCTGACCTATTCACAGTGAAATTTTAACCCACTGCTATACCTTTGTCAGATACTCTAATTCTCCCCAAAATCTACCAATCTGAAGATTGTGTGTTAAGACACTAGCCACCTGGTAAAGTGATAAATGAATAAGGGAGCATCCATGTATTTGATGACTGGAAGTATAATATGGTGAGTTCAATTCACAACACGACTCTACGTTAAAAGGAAGATCATTTTGTACTTTTCTGTGGGCCTTCCCTCGCCCATATGGCTTCCATACAGAAGTGGATAAATGAATATTCAACTGCTGAAGGCTCTGACAAGGGCCCAAGGACTCTCAGAAAGAGCACTTGGTCAAAGCCAAGGAGCTTATCTGGCTGCTGCAGCAGGCAAGCTGTTTTTTTCCAAAGTCTTTTACAGATGGTCCTGAACTTAAGGCAGTGTGAAAGTCATATGCATTCAGTAGAGTGATGCTGGGTAATGGCACTGACACCTAGCTCCTAGTTGGCCACATGACCACAAGGGGAAAATACTATACTGCATTCCTCTGTTTAGGAATATCGAAGACATTTGGACTTAGGATATTTTCAACTTACAATGGGATTATGTCCTGATAAACTCATTAAGTCCAGAAGCATCTGTATGATGTTTGCAGCAATGTAGACATAAGCTTTGGAGCTACAAATGAGATTTGCTGGACAAATGAGGTAGGTAATAGCTTATTTCACATAAACCACAGCAAAATGTGTTCAGCACGTAAACTTGCCTCAAATTCTTTTGTGTTGTGGCCTACTGGTTTTAAAATTGATAATGTTTTACAAGATAATCCAGTGTTCTGAAGTAAAAAAAAAATAAACAACAAAAAATCACTCAGTGAGAAACCATAACTAAAGAACATTTATTTATTTTTCACTAAGACTTTATCTTGAGGACATAACTAAACTGTGTCAACCACCCCCCACCCGATCTTGAAGGGTTAGTACGGTGAATGTTATAAAGCAGATATGAATAGTTCGAAGGACTGGAACCAACATAAACTGACAAAGAGCAACTGCAACCTAAATCATAAAAATGTTTAAGTAAAAAAAAAAAAAGGAAGGAAAAAAAAGGGGGGCAACTGGGGTTTCAGATTGAAAAGATCCTCAAAGACCCTCACATTTCATCTAATACATTCAATCTTGGCCAGAGTGTAACAAAATGGAAACAGGATTACTATAATAAAAAACTTTCACTACAGCACGCTGTACACACCTGTGTTCCAAGCCCACCCCCAGCCCCCTAATGCTTCCAGCTCAATCATTTCCCGGCCTGTTGAGCCTGCCGACGAAGGAGCACGTAGATCTTCTCTTTGATCCAGTCTTTGTTATAAGGCTGGTATGTCTGGGTATCAGCTCGGTAACTGAGGAACAGAAAGGTCATAAGCAAAGTTACAGTGGTCAATTACTGTCAAGTGTTTAAACCTCAAATTATAACTGTCCCATGATGGCACCGATGTGTACACTCCTATACATGATCTCAATGAAAAAGCTGCTTATACAGCTGCTAATTTTTAACCAATATGAACTTCAGATCACCTAGTATAATCTTATCGTGGGAAAAGAAACCAAGGCCCAGAGCTCTTAAGTTAAATGCTCAATATGTCACATACCTACTTCTCAGCAGAAGGTTTTCAGAGCCCATAGTACACTTAATAGCCAATCACTTAAGGTTACTGTGACAAGACTTGGAAAAAGATAAATTTTCCAGCTGACCATGTGTTCTTTCTCCCACACAGTTTCTATTTTTACAGTTCCTTTTGTGATTAAAAAACAAAACCAAACACTAGTATAAACTTTATATTTGGTAAATTTACTTCTGAATTCACTAAGGAATCTTAAACATACTGGAAAAGAGTTCCTGCTGATTTTTCATATATGATTTTATTTTTTAAATAGTGCTAGGGATTGAACAGGGCCTCGTGTGTATATCAGACAAGCACTCTACCACTGTAGTCCTCTCCTGCAAAAGTAGTAAGAGAAGTAATCTTATAACCTATATTTTGGCTAGGTCTGGGTATGCTGGTGCACACCTATAATTCCAGCTACCTGGGAAGCAAGGGAATCCCAAGTTCAAAGCCGGCCAGGGTAACTTAAACTTAGCAAGACCCGGTCTCAAAAAAACATAAAAGGGCTGGGGATGTAGTTCAGGTCAAGTTTCCCTGGGCTCTATCCCCAGTGCTACAAGTAAATAAATACTGTAAGAGGCCTGTAGAGGAGAATTATCAGAACACATAGCAATCTCCAAAACCTCTCTTAGCAGAAGAGAAGGGTGAAGGTGTAAAAGAGTAGCACTAGCAATAAAACTTCCATTGGTTTTCAGAGCCCACAGTACACTTTATAGCCAATCACTTAAGTTTATCATGCTAAAACTTGGAAAAAGAAACTTTCCAGCTGACCTACAACTGAAATCTACTGTTAAGTAATACATTCTTTTTGGAGTCCCCCATCTACAGTTACAGTATAAAAAAGCAATTAGCCACCAGAGATTACACAAATACAGTGAAGTGTTTCAAAGCTGTGTGCACCACCTGGTGGGAATGCCACACAGCATCCCAGAAAGATCAGAGCCCTGGTTTACCTTCAGGGGTTCACTTAGTTTGCCCAAGAAGATTCCTTAGAAAAACAAAGTATCTGATTTATCAGTTATATCTCATTTTAGCCATTTAAAAAGTCTTCATTTTTAAAAATTTCTCAGCAAAAAAATTATACCAGTAAGTACTTAAGACTTTACCAAATACTAGCTACTGTTTTAAATGTGTATTGCTTTTTGTAACCCTATACAATCATGATTACTTTTTTATAAGTAAGTGATCATAGGCTCAAAGAAGTGAAGCAACTTAATAGCTAAGTGATGCTGGACAAGTAAGAGCTTATACGCTCCTAACATCACAGTCCTTACTGTTAACTACCCACCAAGCTAGAAACCTGCATACCAATTTTTGGTAAGGGAAACAAATTCCAAAGTAGGAATTTGTTTTTCCTCTGGTAAGGCCAGAACTGGTTTACTAAAAAAATGCAAAAGTTTTCCAATTTGTAAAAATTATTAACCAAATATTCTACTAAGCATCCTTGTTACAATGAGAAACACTCTTAAAAAGTAAGATAATTCTAGGCTGGGGTTGTGGCTCAGTGGTAGAGTGCTCGCCAGCATGTGCAAGGCCCTGGGTTCAATCCTCAGCACCACATGAAAATAAAATACAAGATATTGTGTCCAACTACAATTAAAAAAAAAAAAAATTGGAAAAAAAAAAAAAAAAGAAAATAAAGCACTTGCCTCACATGTGTGAGGAACTGGGTTCGAACCTCAGCACTACATAAAAATTAAAAAAAAAGATAATTCTTTTACTGTCATCTGTTCAGGCTTCCTAACTAAATTAGGTGTTCCTAACTAAATAGGTGCTAATCTAATCTACTTTAGGGTGTGGCAGAAGAGACTATAGTATTTTTATTAACATTGAAGAAGAATTAAAAACAGAATTTCTCAGAACTTTCATACCTGGATGGGGGAGAGAGAGACCATTTCATCCCACAAAATCACTCCTGCAAGCTATTTTCCAGCTCATGAAATAACAATAATGCCTTCTTTATGGAAGGCTGTAAGTTGATAGCTTTTAACTAGCATTTGAAAATGTGACAATCAAATGTTAAATATATTAATAAAATTCTTAGCTATTGGTACAAATCAATCTTTCAGCCCACTGTTTCGGTAAATGCATGTAGGCATTTATCATAACAATCTGAGGGTCTGAACCAAGAAATAAATCAGCACTGTCTCTGCTGATATCAGGTTGCCTTCCTGATTAGGAGTACCTTCTCATTATTGCAACAGTTGTGGAAGAAAATATCACAAACATCTTAAAACATAGGTGAGAAAACTGAAACAAGGTGAGAAAACTGAAACAAGTTTGACAAATTCTCTGTCTAAATTTTTATTAATACAGTTTGCCCTGGGTTTCGTCAAATTATACATTCCATTTTTTTGCTATACTGTTTTTTAGTTTAATACATTTTTTTTTCCTTGTGATGTTGATGATTCAACCTGGTTCTGGCATGCTAGGCAAGTGTTCTACCACTGAGCTGAACCCTGAGCCTTATACTGCTTTAAATAAGAGGTTTGGGGAAAAGGATTTTAAAAAGTCGTGGGTTAGGTTAAGGTAGGAGGACTGAAAGTTCGAGGACAGCCTGGGCAACTTACGAGAGACTCTCTCTTAAAATAAAGGGCTGGGAATGTAGCTCAGTGGTAAAGTATGCTCATAAGAAGTGTCACAACAGTATGTGACCTCTTTGGAAATACTTTCTCTAGAATATTCAAATAACAAATGAGACACAACCTAAGTCATGTGGGAAAAATAGTTCTAAATCCTAAATTCAATTTTCAACATTAGAAACAGAAACACAATTTAATCTACAATTTATAGCTTTTCAAAGAGACAATTAAAAACTACAGATTACCATTTATCACTCTCATACCTGAATTACATGAGCTGGAAAGAATTATCTAGGTAATACTATCTTAGCAAGCTAGATACATTTAAAAGCACAAAGTTATATCCTATCATGAAGTAACATACTTGCAGAATGTCTCTTATAATCAGTGTTTTACTTTGTGTGCTTTTTGTGTTGCCAAAAACCCGAAACATTTTTAACAGCACAATTTATCATTATGGAGATTGAAATCCACAAATTCATAAATTTGTGGCAAATTTTACAGAACTTACTTGTAATAAAATCTGGCTTCATCAATCCAGTTAACATGGGGTTCTTGCTGTATATCTGATGTGGCTGTGTTAAGCAAGCACTGGGGCCTCATAAGTTGTCTTGTGAAGTACATTTATATAAATTTTACAAATGAGCTGGCACGGTGGCTTGTGCCAATAATCCCAGCAAGTAGAGAGTCTGAAACAGGAAGATCCTGAGTTTAAGGCCAGCCTCATCAATTCAGCAAGGCCCTCAGTAACTCAGTGAGACCTTGTCTCAAAAAAAAAAAAAAG
>NW_025999900.1:8280776-8301937 GCF_001458135.2 Marmota marmota marmota
GGGGGGGGGGGGGGCTGGGGATGTGGGTCAGTAGTTAAATGCCCCTGGGGGTTCAATTCCCAGTATCAATAAACAAATTTTACAAACTGAGGTTTAGCAATACTGAGTTAACCAGCCCCAAAGAGTTGAAAAATGGTGAGAAAATTCCAACTCAGCTATCTTTAATTCAGAAACTCCTGTTAGTTCTTAACCACAGCCCCTCCCAAGGTGAGTAAAACAATCTTTCCTTAGCTTTAAGTTACTTCCCATTTACGGGGAATGAGAGATAACTAATGTCTGACCAAGTGATGTTTTAAAAAATCATGAAGATAACTATTCGTTTGTATATGAACTCTATTAAAGCCTTAAGTTCCAAATGAAACATCTAGTCAGTTTTAAATTCCAAATGTAAAAACTTCTCAACGCCAATACACTTGGGACAAATAAATCTCCAAGTTGATCAGATAAATAATTAAGATTTCTAATATAAGATCCTCCAAAATTTAGCATAAAATGTCAGATTCTTTCACTTTTTAAAAATATGTATTTTTTTTTTTTTTAAATATTTTATTTACATTTTAGTTTTCGGCAGACACATCTTTGTTTGTATGTGGTGCTGAGGATCGAACCCAGGCCACACCCATGCCAGGCGAGCGCGCTACCGCTTGAGCCACATCCCCAGCCCCCAAAAAATATGTATTTTTTTTAGTCACAGGTGGACATTATATCTTTATTTTATTTTTATGTGATGCTGAGGATCGAACCCAGAGTCTCACGCATGCTAGGCAAGTGCTCTTCCACTGAGCCACAACCCCAGCCCCTCTTTCACCTTTGTTTAGAGAATATAACTCTGTAACATTAAAAAAAGGAGAGGGGGGACGAAAATTACAAATCATTTCAACAAATTATGCTTCAAATCATATTATATGGGTGACGTGCATTTTTTTTTTTTTAGGTTTTAGAGTTGGACACAATACTTTTATTTATTTTTATGTGGTGCTGAAGATTAAACCCAGCGCCTTGCACATGCTAGGCGAGAGCTCTACCACTGAGCAACAACCCCAGCCCAGTGACATGCATTTTTACAACCAATATCACTCAGTGCAGTGTGTCAGATACTATTCTAGACACTGGAGATAAAATAGTGCACAAAAACATAGCTGCTTCTTAAATTCTAGACAGTAAAAACACGTTATTGGTGATTTTATGTCTAGTAGATGATTCTGCTGACACCTACGCCCCTCAATGCCAACATCTTTTCCAATATAATTTCCAAACATCTTGTCTCCCTGCTCCTCCTCGGCCAGATCCAGCAGACCTTGTCATTATCAATCACCCAATTTTGAGCATCTCATTTGTTTTCTTTGACTCCAGGGAACTTACAATTAAATTGATTCTATCTGTCTCCAGTGCCCCCACCTCCAATTTCATTTTATGGTCACTGATCCCTTATTGTTTCCTTACACACATCTCCAATCTTTAGCAAAATGTTGACTGACCACGACCTATTCCTTACCTGTAGCCATCCAGGAGTGACTAGAAGAAAGCCCATGATGATAACAGATTTTACTTTAAATGCATTATCAGGTACCCAAGAGGATACTTAGTTTTTCCCAGAAACCAAGCAACCCTTAATACCTTTGTCCTCTTAGATGATTTTTTATTTCTCCATAAACCTACAACACTTTCTCCTCCACCTGACTTCAGTGTTCTTGCTTCCTATTTTCCTGAAACAGCTTGAAGCAATCAGAAAATAATTTCCCCAATCTTCCACCCATACCGCCTGCTTTCCCCTCTTTACTACTAATGCACTGTCCAAGATTCTAATGCCATCTGGGCTATTTGCTCCTGCTGTTATTAGATATATCTCAATTTCTTTGATGCATTGAATAAAACATTGGTTTTGTATCAGTTGCCTACAATGCCTCTGTTCTCACACCTCTAAAATAACTGAAATCTGTAAATAAAAACTTTGTCACTCTACCAAAACTGCTTTGGAAGTCACCAAAGACATTCTCAGTGCCACTCCAGGGATCACTTCTCAGATCCCATTTGTTGGACTATCAATAACATGAAACACTTCTGTACTGGCTCCTAGAATATCACTGCTCCCGGGACCTCTAATCTACTTTACACTCCTCTGTACCCTTATAGGCTTTTATACAAGTTTCAAACACATCTGGGCAGGTCACACTCTTGTCTCAGAACTCTTACAACTAGCTGTCCCCTTCCCCTCTATCTGGTACATTTTTTTTTTTCTCTGTAGATATCAGTATGGCTTATTTTCTCATCCAAGTCTATAATCAAACTTCACCATTTTAGTGAACCACTTTCTAGATACTGCAAGTAAAAATCCAAGGGCTGGGATGTAGCTCAGTGTGGAGTGCTTGCTTAACATGTGTGAGGTCTTGGGTTCCATCCCTAGCACAAAACACAAAAAACTGCAACCTATCTACACAAGGCCCTCCTCGTCCCTAAACACACAGTCAGCCCTCCGTATCCACAGTTCTGCATTCTCAGATTTGAACAGCTTATTGAAAATATTGGGGGGAGGGGGCATCTGTACTGACAATGTACAGACTTTTAAGTAACCTAGAGATGATTTAAAGTACATGGGAGGATGTACACAGGTTATATGCAAATAGCATACCATTATACAAAGAAACTTGAGCACCCTCAGATTTTTGATATCTGCAAGGGTAGAGAATCTTTAGAACCAATGTCCATAGATACTGAGAGGTGACTGTACTTGTTGGGTTAACACTCAACAAATATTTATTAGAATAAGATCCCTACATATTAATTTAACATACATGTTAGACTATAATGATACCTATAGTTCTGTTGGCCTCATTGTTTCCTGAACTTATTTAGATATAAATTTCTTATTAATGGTCCAGAAGTGCCTATGGGTAGGTCTGTATGTTTTCAACACTGCTCCCTAATATTCTAACTTGGTGCCTGGCATGTAGTAAGAATTCAAGCACCTGATGACTGAATGTCATCCTAAAGTGCTTCCATTTTCCTCTGTAAAATGAGCTGTATTTATTGTTTCTCATTCACAGATGGTGAGAAGATTGAGTCAATCTCTAACACTTTATGCTTCTTAGTAGTAATGATAATCAGCAGATTATAAATACAAAACATTTATTGTTATAAGAAAAACATTTTTAAAAATCTAACAAATCTCTGAGAATAAAAAATGTAAGGGTCTAAAAAAACCCCCATTCTAATAAAAATATTGTGTAAATAAAATATTTACACAAAGCAGGATTAAAATTAAATTTCAATTCTATATATATTTAAGTTTTTTAAAAAGAATAATCTTAGTTTTAATTCAAAGCCAACTACTTTAGGATAAAGACTAGAAGATGCGGGGGCCTAAGAAAAAGATTAAGTATAAAAAAAAAAAGAGGAAAAATTTATTAATTACAAGCCTCTCTGCATAGTAACTGTATCAATAGCAAAGTTTAAGATATCCTGCACCTTTGGCATTATGTTATCAACTTAATTTATGATCTATATATGTAAGTAAAATATTAACTAGCATAAAGTATGCAAAATGCAAATACCAATATCAGACACAATGAACTTCCAATATCATAAATCACCTCAGATACACAATAGAAAAATGCAAGTTAAAGATAAGGTGGCTANTCCAATGGTTTGAAGTAATCATTTTATTATTAAGGCACAAATTCACTAGAATGTTGGTAGCCATTTTGTGCCTTAATAATAAAATGATTACTTCAAACCATTGGAGCTAAATGTGCTTTAAAGGTTTGTCATCTGATGGTTCAAAAAAATTGTAACCTAGGGCTGAGGATATAGCTCACTGGTAGAGCACTTGCCTAGCATACATGGGTTTGATCCCCAGCATACACACACACACACACAAGGATAATACTGTGGTTCGTTAAGTCAGATTTTTCAATAAATCTTCCAAAAACTACAAAGTATGTAAAGAAAAACACCACACTTTGGAATAATGGTGACAAATGAATAGTTTGCCTTTGGATTTTGATGCAACAACAATAACAACAAAAATATCAATAAAAATTGGCAATAGGTCTATCTTAAGTTTTTTTTTTTTTTTTTGTACTAAGGATTAAAGTCCAGGGTACTCAACCACTAAGCCACTGAGCCATACATCCCCAGCCCCTTTTATTTTTGAGACAGGATCTCACTAAGTTGTTGAGGCTGGTCTTAAACTTGTGATCCTACTGTCTTAGCCTCCAGAGTCACTAGGATCACAGGCATGTGCCACCACACCCAGCTTGAAGCTTATCTTTTTTAAAAAAAAAAAATTTTTTTTTAATGTTTATTTTTTAGTGAACACAATGTCTTTATTTTATATGGTGCTGAGGATCAAACCCAGTGCCTCAGGCATGCTAGGTGAGCACGCTACCACTTGAGCCACATCCCAAGCCCCCAAAGCTTATCTTAATATGGTACTTAAGATCCTGAATCCTAGATTCCAACAGACCTGAATTCCAGCTCTACCTTTAGTAATTATGAAATCCTGGGCAAATGACTCTACCAGTAAGCCTTTCCTATCAAAGGGAGATAACAATAGTACCTTTTCATATGATTGTGAGGATTATGTGAAATAATGAAATAATAAAGCATTAGCACATGTAATACACTTCTCTACTCAAATATAATAAAGATACTAAAATAAGCAAAGTCACATCACTAACAATTGTCTACAGAGCACATTATCTGGAAAGGATATAAAACCAATAAAATAAACCCATTGTTCACTTTAAAAAGACATTGATTCATAGTTACCATTATGCTTAATGGTGAAAGACTGGATGCTTTTCTGCTTAGATTAGGAAGAAGACTGAAATATCTACTCTCGCCACTTGCATTCAACACTGTACTACCTATTCTAGCAAGGGTGATTGGGCAAGAAAGAAAACAGGCATTTATACCTGCAAGGGAAGAAGTACAACTTTCTCCTAAGGAAACCACCAAAAATGTAACAGAACTAATGAATGAGTAGAGCAAACTTGCAGGATGTAAGATCAACATATGAAAATCAACTGAATTTCTAGACCTAACAATAAACCAACAGAAAATGAAATAAAAAAAAACCCACTCCATTTACAATGGTATAAAAAAGAATAAAGTTCTTGGGAGCAAATTTAACAAAAAAGAAGCACAAGACTTGTACACTGAAAACTACAAAATGTCATTGAAAGTAAAGACTAAATATATGAAAAGGAATCCAAGTTCACGGATTGAAGATTTAATATGATGTACAGTGGACACACCTGTAATTCCAGCTACTGGGGAGGTGGAGACAGGAAGATTTCAAGTTTGAGGCTAGCTTGGGAAACTTAGTGAGACTCTGGCTCACAATAAAATTAAAAAAAAAAAAAAAAAAAAGTTCAGTGGTAAGAGTGCTCACTTAACATACGTGAGCCCCAGGGGGTTCAATCCTCAGTACTGCAAAAAAAAAGAGAGATGGTAATACTCCCTCCAAATGATCTATGTATTCAATGCAATACCTACACTGAGCTGGAAATAATTTGAAATAATGAAATAATAAATGGACAAGTTGATCCTAAATTTGACATGGATATTCAAGAGATCCAGGATAACCAAACTATTTCAAAAAAGAACAAAGTTCTGATTTAAAACTTACAAAGCTATTGTAATTGAGAGAGTGATACTAGCATAAGGACAAGCACATACATCAGTGTAACAGAAAGGAATCCAGAAACAAACCTTCACATTTATAGCCAACTGCTTTTCATTAACAGTGTCTAGAGGGCTGGGGTTGTAGCTTGGTGGTAGAGCACTTGCCTCACACATGTAAGCCCCTGGGTTCAATCCTCAGCACCACATAAAAATAAATAAAAAATAAAGATATTGTGTCCATCTACAACTTAAAAAAAAAAAAAAAAAAAACAGTGCCTGGAAAACTCAACAAAGAATTAATGATCTTCAACAAATGGTGCTAAGACAATAGTCTCCTGCAAAAAAATGAAGTTGGGTCCATTCCTCACACCATAAATAAATAATCATTCAAAATGGACCAGAGACCTAAAAGTAATTGGTAAAATGATAGAAAGTCTTAGAAATCTGGGCTTCGTGGCACACACCAGCAGCTTGGGAGTGTAAGGCAGGATTCCAAGTTCAAAGCCAGCTTCAGCAAGATGGCAAGGCCCTAAGCAACTGAGCAAGACTTTGTCTCAAAAATAAAACTTTTTTTTTTTTTTTAAATGGGCTGGGGATGTCTCTCAGTGGTTTTTGGGGGGGCTCCTGGGTTCAACCCAAGGACACACACACACAAAAAAAAAAAAAGTCTTGGAAAAAAACATGAATATTTGATTAAACCAATGGTTTCTTAGATGACAAATCATAAGCAATGAAAGAAAAATCACATAAACCGGACTTCATGAAAATTAATATTCATGTTGCAAAGGACATTATTCAAGAAACAAATATGACAAAAAAATCACATTATGTGATAAAGGACTTGTATCCAAAATACATCAAGAACTTCTAAAACTCAGCAATATGCTCAATAAAAAAGTGAACTGATGATCTGAACAAAGAGCTCACCAAAGAAACAGATGGCAAACAAGTGTATAAAAAAAGGTCCAACATCGTATATCACTCACTGATCACCTCCACACACTTATTAGATTTGCTTAAACCTGAAGTAATGACACCACCAAACACTGGCAAGGATGCAGAGAGTGAAAGGAGTGCTCATTCATTTCTGGTGGGGACATGAAATGGTATAGCCACTTCTAAAGACAGTTTGGCAGTTTCTTACTAAGTCAAACATAGTCTTAACCATATGATCCAATAATCACGGTACTAGGTTTTTACCCAAATGAGTTGAAAATGTACATCCATAAAAAAACTCATGTGGCTTTAATAATAATTGCCCCAAAAGAAGCAACAAAGGTGTTCTTTAATAGGTAAATAGATAACCAAACTGTGATATGTTAATACAACGGAATATTATTCAATAAAAAAAAAAAAAGAGCTAAAACACATGAAAAAAACAGGTGAAAGAAGCTAATCAGAAAATGCTACATACAATGTAATTCCAACATGACATTTTGGAAATGGCAAACCAGAGATAATAAAGTAGAGGTGGTGACTGCTAGCGGTTTGGAGGAGGAACGTATAGGTAGGACACCGTATTTTCAGGATAGTGAAAATATTCTGTATAATAGAATAATGGTAGACACATGTCTTATACATACATTAAAGTCTATAAATGTTCAAAACAAAAAGTGAACCTTAATGTATAACTGTGAACTTTAATTAACATCAATATTGCTTCATCAAGTGAAATGTATCACATTAATACAAAATGTATTATTAAGGAAAACTGGGAGGGGACAGGGAAAGAAAGGTCTGTTGGGACTCTACTTTCCAATCTTTATATTTATTTATTTATTTTAATATTTTTGGTGGTGCTGGGGATTGAACCCAGGGCCTTATGCATGCAAGGCAAGCACTGTACCAACTGAGCTATATCCTCAGCTGTCCAATCCTACCTAAAGCTGCTCTAAAAAATAGTCCTCATTTTAAAAAAAAATTTTTGGGGGGAGTAAAAGTTCTGCTTTACAGGGAAATATTAAGTAACATAACAAATAAAATAGACGAAGAAAATTATCATTTGAAAATCACCATGTAAGAACTGATTCAGTAATTTTGCTTTAACATTTTTAACCTTTTTTTTTTTTTTAAACAGCTCTGGGAGCAGGGCGCAATGATGCATGCCTGTAATTTCAGTGGTTCAAGAGGAGAATCCCGACAGGAAATTCCCAAGTTCAAAGCCAGCTTGATCAAAAGCAAGGTGCTAAGCAACTTGGTGAGAATTTGTCTCTATGTAAAATATAAAATAGGGCCGGGGACATGGCTTAGTGGTTGAGTGCCTCTGAGTTCAATCACTGGTACCCCCCCAATCCCATCAAAAAAAAAAAAAAAAAAAAAGAAAGCGACACTGGGGATAGAGCCTAGGGTCTCATGCATGCTAGTTCAATGCTTTATCACTGATATCACTGAACTACACACTCGGATCCTCATTTTTTAACTGTTTAAAATGGAAAACATAGCACCATTTCTAATAAAAAAAAAAAAAGGCGCTATCCAGTCATGACAAGACATGGAAGAACCTTAAATGCATATTGTTAAATGAAAGAAGCCAGCACAAGAAGGCTACATGTGATAATGATTTAAACCATTAAGTACAGTCAGAACTTCATGTACATACATTTGGCATCCATTCATTCAACTATGAATTAAATACATATGAAGAAAGAAACTGCATTCGTACTGAACATACAATTTTCATGTCATTATTCTCTAAACAAAAAAGTAGAACAACTGTTTACATTGCATTTATACTATATTAAGTATTGTAAATGACTTAGATAAAGTATGCAGGAGGGTTTATGTAGGTTATATGCAAATACCACACCATTTTATATAAAGGACTTGAACATCTGCAGACTTTGGTATCTGTGAGGAGGTCCTGGAACCAATCTTTCAAGGACAATGAAGAATGCCAAAATACGACATTCTAGAAAAGGCAAAACCAGCCCTGTTTTGTATTTTATTTAGAGACGGGGTCTCACAGAGTTAATCGGTGCCTTGCTTTTGCTGAGGCTGGCTTTGAACTCATGATCCTCCTGCCTCAGCCTCCTGAGCCACTGTGATTACAATTGTGAGCATTAAAGCATATCAGGGCAGAAAAAAAAAAACCTCAAAGATTTCTACTCCTTGATTAGATTACTTACCTTCCATGCATTCATTCACAGATTCATAGTCAGCATAAGTTCTGCCTTCTGGCCTCTTGGTTGGCTGTACCAGCAGAATGGTATGAGACTACAGGGGAAAAAGGAATTTCAATGTAAGTTTCAGACTTATATTTGAGAAATTCACATTATGACATAAAATTCCCATTTATGCCAAAATACATGTCAGTTATTAAAATGTAATCGATCAGGCTGTTCATCGTACAATATTTAGGCCTTGGCCCAAGCGTGATATTAACAGCTGTATTCACCTCTCTCCTGTAAGGTCTCCCGGGTCCTAATGACTCTTTCTTAAAGGTGGAGTTCACTTATTGGCTGCAGGTACTCAGCAAAAGTTCCTTTGTACTGCCTTTTCTTTCCACTAAATTATAAACCTACAAAGGTTTTCTGTCTCACTGATCACTTTTTATCTCCAGCCCTATTAAGTTCCTAATTAAAAACTTGGATAAAGAGAAAAATCATTGCAAGCACTGTATCACCAATGTTCTTTTTCCAACTTTAGCACAATGGTAGAATCATATTTTATATAGGGGTTACAGTCTAACATCAAGGCATAAGATAAAACTGGCTGTAAAAAATTAGTATTGCCCTAAAAAAATCCATTAAACTATTCACCTGGTAGATGACTACCCTTCAGGAGCTATCTTATAGCAAAATCAATTATTTTTAAACACTGGATTCATGAAATTGCTAGACTGATTTAAAACAGTAAGAAATAAGAATATGCCTGAAGAACAGCAGATAGATTTATGGCTTCCCTCTCATGCTTACTGGGGAGCATGTTTCTGATGGTGGGTCAATTTCAGGGTTTCTCATTCTCTATTACATTTTGGGAGAGATGATTCTCTGGGCATTGTAGGATATTTTGCATCATCCCTGGCCCATACCCACTAGATTCCACATTTTCCTCCCAAAGTTGTGAAAACCAAAAATGTTTCTAGATATTACCAAATGTCCCTGGAGTTTGGGAGAATCTTGCTCAGTTGAGAATCACTACTTTATTGAAATTATCCCCTTGCCACCCCCCCCCTTTTAATCATGCAGGGATGATTAATTAAATACTAACATAAAGCTCTGGGTTCACTTGCCCAGTGTGTGTGAGTGGGGGTGGGGGGAAATTTCTGTATCATTTGCCATACTATTGCACTCTGCAACAGGGCTTGCTTTATACACTAGCTATAAAGTTGCTAATATATTCACTTTGTTCTAGTTCTAATACAAATTAAAGGCTAATTTATTTCAAAGAATAACATACGGAAATAGTTATATTGTACATTGCTTTTCCTATCTACTCTTAAAGTCAACCAGGGGGCAAAGTTTATATCACCACCAAAAAGGATTAAAAACTACTAGAATGAAATATGACTATATTTTAGAAGTCATGAAAAATTCCCTTAGTAAAAACCTTATTCTGATTGCCAAACAACAGTGATTCATTCTGATGAATAGTTAACCTGGCTTTGAAAAGCAAAGTCCCACACATATGAACCCGAAATAGAGTCATTCTGTTATTGCAGAATTATTACAATACATAGTTTGCTAATTAGTTTCAAACGCTTTCCCCAAACTTAAAACAAAAAAGAGAAACAAACTGAAGCTATCACTGACAATTGTCTATTGAAAATGGATTGATATTTGTTGCTGTCACTTTCTCAGAATTTAAATATTTTAATACAATGCCAAATAGTGATTTACAAGTAGAGAAAGAAGGAAACTCAGGTAGATGACTTAGGCAAGGTCACATGGCTAGTTATGGCAAAATGGGAACTAAAACCTGGCCTTCAATTCTCAGTCCTCCTTGGAAGACTACATTGGGTCAAACACTGAAGCAACTCAGAAAGTACAACCTAGAAAAGTTAGCTTGTTAACAATAACTGCAACAACCAGAAAAAGAAAGAGTAAATGTAGAAAAACCGTGCGCCCCTGTAATCCCTGTTGCCATCTCCCTTTTGATTTAAAAGCAAAGCAAACGAAAATATCCAAACACTTCGCTATCACCCTAATCAGATTCTAAAAGGCCTGGATTCCGAGCTGAGCCTATCTTTTCAGAAGAGTACAAGGGTAAGAATGGGGATTGAGGTTGATTGAAACGCTAAATGATGCACCCACAGATCTTAGAAAACACAAAATTCTTTTTTTTAAAAAAGCCCAAGTACAGGAAAACAATAGGGAATGGTTGAAGAAGCACACTACAAAGCAAATATGACTCCGCCTGGCCCACATGCGGGGTACAGTAAACTGACAAATCTGTCAGTTTCGGAAACATCCCCTAGGCCATTGTTCCTACAAGTAAGCTTGACTATTTGGAGGCAAAAAACACCATCACCACGCCTTCCTCCACCAACTAGCACTCGGGAGAGAGCGCGTTCTTAGGCCCACGGCACGCTTTGATCCAAAAAACAGGCGGGCGCGCAACTGCAGGGCGGACCCGGGTCCGGGGCCTAAAGCCAGGCCCGGCGTCTCCACGGCGGGAAGAGGAAGAAGGGTCGACCCGCGAACTGCAGGGGCCGGGAGCAGCACGCTGGCGAAAGATGGTTGCGGGTGGGAAGGCCGGGAAGATGTACGGGGCAGAGGTTGCCCCGAAGGCTGGGGGATTCGGGTAGCCGCTGAGGCCTTTCTCACCATCGCGCCAAACTCTTCTTTGCTGCAGCCGCTGTCGATACTGCCGCCGCACACGAGCTCAGCCACAACGCCGCCAACAGCCAATCCCCGCGAGAGAAGCCGCAGGAAGTCGTCGGAAGCGCGACGCAAAAAAGCCTTTTGGACCATAGAGGTGTACTCATTTCCGGCAGCTAGAGGAGATACTGACTCGGCTACAGCCATCTTTTATAAGGGCGATGAACTATGTAAGTGAAGGTTTCGGAGCTTTGAAAAGAAGTTTTTCTTTCGTTATGCTGTCTCCCTTACTCTATGCTTTAAACATACGGGTAAAGTGATCACCAGTTTAGACAGTAACAACAGAGATCTTTTATTAGCCCTACTTAAAAATGGCGGCAATATAAGTATACCGGGCTATAGATCGGTTGTAACCCGGAAGTGGCCCCTAAGGAGGGGGCGGTGAGACAATCCGGAAGAGGGTGTAATGAAGAGGTGCCACTTGGCGGCCATGGCCGCTGTAGTATCTGTGACTCCGGGTCAAGGCCCGGCGGAGCGGAGTACCATGGGCAGCATTGGGTATAGGGCAGAGACAGCTTTGTATCAGCTTTGCTGCTGAATCCCGAGGACCCAGCGTTTAAAACTTGCAAGACTCCTTTCCCCACTCTAGAATTGGAAGGGAGCTTGCTGGGACTGGTGGGCTGGTCCCAGTGCTGGTGGGGGGCGGATCAACAGCGGGGCCACCCTAGGGAAACAGGGGCGCGGAGGGAACGCACAGGTTCACTTGGGTTTTCGTCCTCTTCCTGCTGCTACTTAGGACGTTGTCTGTAGCGGGAGTGGGCCCTTGTGCCACCTCCATTCCGACGGTTGAAGAAATCGCTCTTTCGCACAAATTTCGCTTAACCCACGAGAATCCAGGGACTGAGACCTAAGATTGCTCAAAGTTTTCTCCGGTGCTAGTGTCAACAAAAGGGGGCTGTTTATAAGAAAGTTCAAGAGAAAGAGGTTCCTCGTGAACACATCTGCTAGTGGGGAGGCCGAAAGAACTGGAAAGCCCACTTTGTTCTCTTGGAACCACCACACGTTAAGCACCTTTGAAGCCTCTGGAATTTTGAAGTCTGATATTGGTGGATGAATAAAAGAGGGCAGAATGGATGATTTCATCTCCATTAGTCTGCTGTCTTTGGCTATGTTGGTGGGATGTTACGTGGCTGGAATCATTCCCTTGGCTGTTAATTTCTCAGAGGTAAGAAAGTCTCAATTTTCTGCCAGTTTATCAGGATGCTAGGAAGCAGTGATAGCTGCAGAGGGAAGCTGCTTCCCTAGTTAATCTCAGAGCTAAAGGTCTTGTTGAGGAAGACTCATTGTGAAAGATACAGAGCATTCAATGGTAGGAACAAACCTCATATTCAGCATTAGAGTTCTTATCCTGGGGTGAGTGGATATTCCACTGTAGACCTGGAGTATTCTGAATCCCTTGAAATTGCCTAAAATATTTGGGGCTCTGTGCAATTTCCTGGAGAGAGGAGCTATCGCATTTCTGTTGATTCCTAGAGGTTTCATGAATTAAGGTGCCAGATTCTTATCAAGAAAACAAATGGAAAATATTTGTCCATAAGTTTAAATCAATGTGATAATTTCTCTTTTTGGGAAAATCATGCATACTTTTTTGATAATTTCTCTTTTTAGGAAACTCAAGCTAAGTTATTCTTTTATTTTCAGATGCTGTACTACAGTAAATATGAGAATAAAACTAAATTACGTTTTTGGCTTTTTTTTTTTTTTTTTTTTGGTACTGAGGATTGAACACAGAGGTGCTTTACCACTGAGCTACATCCCCAGCCTTTTTTAATTTTGAGACAGGCTGTTACTGAGTTGCCTAGGCCTTGTTAAGTTGCTGAGACTGGCTTTGAACTTTTGATCCTCCTGCTTCAACCTCCCAGTCACTGGGATTACACTGTGCCTGGCTTAAATTATATTATTCTTAACTCACATTTCCTTTCAAAGAAGAAGAACATTAAAGTGAATGTTCTGAGTTTGTTTTCAAGACTGCTTAGAAATGAACCTTTGTTAATGTTTTGCTATTTTGGTTAATTTGTTAGGTTATCGTTTCTTAAATATTAATGGGGAAGGATAGATGAAAGTGTTCAATGAAATGCAGATAGGTTCTTTAAGGTTGTTATAGAGAATTCAAAAAGTGCACAGTGTTCAAAGATTGCGGAAGAAAAACTTCAGAGGGAATGGGATTTAATGAATTTGTCCTGGAGATAAGCAGTGAAATAGGCTCTTGCCTCAATGACAATCTTGTTTATGCTTTTAAAGGAAAGGGAAGGTATAGATGAAGTATGAGGTAGGCCCTGAAGAAACTAAAGAAGAAGAGGCATTGCTGGTGAAGAAAATTTTCTGTGGGTGGAAAAAAAGGAAGGACGAAGGATTTAAAGCTTGAGAAAAGTAAAGCCCATAGCCAGAGGGAAAAGAGCCTTGAATTGTTACTGCACCTTTTCTGTTTCCTTTTTTAATCTGTATTACTCAGTATCTAATGATAACACTACCCTTCATTATTCCTGTTACTTTGCTTCACTTAAACTCACCGAGGAACTGATGAGGAAACTAACAGACAGGTTATGAAACTTGGACAAATTGATGAAGTATATTGGAATGAGGTTTATATGTTCTTTGTTTATATCTTTATGGCAGGTTCTTCTGACTCAGAGCAATTCTTAGCCACTCTGTCCATTTCAGCGAAAGTCCATAGGGCATGTACAAGTTAGCCTATGTACAAATCCAGCCCGCAGACTTTGTTAAATAGTAGAATGTTTAGTGTTGCTATTTTTTTGCTTGTATTCTCTCAAGGCGGCAATTGGGCAGAACTGGGTTGCAGCTGATTGTCAGTCGTTAGTGGCCTATGAAGCCCACTTTACTCTCCTGGGTACCTGCCTGCCTAATACTTTATGAGCCTGCCGTCTACCCTCTAATATTTAAAAAATCTTCTTTTAACTACATTAGAGTTGAGTTGACATTATTAGGTTTAGCATTTGTGAGATTTGGGTTGGTGTGCATATTTAAAGACTTGCTGAGGTAACTTTTATGAAGAATATAATTAATAAGCAACTGGAAAACATTGTGTGTGTTGTTTTGTTCTTGGGTACTGGGATTGAACTCAGGGGCACTCAACCACTGAGCCTCATCCCCAGCCCTATTTTGCATTTGATTTAGAGACAGGGTCTCACTGAGGTGCTTAGCACCTCACTTTTGCTGAGGCTGGTTTTGAACTCACCATCCTCCTGCCTCAGCCTCATTAGCTGCTGGGATTACAGGCAGTGAGCCACTGTGCCCTGCCTGGCTTTTTGTTGTTGTTGTGTTTTTGTTTTTTTTTTTTTGTTTTTTTTTGTTGTTGTTGTTTTTGAGATGGTTATACATGTTCCCTGGGTTGACCTCCAACCCCTTGGCTCAATTGATCCCTCTGCCTCAGCCTCCCAAGTAACTGGGACCACAGGTGTGCACCCTCATATCCTGCTAAAATCTTTTTAAATTTCTATACAATGCTTAGAATTTTTCCAATTGTAGTTTCTCAAACTTTTTTGAATGATCCTTGTAATATGCAATTACATGCTATTTTCTTTTTACTGAAAGGAAACGTCTACATGAGTGGTGTTGTTAACCAGGCCATTAATAAAAAATAGTAACCCATGGCATTCATGGCTTTCCAGATGGATAATCACGTGGTCTTTTCAAGCTGTAGGACTTAAAACGCTATAAATCAGCATTCACAATATTTGTTTATTATTATGGAAGGAGCAAGCTTTTTGATCTGTTTAAATAAAAATAGAAGTTATATAGAACTTAGTCAAAAACATTTTAAAATTCAAGTGGAGTTTTTCATCTCCTTGGAGCTAAACATTTTTTTTCTAGACAAGTTATGCTGCTATTATTGATATGTCATAAAACCAACAAGATAATAAATTTGTAAAAAATAAGCTTCATTCATGGGGGAACTGGGAAGCACAGTTACTACACTTAGGAAATAACTCCCTAAACTCCTAAATTGGTTAAAAGACTTCCCTTTTTAAGGCTGTCTAACTTTTTCTTAGGGTCCAGTGTTATTTATGAATAAGAGAAGAGGAGCAGGTAAACCTGCTTTGTTTTATATTCACTGTCATTTGTATGAAAAGATAGGCCTTTTTTTGTTTGTTCATGTTCTTAATCTTGCTTCTTGTTCAGTACTTTCTTCAGAATTTCTCAGAGCCGTAATAATGTCAGATGACCAGTCAAACTATCAATTATGGCAGGGTTAGTATTTACAATTGAGTTAAAAATCAAGTAGTTTGAAGTTACTATAGCAGAGTCACAGCAAGAGGTGTGTGTGACATAATTTCTCTTTCACTTTCTCCAACATGCCTCACCCCAAAACCACCTTACTTTTGTGATCTTCTTTGCTGTTGGACCTAGCAACTGAACCGTCATGCCTAAACAATTTATAAAACAAAAGGGAAAAAAAAAACTCTGACTCTCAAATGCTGTGATAATTAAGATGCTATTTTTTTTTCAGCTTATCAGAAGGAGAAAAGCTAAACTTGTAAAGGAGGCTAAAAATGACGTCCTGTCTGGTAAAGGAGTTGGATGCCATCTGATATTTTAGATTCAGTCGCAAATGAGCAGTTTTCTTTGGCTCTTAATAACAATGCTACATAAGTAGGTTGAGAACCTACATTATCTCTACAAACTCAGCAGCTGCTCTGATTGATGAATGAATTTAGATACAGATGGCTAAATTGTGATTTTTAGGTTCAGTGCTTAAGGATTATTTTTGTTTTAAATTTCTGTTCTAATCCAGACCAGTACATTTGTAAAAATGAAATGAAGTAGGAAAAAAAGACACATAAATTATAAGTCCATGTGTATTGTTACTATATTCTACATACATAAAATTATTCCTATAATTGTAATGGTCATTGTAGCAGAGCACTTTGGGTTATAATGCCACATTTGTCATCTGTTAAAACAGCCTAAGTCCATTAAGCAGGTAAACAAAGTAGTGCTACTCTCAGGACGATTTTAAAATTTAGTATGATTAAGAATGCACTAATTTCAAAAGGAACTGCCTGAGACAGTGTAGTTCCCTACTTGAGTAAGCTGTTTAACATCCAAATCTCTTCTGTTAGAAAGCCTAGAGGATCTTTGTGAAGATGAAATGAAAAGATGTAAGCACAGGGCTTGACACTATGTGCAGAACATAAGTGAACTTTTGAAAATATTGAAGAGGATGCTCAGCACTGATAATAAAAACTTTTTTTAGGAGTTTCATCTTTATAACTGTTTAGATTTTTTGTTTTTAAACCTTTTATTTGGGAACAGACTTCTAATGATGGGGAAACTCCTCCCTCCTCTTCATTCTCCTCCCAGTCACAGAAACTGCTCAGAAATTTGTTTGGAATTCAAAGGTCTTGTTTTGGGATTGGCATTCCTGTTCACTGTGAATGTTCCACGTGGAGAGGCCTGGCTTCTCCTGTAGCCTCCCTGTTTTATATTATTTTTCTTAATATTTAACTGTCTTTTTTTTTTTTTCATTATATTTATTTCCATTTTAAGCTTTGTTCTTTCACATTTTAAAGTTTTGTTTTGTGTTCAATTATAATAATCGATTCTCATAATCATTATCTTTGGGGTGTCACCACCAAATCAAAGCTTACTGTGTTTGAAGAACAAATTTGTTTAGTGTGTTTTTCCTCCTCCTAGTGTGTTTGTTCCCTGTGAAGTAGGATTGACAAAAATTGCATTTTTAAGAACTTTTGCATTGTCTAGTGTAATTGACCTTTTTTCTCTTATGGTAATACAGTAGCTTTTACCCGTTGGGAATTTTATTTCTTTTTTTTTTTTTTCTTTTAGAGAGAGAGAGAGAGAGAATTTTTTAATATTTATTTTTTAGTTTTCAGTGGACACAACATCTTTGTATGTGGTGCTGAGGATCGAACCAGGGCCGCACGCATGCCAGGCAAGCGCGCTACTGCTTGAGCCACATCCCCAGCCCCAGGAATTTTATTTCTAACTTCAAAATTTTAAACTTTGCAATCTCAGTAATTTATTCATCTCTAGAAAGCAATCAGTAACTTGTCTTTCCTCAGATTGAACTGCAGATTATTGTTTCATAAGGATCTTTGTTGTTAAAACTACATTTAGATAAAATAAAATCTGGACATGATCTAATTTGGTACTATTTTTCTGAAAAACTTTTTTAGGGGATACTATATGAAAAAATCATAATTAAGACTTACCTGCATAATAATAGTAATAGCTAATGTTTATTGAGTGCTTTCTGTATATCAGACATGTATATGTATTATTTTATTTAATCCTTTAGATAAGACAAGGAGATACTATTAAACCTCAATTTACAAATACACATACATAAGCTTGGAAAGGTCTCAAACTTCGGTAGAGGTGAGATTTGAAATTAAGTCAGTTTGATTCCCAGAGCCAAAGCACTTAACCACTAGATGACATTGCCTGATGGTCACTGTGTAAAAAAGAAATAAAACTCTGATCCATCTAAATTAGTACTTTTAGCTCCTTAAATTAGGAACATCTTTAACAGCACTAATATGTATCATGCCTTGTGCTAGTTGGTGTCACAGAACATAAAATTCCAGAGGTAAACAATCTCCAAAGACTGAAACATGTAAGAAAGAATCAGATATGTTGTAAATGCCCTTTAAATTAACACCTGCTGAATTTGACTCTGAAGTAATTCCCATTTTGAGCTATCCAAGATTAATTTCACACTTGACATCTTCACAGTTCAGACAGATCTAAAATGGACTATTTAAGAAGTGATTTCCTTTTTTGAGGGAAGAAGACTTGAAATGAATTCAGAATATTTCTGTATGTGACAGTCTTAATCTCTCCCCTAATTGGAGAATTTGGAGATGTGACTGTTGTTGAATGATAATGAGATTTAAGATCTCCCGTTTGGGTTTGGAATTCCAGGTAACAAATAGTAGTGCTAAGTATGATTATTGGTATTTTTGGAAGCCTATGACAGAATTATAGAAACTGTAGTCTTCCTTGAATACTTGTATTTGATTTCTAATTTTATTGAACTGGAAATAATACTAGTTGGGCTGGAAATTCTTCTGTCTTAATTATATGGATTTTAAAGTGACAGGGTCTTGAGGCTGATTACTAGGTAATTACATCAAACTATCCATTGCAAGCCCTGTATTTATGTAGGGCTCAATTTTCTATTTAAAATACTATGCCCCAGCTTCTACACTTTATTGCGTATTTTTTTATTTTGTGGTACCTAGGCATCTAGCCGAGGGCCTCATGCATGCTAAATGTAAGCTCTACCACTTAGCTTACCCTCAGTCACTCTTCTTTTTTTTTTTTTTTTTCTTTTTTAGTGATGGGATTGAATCCTTGTGCATGTGAGGCATGTATCTACTACTGAGTTCTATCCCCAGCCCCCACATTTATTCTTGAAGCATTTGACAGAGGCAAATTAGGGAAAGAAAGACAGATGCTAAAAGCAAAACTAAACATTAAACAATGGAATGGATTTGATTAGAAGCAATTTAACATACTGCTTAAGAGTATAGATTCTGGGGCTAGACTTCTTAGGTCATATCATGGCTCTGGCTTTGTGAACCTGGGCAAATTGCTTTCAAGGCCTCTGTTTCCTCTCTGTATGGTGGAGATAACAGGAGTACCTATCTCATGGGATTGTTGTAAGAATTAAAAGAGCAATAGTAGTAGAACAGGAATGGCATACTGCATACTTAATAAATGTTATAATAATGATGAAGGAGAAGAATATTGGTAGCACCTCTCTTGTATAGAACTTGGCCATCTAGAAATCTCATTAAAGGACCAGAAAAGTTTTTAATTAGTCAAATAGCATAAAGAGTAAGGATTTTCTTTGCTAAAGTGCCAATTATCAATTTATTGCCTCTCAAGTCCAAATTCACTCTTCATTGACTGCTCTGCAAAAAAAGTATCTGGGCCTGGTAAATATCTTTCTTCTGCCAGTTGGCAGGATGTTCAGCCTTGTTAATAGAGGGTACTGGAGAGAAATTCTAGAAGGAAGGGGTTTTCCCTCTGGGTTTCAGCGTGTTTCTTATCACTCTCCTGGGCAGCTTCTCTGGCACTGAGTCTTATAGCGAAGCAACCTCCCCTGCCCAGTTTCCTGCTCCTACAGTGCACCCAGCTTTCTGGGTGCAGGCACGAGGAGTCTTCATTCTCCAGGGAGGCTCCCAGGAGACAGCTTCTGCACTGTGGGCAGCCATTTAAGCCCCAGACTCCTGCTGTACACACATCCACTACCCCTCCCAGAAGTTGGTAGTTTCCGCTGGCCCCCCTCTTGGGTGGTTTCATAGGAGCATCTCCAGTGTAACAACTTTTCCATCAACAGCTTTTCCCAATACCCTGGAGTGCAAATTTTTGGCGCACTGTGTGTGCCAAACAACCCGTGAGTTGCTAGTCTAGAACCTCTGGAGAAGATTGTCTGATTCCTAAGCCATCTACAAACCAGTAACAGCAAACTAGGAGGGTGTGGGAGCCAGCAGAGGAAATAAGTCACAGAATGACATCCAGGTGGGAAGAGGCTAAAAAACATTTCCATTATCACAAAACCTCAAGGTGCAGTTTTGAGTTCAGTGTTCCACTTAATAAAGAAGAAAACATCTCTATGCTCAAGTTAAGGACATTGTGCGCTCTAATTCAACCACAATGCCACAGTGTCAATTTACGTGTCAGAGTCTATGTTGATTTTAACAATAACCTTGAAAAGGAAGAATTCTTACCTCTTTGTAATACGAAGAAACTGAGTCTCAAAGTTTAGTAGGTACAAATCAACTGTTTATTTGGCCTTCAGTTAAATTAACAATTTTTGAAAGGCCTGACTATATATAACAGAGACAGTTTGTGGAAAATTTTTAAAATATGGGAATATATAATAGGAAAATAAAATCACAAAGAAATCATAATGTATTAAAAAACTCTACTGTATAGTTAATTACTAGTAACATTTTTTCTTCTTTTTTGTTTGCATTTAACATGGTTGATTATGTGATGTGTGTGTGTGTGTGTACAGATATACATACATACTTGTGTGTGTGTGTGTACATACATGAGTACATTCTCTTTTCTTTGACCTGGCAGTATATCACAAGCATTTTTCTTTATTGTTAAAAACTTGTTCAAGGCATTTTAAAATGTCTTCAGTACGTTTAGTTATCTTGTGTACTGAAATTCTTATGTATTTAGTTTGTTTTCAAGTTTCTGTCATAATAATACTATTGAATTGATTTTTTGGTGGGGGTACCAGGGATTGAACCCAGGGGCAATCATCCACTGAGTCACATCCCCATACTTTTTTTGTATTTTGGGGTCTCACTGAGTACTTAGCGCCTCACTATTGCTGAGGCTAACTTTGAACTCACAATCCTACTGCCTCAGCCTCCGGAGCTGCTGGCATTATAGGCACGCACCTCTGGGCTTGAATGGATCTTTTTGAATCTAAAACTATGGCCATATTTCAGATTGTTTAGAATGATAGGGTCAAAGGGTATAAATGTTCTCTTTTTACTTTAATTGTATATTTGGAGGGTTCTGGGAACCAAACCCAGGGCTTCATGTTTGTTAAGCAAGTGCTATGTTATAGCCCCAACCCAATAAATGGTCTTTTTTTTTTTTTTTTTTTTTGGATGACAGGGTCTCACTAAGTTGCTTGAATCTTACTTAATTGCTTGAGGCTGGCCTTGATCCTTGGGATCCTCCTGCCTCATGCCTCCAAATTGG
>NW_025999900.1:8301948-8322176 GCF_001458135.2 Marmota marmota marmota
TTTTTTTTTTTTTTTTTTTTTTTTTTTTTTTTTTTTTTTATTAATTGCCTGTTACTAACACTTAACAGCAGATATTGTAGTGTCTAAATTAATATTAGGAACTAACTCCTTGAAGTAGGCTTGTTTTGCCAAGCCTGGTGACACACGACTAATCCCAGTGGCTTGGGAAGCTGAGGCCAGGGGACTGCAAGTTCCGATGTAGCCTCAGCAATTTAACAAGGCCCTATGCAACTTAGCGAGACCCTGCCTCAAAATAAAAAATATAGAGGACTGGGGATGTAGCTCAGTGCTTAAGCACCCTCCCACCCCACCCCGGGTTCAATCCCTGGTACCAAAAAAATGGTAGGCTTGTTTTTAAAAATATGCAGAAAACCTTTATTGCCTCTTCAGTGCTCAGAAGTTTGGAGGAATTAGTCTTGCAATAAGAGATGCTTTTCAATATCATGAGCTTTTTAAATTGTTGGCTTATATTTAGTTGAGCCAAATAATTTCCTGACTGTTTCTATGAGCAGGAAAAGAAAAACCATTTAACTACTTTGGTGTCTGCCAAGAAAATTAAACTGACTTCAAAGCTTTGTGCTGATAGTTAATGGCATCGAGTGCAAGCTGTTGTTTTAATTAATACAGCTGGTTGATCCTTTGGCTCAGTCAGGTTACAACTATGAAGTTCTAAAATGGGATAACATAAAACCAATGGCATTGCACAGTTCATGCCTCTCTTGAGGAAATATTTCATCACTCTTGACAGAAACTATTGCTTTGGGAACTCTCTTTTCATCTTGAACTACACTTGGAATTTGTAGTTCTTCATTTAAATATACCCTTTTAGTGATTTACCACAAACAAAGGAGAGACCTGCCAGCATTTTGTTAACTTTGATAAGCGCGCAATTTGAGATTGAATCCCAAGTTGTAAAGTTGTATGAGAGAATACAGTTATACACATAACATGGAACCACATCTTCAGGCTTGAAATACATCAGATTGAGTCTAAAATGAGTTAGGTCGTTAAGATTTTTTTTTTTTTTTCCCAAATAAAAATTGAAACTGCAATACTCATCAGTGAGCTTGGTTGTTGGTTTTTTTGTTTGTTTGGACCACAGTTCTTTCTGTCAGAAGTCTTGCCTCTGTAATATTGGTAACCATTGAAAGAATTAGAGACATTTATCAAGCTGATAAAAGTTTTGTAGTACAATCTTTGTATTGCTTTGCCATATGAAGAAATATGTATGTAATACATATATTTGGAATAATGACTGAACATGATTTTTAATTCCTTGGGAAAAAATAGATGCCATTGAAGATACTTCCATTAATTAGATGATAGTTTTGTGTCACTTTTACTATGATGAAATCCTATTGTGGTCCTTCATTAAATATATGTGTATTCCCCTTGAGCCAAGTCACAAATTCTGAACCAACAAATTAGTCTTCATATATTTTTAAGGAATAAGTTAAAATTATTTCATGACATAGGTACTCTAAAGAGGTTCCGCTGCGTTCGTGAAGTGGCAGCTACCAAGTCTCCAGTGCCTTGCATGGTGCTGGGCATTTAATCCATTCTTTCAGTTTAGGGAGAGACATTTATGTGCCAGATACTGCCTGCAAACTGAGAACTAAGCAGTAAATAAAAATCAAAAATTGTATGGATAGAACTTATAGAATTTTGAAGAAAAGGGACAAATAGTAAGTGTGAAATGAATGTTTAACTTCATCTGGTAAGTAAATGTGCCTTACTTAATTTCAAACTGAACTATAAACCTGACACAGTAATTTTACCCCACACTCCCTTTCTCCCAAGGGAAAATTGCAAAACTAGACAATTCACTCAGGTTTACTAGGTTGATCTCTTTCTATAAATTCTCAAATTCTTTGTTTCTAGATTTTTTTATGATACAATCTCATGTGTGCACTTAAATCAATATTTTCCAGGTTTTTGGTTTTCACAGGCAAGTAATATTTTCGAAATTTGGGGAGAATTGGTACAGGATTGTTTGCTTTTAATTTTGGTGAGTAAGGACACTAAAAATAAAGACAAAAGCTATCACCACCAATATTTCTTAAAAGAAAGGGCATTTTAACACCAAAAAGTAGGTAAGACAATCTCAGAATAAAGAATAGTACTCATTATTTTTCTTCTTTTGTTATGTATCTTTAGAAACTATCAATAGAGAACAATTATAACTAATTATGGTTTAGATTTTCCACTTGATGTTGCTAAGAAATTTTGCTGATTCACACCATTTTAAGAGATCATACGACTGTCATTTTTTTTTTCCCCCAGAGGTAAATTGTATATAATGGACTATGGGTTTTGTGCTGTCTGGTGGACATTGTCTTAGAAAGGTACAGGGCATCAGAGTGCAACATCTATTCATCTAACGTTTACTGGTTTCACCATGTGCTAGTGGGTGAATCATTTCTCATCTGTAGCCTTTGATTTTCAATCTTTGTATTGAAAGAGGATTACATTTTTTTCCAATTCTTAAACTTGGACTTTAGAAAACTTAGGTAGCTAGTTTCCTTCTTTTAAAAATATGTGTCCTGTATCTCTAAAGATTAATAAAAAGCTTTACTGTGTATTCATAAAAGATTTGGACCAAGCTTTGGTTCATATTCCTTCAGCTGAGAGCTTTCTATCGTTCACACATGATTAACATAAGGGTTTAATTTTATGTCTGTGCTTCAGAGATTTACCATGATATTTTTTTGTAATGGCACTAACTACACAGAGATTCAGCTGTTTTCTAGCTTGCTAGTACTTTTGGGAAATTCTTATAAAATTTCTGTTGCAACAGATACTATTCAGAAATTTGGTCCATGTAAATAAGCTAATGGAATTATGGTAATTTGTCTTTGGAAAAAAGAATATCTAAATATTAGGTTATTCTGAATCATAAAATAAAAGGCAGAATTTAGGAAAATACCGTTTACTTAGTTTGAAATTGTTGTTTGTAGTCCTCATGGATATCTTAAGTTATCGTGTGCAATATTTATCTCAATTATCTTTTTTCACCCCCAGTTATCTTCAATGGTCCAACTTATAATTCATGTCTAGGACACCTCAAAAACTCACCTCTGCTCCTGCCTTTAAGACTTTGTCTCCATGAAGTCCTTCATGTGACACAATGTGCAGTACTATAAAGCACTGGGTAAGGGCCTAGAGAATTGTGGATTGATCCAGAATTGTGAACACCACTGGTTTCCCCACAGACTTATTGACACAAAAAAAATTGTTGTGGAGAGCTGTGACAGTGACTGGAGATTAGAGTCCCTGATAACTTCATGGCTGTGGCATACTTGGTGACTGGGAAAGTTTCTTGCAAAGGCATAGGGTGCCCAGTTGCTATGGAGATGTCCTCCATGCTAGAGTCTTATCAGCCTTGACCTTATTCTCAGGAACAGTAGCTCCTGGGAATGAAGGAACTTCCTTGCTAAGACAGTGGTTCACCAGTTCTGCTGCTCCTGAATCTGCCCGCGAATTAGTAACTTTAAACAATGGACTTTCTTGAGAGCTGCCCAGTGCTCCTAACAAATTGTGATGGATTATTTTTAAGGAATATATGAATGTCAGATGTGATTGCTTAAGGACAAAATTTGAAAGTGCCTTTTGGTATTTTTCATAGACTTTTGGCCTTGGTTTCAGAGAGCTGCCTTGAAGAAGTCTTGTTAAAATTGACTAGTTCCAAAATGAATCAATCCTTTCTGAGATCCTGGCTGAGTCAATTATTGCCAGTTCATTTTTTTTTATAAATATGTAATTTTATAGAATGAAAAGTATAGATCTTAATATAATTAGACCAGTTTAGCAATTGTATCCAAATGTTACCACATTCTAATCAAGATTTAGAGAATTTCCATCATCCTAGAAAGTAACCTGGTTGCTCCCTGCCTCACTCACCAGAGGCAGCCATTGTTTTGATTTCTGTTACCATAGGTTAGTTTGGTCTGTTTTAAAACTTCGTAGAAATACATATTTATTTTGGGTAGGGCTTCTTTCACTCAATATCAGGAAAATGCTTCTGAGATTGATTCATGTTGCTGTATGTAGCAGCAGTTTTTGCCTCTTGATTGTTGAGTTGTATTCAGTTGCTTAAGGACTCCACTACATATATATCCAGTCTCCTTTTGCTATACATCCAGTCTAGATTGTGACTCTTATTTAGGCTTTTATGAACATTCTTGTACCAGTTTTATGTGGACATGAGTTTTTATTTCTCGTGAGTAAATACCCAAAAGGGGAATGTTGGTTTAAATTTATAAGAGACTGCCAATTTCCCAAAGTAGGTTGTAGCAGTTTATGCTCCCAAGTGTTCCAGTTGCTCTATATCCTTGTCATTATTTAGCATTGTCAGTTGCTCTAATTTTGGCCATTTTTAAGTAGGTATGACCATTGGTGGGATTGTAAATTAATACAACCACTATGGGAATCACTACATCACTTCCTCAAAAGACTAGGAATGGAACCACCGTATGACCCAGCTATACCACTAAAGAATTAAAGTCAGCAAACTATAGGGATACAGCCATACCCATACAATTTACAATAGCCACATTATGGGATCAACCTAGATGTCCATCAGTGGATGAGTAGAGAAAGAAAATGTGTGTATATATAACAATGAGTTTTACTCAGCCATAAAGAGAATGAAATTATGGCATTTTGAGGAAAATGAATGGAACTCAAGAGCATAATCAAGGAAAATAAGCCAAACCCAGAAAGTTAAGGATTGTATGTTTTCTCTCATGTGGAAGTTAGAGAAAAGGGAAAATGAGGTTCATGGTGGGGAAGTCTAATGAAAATAGATGGGAGATCAGTAGAGCAGGGGGAAGGAGGGGGGGAAGGCCAGGCAAGGTACTAGGGAATGATATTGGCCAAATTATATTGTTATATTGTATGCATGTACAAATATGTTAATAGTGAATTCCATTATTGTGTATAATTATAATGCATCAATTTAAAATCTGGAAAAAAATTAGAAAATATGAAAAAGTATATTACATTGTTTTGATTTGCATTTTTTTCTGTGGACTAAATTTTGTTGAGCATCTTTTCATGGGTTTATTGACTAGCTCATATCTTTTGTGAAATAACCTGGTTAGTATTTTACCCATTTTTTGTTGGGCTGTTTGTTTCTTGGTCTTGAATTGTAGAAGTTCTTTATATTTCTAATACAAGTCCTATGTCAGTGTCTTAGGGTGGGTTCTCCAGAAAACCAGCAGAGATTTGCATGCAGGAACTTTATTGGGGCATGCTTCTGGGAATAACACCTGTGAGAAAATGAGCAGGATTTGGCAGAGGGAGAAGGTAAAGGGTAATTCAGTTGCAGTTGAATTCCAGAGTCCTCAGCTCACCTCACAGCAGGCTCTGAAGCTAGATAGCTCTCTGAGATAGCCTGACCTTTGAGGCAAAGGGGTCAGACTTTCTGCCTCTCTCCCACACAGCTCCACGGCTAGTTACTGGATGTGGACTGCCCTGGGAGAAGGGCTTGAACCTCACGTTGGTCATTTGGCTTATTTCCTCAAAGGGACTTGGCTGTGAGCCTTAGGTAGGCAACATTCCTAGCAGCCTGGGGAACAGGTGACTCCAGCCAAAAGGGGACCGAAGAGGACAGTAACACCACAGCATTCATCACAGATATATGTATCTCCACTACAGAAACATGCATTGTGAATATTTTCCACTTTGTAGCTTGTCTGTGCATTTTCTTAATGAGTCAGCAAACATTTTAAACTTTGACGTTGATTTTTTTTCTTTTATGGTTCATTTTTTTGTGTGTCCTTGCTGAGAAATTTCTGCCAGTCCTAAAATTGCAAAGATATTCTTCTACATTTTCTTCTAGAAGCTTTTGAGTTTGGGGTATATATTTAGGAATATAGTCCATCATGAATTTTTTTGTATGATGTGAGCTACCACCCAAATAATTGTTGCAAGCAATCAGCTCTTCCTCTTTTAGTACATTCCTCTCATCACTTCTCATCTTCTCTTAATTTGTAAAGCAGGGGCATCTTTCATATCTGTTTCTCAGAGTGGTGCACTGTAAAAATGCTGTCAGGACAGTTTTCTTCTCTAGCAATTTATTCATTGATTTGAATTATGGAGTTACAAAACTAAGTCCCTAAAAGGAATTAACATAATGGGTCCAGTTCAATTTTACCCTGATTTTTTTTTAATTTTTTATTTTGGTTGTAGATAGACACATACCTTTATTTTATTTGTTTATTTTTATATGGTGCTGAAAATCAAACCCAATGCCTCAGACATGCCGGGCAAGCGCTCTACCACTAAGCCACAACCCCAGCCCCCTGAGTTTTGTTCTTCTTTAAGAATAATACTTTTAAATTAAGATGACATTTATACATTGGTTAGAATACTGAAAAGACCAATTATCATGTCGCATTTTAGGTAGCACAGACCTGTTTTTTCCTCTTGTGTTCCCATTCTCACAGTTTGTCTCATTGAATACTGTGATTAGGAATGTTTTGAGGAGTTTAATAACATGGAAAAGAATCTTAGAATAACTCAATATTAAATAGTAAAAGAGTGATAGATACCATTTGTTCAGTTCCCAGAATGCTTCAATCACTTTTTTCTGTTGCCCCCTATATCTTCACAAAATAGTAGACATACTCTAAGCTGGGTGTGTAACGCCTGTAATCCCAGCAGCTCAGGAGGCTGAGGCAAGAGGATCATAAGTTTAAAGCCAGCCTCAGCAATTTAGCAATGCCAAAAGCAACACAGCAAGACCCAGTTTCTAAATAAAATATAGAAAAGGGCTGGGGATATGACTCAATTGTTAAGTGCTTCTGGGTCCAATCCCTGGTACAAAAAAAAAGAAAGAAAGAAAAAGAAAAAAAGAAATACTCTAACTGGGTGTGGTGGCACATGCTTGTAATCCCAGTTACTCCAGAAGCTGGAGCAAGAGGATTGCAAATTTGAGGCCGTCCTCAGCAGTTTTGTGAGGACTTGTCTCAAAATAAAGGCCTGGGGAGTTCATTCAGTGGTAGAGTGCTATGTTCAGTCCCCGGTACCACAAAACGAAATACGTAGAAATATTCTTATTTCACAGAAGAAAAATTGAGATACTGAATTGTTAATGGATTAGGTCATGGATTCAGTGCAGGCTCCTCAACCAGTGCCCCAGCCCCTGGATACATTCAGACTGCTCCTTTCAACTAATGGCCAAGTTGAATGTATGAAGAGCTGGCCTGGCTTGTGTACTGGGAATGGGGGACCTCTTGCCACAAGGCAAGTAGAAGTTGGTGTTGACATTGCAGCAGTATTTCCCCTTTTTTCAATAGATGCAATGAGACATAGACATGCCTAAACAAGGAGTCAGCAACATTTCAATCAGTCTTTCAACTAAGAACCTATTTTCCTGTATAAATAGTATTTATAAAAGTTAGGAGCCGGATATAGTCCCAGCGATTTGTGAGGCTGAGATAGAAGGGATCACAAGTTTGAGACCAGCCTGGACAACTTGTGCTTGGATGGATGGATGGATGGATGGATGGATAGATAGACAGATCCGTCTGGAGGGGTAAAGTAGTGGTAGAGTACCCCCAGGTTCAATCCTCGGTATTGCAAAAAGAATATGAAAAAGCTAGTCAGGCCTCTAGCCTCACAATTCAGTAGACTATCAGAGGTAATGTAGCTACTGTTACTTTTGCTAATCTCCTCCAGGAAACTGAAATGGAAAGATTAAATATATAATGTACCATTAAATTACTGAAACTTCTTTATAAGCACATATATAAACACCCCTTGTACTTTTGTTTTGGGTACTGGGGATGAAACCTAAGGCCTCGTGCACACTAAACGTGCTCTATTAATGAGCCTCATCCCCCGACTGCAGTTTATAGGATCATTTTTTATACTTCTAAGATACATGGAAGCCATATTAGGATACACTGCTGCTTCAACATACTTTGAAACCTGAATTTTTTAATTTTGTTTGACAGGAAACAGTCTCTCAGACAAGCCAGGGTAAAAAGAAAATAATTGGAATTAAGTTGGATTAAAACCACAGAACAATTTTAGTATTGACATCTAAATGCATTTTTTAATCATATGAATAATACATGTTAATTGTAGATAAATCACAAATGTTTATAAATTATATATTATGTTAGGTATCATATGCTTATAAAGTAAAAATTTGTTATGTTGAATGTGTGCTTGTTCAACATTTATGTATTCTTTTAAAATAAATATGAAATTATCAATACATATTGTTTACCATCAGCTTTTTCCACAAAGCAGCACATCATGACTTTGTATATCGATGAATAGACATTGAGATATATTATAATTTTTCTGGATGAGTGCTGTGGTACTGTGATGAAGTACTACACTTTAGTTAGCTAATCTCCTTTCTTGGATATTTAAGTTCTCTTAGATTTGCACTCTTAATAAGTGTGGTGGTCATCTTTGATTAGTTCTTCCTCATGATCAATTTCAAGAAGTGAAATTTCTGAATCAAAAAATTCACTTTTACCTTAAACTTTGGGGAAGGATGAGGCATAGGAAGGAGAAGGGGAGAGAGCACCAACAAGAATTCACATTTTTGTGGCTTTAATTATTTTCTTTTCTTTTGGAGTACTGGGGATTGAACCCAGCATCTCGCCCATGCTATGCAAACTTGCCCACTGTACCATGTGGGATCCTCCTGTCTCAACCTCCTGAATAGCTGGGGCTACAGGTGTGCACCAATGTGTCCAGCTCCTCAGTGCTTTAATTGGCATTAATTATTCATTAAGCCGACCTTTTTTCATGTTTACTGGCCATTGTAGGTATGGGTCTCACAAATACACAGTTCATAGTCTTGATGATAGATACTTCACAGACTGTTCCCCATTCATTAATCAGTCTCTTATGTGGTTTCTCTTGTTTTCTTTCCAGGAGCGACTGAAACTGGTGACTGTTTTGGGTGCTGGCCTTCTCTGTGGAACTGCTCTGGCTGTCATTGTGCCTGAAGGAGTACATGCACTTTATGAAGATATTCTGGAGGGTGAGAAAAGAGAAGGCCCTTATTTGAGATATGTTATTGATTTGGGAGGTTGGCAGGAAAAAAAGGAAGCTTAATGGTATTTTTTCTGAACACAGTTCAGGTTTACCCTAGAATTCAACCCTAAGAAGAGTTCTTAACAGCTATGGTTTAACACTTTTGACATTGAACACATCCTTAGCAGTTTGTGAATTGAGTACTCTGGTTCATGAATACCCACTTTACAATAATCAGTAACATCCAGTCCTTTATGACAGTTCTTTTTCTTTTTTTAATACCTTTATTTCATTTACTTATGTTCATGTGGTACTGAGGATCAAACCCACTTCCTCACATGTGCTTGACAGGTGCTCTACTACTGAGCTACAACCCCAACCCCTGATAGTTATTTTCAGTGCCACTCAAAAACTCCCCAAATCCCACATGGTACTGGTTATGATTTTAGTGATCTTTAATTCAAAAATACATATTTGTATTTACATTAATCTTTGTCTGTAATTGGGGAAGACCAAATTGAGGAGGATAACTAAAAAATTAAAAGAGGCCTTTCCTGACTTTCATAGTAATGAGCATAAAGAACAGTGTAGTTTGGTTAGCTTGGTGTACTCATCATCTAAGTGATTTGGTCCTTCATACCAGCTCAGAAGTCTCTTTGATTCACATTTGTGACTCAGTAAAATCAGATTATCATACTCATGAAACTTTATAGTTACCTCTGAAGGATTGAAATTACAACTAAGTAAGAGAACTGAGTTCTCAAATGCCAGTTAGATATCTACTCAACATTAGGAATAGTGTAAAGAAATGGGCATGGTGGTGCACACCTGTAATCCCAGCTGTGCAGGCTGAGGCAGTAGGATCAAATATTCAAGGCCAGCCTCGGCTGCTTAGCAAGACCCTATCTCAAAATAAAAAGGCTGGGGATGTGGCCCATTGATACAGAGTGCTTGCCTAGTTGCCTAGTATGCACAAGGCTCTGGGTTCAATACCACCACCAATAATAATAATAATAATAATAATAATAATAATAATAATAAAAAAGAGGTAAGCACCTTCCAGGTTTCTTTCTAAAGATAATATAACACATACTTTTTTGGCTCTTGGTAGAGGAAAAGAACTGTGTCCCTGTGTCCTTTCTCTAGAATGATGATGCTTTTATGCCTGGGACGTGAATATGGGCATCATGGTGTTTGGTAGCCAGAATGGTAGGGAGATTATATATGAAGATTGTGGGGGTCTTGTTGTGAAATAGGACAGAGGCTGAGGATTGGTCAGCTTTAGGGGAAACAATCGTAAATCAGGAGCCCTAGAGCACTGGTTTCTACTTTTTTTTGTTATACATCCTACCATGAGGGAAAAATTTTTTACATGCCCTATTGCACCGATTTACTGTGTACATTATAAAACATATTCCTAAAATAGAAAACTTTTGAAGTGGGCTAGGGTTGTACCTCAGTGGTAGAGCACTTGCCTAGGATGTGTGAGGCACTGGGTTCTATTCTCAGCACCATGTATAAATAAATGAATAAAATAAAGGTCCATCAACAACTAAATATGTATACACACACACACACACACACACACACATATATACAAAAAATTTTTAAAAAATAAGGAGGGGCTAGGGTTGTGGCTCAGTGATAAGACCGTTTGCCTAGCATGTGTGAGGCACTCGGTTTGATTCTCAGCACCACCTATAAATAAATAAAATAAAGGTCCATTGACAACTAAAAAAATTTTTTTAAAAAAGGATAAACTTTTGAGATTTAAAGTAAATATTATAGAAAATCAGTATTTTTTCTTTCATATTCCAGTGAATCATCTTGAATTTTTCTGGAATATGATTACTTCACTATAGAAATGAGCATCCTAGTATACTAGAGAACATTCAGAACATAACTAAATAGACCATTAAAAATGTTTTTGCTTGATGTTGAAACTAAGAAAGAATTATGAATGGTGGTTGAAAACTTGTCTAAACTTGTCTGATAATAAAAGTTCCTTGAGGAAGAGGTACATTTTACAAGCAACTTTCTCCCTCCCAGCCTAGACCATTGAATTAAAATCTCCAGGGAAAGGACCTGGGAATATTTATTTTCAAAAAATTTTGTCTTTGGTTCTTATTAGACAAGTTTGGGAAACACTGGAGAAATTAAGTTCTTCAGGTAATTTGGTGGTGTATGTGTGTATGTGTATGAGAGGGAGAATGCCTACACCTTACTAAGGGTTTGAGATATATCCTATGATCCATTTTGATATAATTTTGCATGTAGTATGAAGGTTTATATTTTGACATATCGATGGATGTTCAATAGTTCCACCATCATTTGTTGAAAGGAGCATCCTTTGTCTTATTGAATCGTCTGCAACATTGTCAATAATCATTAACCAGATTTGTGTTGATCTATTTCTGGATTCGATATTCTGTTTTTCTTTGATCTGTATGTCTATCCTTTGTCAATACTACATTGTCTTGATGAATGTAGCATTATAGCAGATCTTAAAATCAAGTGATGAGTTCTTCTGACTTTATTCTTATTTTTCAAATTTGTTTTGGCCTTCCATGTATCCTTTTGCTTTTCCATAAAAACTTCAGATTCAGCTTGTCAGTGTTCAAAAAAAAAAAAAAAATCACTCTGTGATTCTGGTAGATATTGAGTTGAATCTATTAATTTGAGGGAAAACCAATATTTTAAAATACTGTGTCTTCTGGTTCCTGAGCACATGTATCTTTCTATTTATTTAGGTCTTCTTTGATTTCTTTCATTAGTATTATTTTTAGCATATAGATATGTACATATTTTATTAGATTTATATTAAATAGTGCCTGTATTGAAATTATAAATGACACTTTTAATTTTTTTTTAAATTTCTAATATTCTGCTATGTAGAAGTTTGCTAAATTCACTTATTAGAGATGCTTTTTGTTGATTCCTTGGGATTTGCTGCATAAAAACTCACATAATCTGTGAATTGAGGTGGCTCAATGTTTTCCTTTCCTATCCACCTTATTTTTCTTTTCTTATCACATTGAGTGGACCATCCAGCAAGAGACTGAGTAGGAATGAAAGCTGGCATTCCTTGTTCTCATTCAGTCTTTCACCATTAAGCATGATAATCTGACATTAGCTGTGGGTAAGATTTTTGTTTTTTAGTCTTTTTTTTATCCTCCACTTTTTTAAAAGTTTATTTTTTTTATTCTACTTTGCTGTATATGACAGCAGAATGCATTACAATTTATATTACACATATAGAGCACACTTTTTCATATCTCTGGTTGTATACAAAGTATATTCACCCATTTGTGTCTTCATACGTGTGCTTAGGATAATGATATCCATCTCATTCCATCATCTTTTTTACCCTTTTTTACCTTCCTTTCCCTCCCTACCTTTCTGCTGTCTAGAGTTTGTTTAATCCTTCTATGCTCCCCCTCCCAACCTCACTATGTCAGCCCTCCTTATATCAGAGAATACATTCAGCATTTGGTTTGGGGGGATTGGCTAACTTCACTTAGCATTATCTTCTCTAACTCCATCCATTTACCTGCAAATGCCATGAGTTTATTCTCTTTTATTGCGAAGTAATATTCCATTGTGTATATATATCACATTTTCTTTATCCATTCATCTACTGAAGGACGTCTAAGTTTGCTTCCACAGTTTAGCTATTGTGAATTGTGCTGCTATAAACATTGATGTGGCTGTGTCTCTGTAGTATGCTATGCTATGTTTAAATCCTTTGGGTATAGACCACCAAGAAGAGGGATAGCTGGGACTAATGGAGGTTCCATTCCCAGCTTTCCAAGGAATCTCCATACTGCTTTCCATATTGACTGCACCAATTTGCAGTCCCTCCAGCAGTGTAGGAGTGTGCCTTTTTCCCCACATCCTTGCCAACACTCACTGTTGTTTTATTCTTAATAGCTGCCATTCAGACTGGAATGAGATGAAATGTTAGAGTAGTTTTGATTTGCATTTCTCTAATTGCTAGAGATATTGAACATTTTTTTATATATTTGTTGATTGATTGATTGTATATCATCTTATGAGAGGTTTCTGTTCAGTTCCTTGGTCTTTTTATTGATTGGGCTGTGTGTGTGTGTGTGTGTGTGTGTGTGTGTGTGTTTAGCTTTTTGAGTTCTTTATATACCTTCAGCAGATTCCATTTTTCAGGTTAAGGAAGTTCCTTTCTATTCCTTGTTTGCTTAGTGTTTATCTTGGATGGATATTAAATTGCATCTGATGCTTGTTTCAGTCTGTTAATGTGATTTACAGAGATTGATTTTCATATATTGAACTCCATTTACATATGCCCCCTCCCCTTGGTGGTTATAGAGTATCTTTTTATATATTGCTGGACCAACTTTGCTGGTTGATTGTTAAGGAGATTTTTATCTCCATTCATGAAGAATATTGGTCTGTGGTTTTATTTGCTAATGTCATTGTACAGTTTCACTATCAGGACTGGGAAGTGTTCTCACTTATATTCTGGAAGATACTTACAGAATTGATAATAGTTTCTCAATTAAGTATTGGGTAAGCTTTCTGTATTGGGAGGTATATAACTATAAATTCAGTTTCCTTGGTAGATATAAGACTGTTCCAGTTTCTTGTTTCTTCTTGAGTATGCTTTGGAAGTTTGTGCCTTTCAAAGAATTGATTTTTTTTTTTCCAGATTGAAGAATTTAAGAGCATAAAGTTGTTGGTAGTAATTCCTTAATTGTAATGAGGTCTTCTCTTTCATTCCTGACATTGATAATTTGTCTTCTCTCTTTTTTACTTTGTTATTGTAACTAGAGGCTTATCTGTTTTATTTTTTTTCCCAAAAAGTTGTTTGATTTCATTGGTGTTTTTTCCTATTGATTTTTCTGCTTTCTGCTTCATTGATTTCTGTGCCTTTTATCTTCCTTTTGCTTGCCTTGGGCTTTTCTTGATTGTCTTTTTTCAAATTTCTTTAGGTTAGAAGGTTATTGATTTGAGGTCTTTCTAATGTAATTTTTTTTAAATTGTAGATGGACACACTACCTTTATTTTATTTATTTATTTTCATGTGGTGCTGAGGATTGAATCCAGTGCCTCACAAGCACTGTGCTACTGAGCTACAATTCCAGCCCTAATTAAGAATTTAAGGGCTGGGTTGTGGCTCAGCAGTAGAGCACTTGTCTAGCACATGCAAGACCCTGGGTTTGATCCTCAGCACCACATAAAAATAAATAAATAAAATAAAGGTATTGTGTCCAACTACAACTAAAAAATAAAAATATTTTTTTAAAAAAAGAATTTAATGCTATAAGTTTCCCTCTAAGCACTGCCTGAATTTTAATGTGCTATGTTTTAAATCTTCATTCATTTTCTAATTTTCTTTGCAACTTCATCTTTTACCTATATACTATGTAGAAGTGTTGTGTCATTACATCTGGGCAATGTCCTGCTCCCCATCCCACACTTTCTCCATGGCATTCTTTTTATTTCTGATTTCTAGTTTAATTTCATTTCGGTTAGAGGACAAATTTAGTATGATTTGAATACTTATAAATTTGTGTATATTTTAAATAGTCTAGAATATGGTTTATCTTGTTAAATGCTCAAGGTTCACTTGAAAAAAATGCGTTCTGTTATTACTTGGTTGAGTAATGTATAAATGTCAATTAGGTTGATCCCCAATATTGAAAAAAAAAAAAGAGAGAAAAAGTCAAGTTCCTTGATGATGTTGATCTTCTATATACTTGCTGATTTTCTGCTTATTCCATCTCAAATTGAGGTAGAATATTAAAGTATTAAAGTATGATCATAGATTTGTCTATTTGATCTTTCATTTCTATCAGTTTTTGCTTTATGTATAATGAAGCTCTTTGGTCAGGTGCCTACACATTTAAGATTGCTATGACTTGGCGAACTGGCCTTTTTAATCATATGTAATATCCCCTTTTATTCCCAGTAATATTTTTAATGTAGCCACTCAAGTTTCTTTACATTTTGTACCAGCATATTTCATAGTATATCTTTTCCCGTCCTTTTACTTTTAGCCTATATCATTAATTATATTTAAAGTGGATTTTTTTTATGAATAGCATATAGTTTGATAATTTTTTAAAATCCAGTTTGACGATTTCAGTCTTCTGATTGATGTGTTTAAACCAGAGGTCAACAAACTTTTTCTGTAAAGCATCAGATAGTAAATATTTTAGGCATTGGGAGCCATAGGATCTCATTGGTACTGCTTAACTCTGCTGTTGTAGCCAAGTTCACAGATTCTTTCCTCAGTCATCTTTGTTCTACTATTGATCCTATCCAGTATCTTTACTATTTCAGATATTTTTCAGTTCTAAAATTTCCACTTGGTTCCTTTTTATAGTTTCTGTTTCTCTGCTGAGGACTTCCATTCATATGAAATGTCTTTACCTTTACCTCAGAGAGCCTAGTTAACAGTAGCTGCTTTTAAGTCTTTGCTTATTCCAATGTTTGTCGCGGTAAGGTTGAGTTGATTGTTTTCTTCCTTTATTAATTGACCAGATTTTCCTGTTTCTTTCTTTTTGATTTGTATCCCACACATTTTGAATATTATAGTTTGAAACTCTGGGTTCTTTCAAAATCCTCCAGGGAATGTTTATTTATTTTATTTTAGCAGGCAGTTAACCTGTTTGGATTCAAATTGCAAGTTCTGTCTTGCCTTTTTTGGCTGATGATTCCAATTTTATTCCATTTTAAAGATTTTGCAATGCAATTTTGAGTGTGTACTATCCATGCAGAATACAGGTATGAGCCTGGGACTTGTGAGCTTATACACAGGATTAGGGGACCCCTCTCAGCTCTTTGCTCTTCACGGTAATTCTTTCATACTCTGGCTCCTAAGGACTCTTTTTCCTGGTCCTTTGGCCAGAATGAGTTTTAGCTTTCTGTACTGACACAGCTGCTGATGATACAACAGGATAACCAGGTCTCACCCCACTCTATACTCTTCAGACCACTGGTTGTTAGGTTGAGTTTCTTTATCTGGGCAGAAAAAAAATGAGGGGTGGTTAATTGCTCATGTTGCTGCCATAAAGTTCTACAACTGGGCCTGCCTTCAAGGCAGGACCAGAAAAGGAAAAAAGGAAAGAAAACAAAAAAAAGGTCCAGGGATATAGCTCTGTGGCAGATCACCTGCCTAGCATATGCAAGGCCCTGAGTTCCATCTCTCCAGTGTCACTGAAAAATTAGAGGAGCTTCCCTCTACCTCTTAGCAGCCCATTTTCCTGGCCCTCTGTTCAAGTAGAACAGAATTTTTCTTGAAGTATTTTGCTGCCCTCATTTTGGTAGTATTTAATTTTTGCAGCCTTTAAGTATTTGATTTCTGTGTGTTTTGTCCAGAATTCTTGTAGTAATCAGTGGGTGAATGAAGTTAAATTGGGTTCATTTCGTCTTGGCCAGCACCAGATATCTCCCTTTAAAAAGTAAAATATTAATATTCCTTTATTTAGATCAAGCCAACTTTTCTCCATACTTTAAAGGACTTTGTTTGCATGTTATTGCAGCCTTTGGTTTTGTTCTTCTATAGACCTTATAATTATGATAATTAACAGATATTTTTTTCAGAGCTCTGTATCCTGAGTTAACTAAGCACTCTGACACCTTTGTAAGCATTATTTAATGCTGCTTAATATAAAAAGGAACCTCTCAAGTACTTTCCTATAATAATAGTTTTAAAATCACTGGAATTAGATGATTATTAGCTTTAGTTTTCGTGTCAGAAAACTTTCTATACAAATAGGTTTTAAGAACTTGAAAATTGCATGGCTTGTTTACTGTGGAGCTAAAATTTAAAACCTTTATAATTCTTTGGATTTTTAAAATCTGTGTTCGAAGACAAGCTTTCGGGTGAAAGACCTAAATAATGTGTTGTATTCATAGCTCTCTGGTTAATTATCAAAACTGCTGTTGTCAGGAATGATTCAACAAAGATGATCCCAGTAATTTTTACCTTCTTCTAAGAATGCCATATATCATATTCTTTAGCAAGGTATGATTTTCTGTGTCTTTCTCTGTCATTTTGCTCTACAATTAAATAAAATTAACAAAAATATAAGGGAGTCTCCGGCCAGAGCAATTAGGCAAGAAAAAGAGATAAAAGCATCTAAGAAGGAAGAAGTAAAATGGTCTCTGTTTGCAGATGAAGTGATCTAATATGTGGAAAACCCTAAAGACTTCACCAAAAAACTAATAAAATAATTCAAAATTCACATACAAAAATCAATTAGAAGTTATGAATAGAAGTTAAGAAATATAAAACAGTCAACAAAGGCCAACAATATAAAAATTAAAACTAGAATCACTTTTAAAAAAAATGAAGCCAGATTACCTGAATGTTTGATTTGGGGAATACTTTGTACTGTACCTATTAGTCTGAAGGAAAAGCTCTGTGGAATCTTTTCAAAGAGTAAGTTAATTCTATTACATTGAATTTAGCATATTTATAACATGGGAAGGTTACATCCTATACTGATAGAATTTACAGGAAGAAATCCTGTATGAATATTTAGGGAAAGAATTGAAACCACAATGATTTGCTGAACACTCTCAGTTAGTGGAATGAGAAGTATATGGCTAATGTGCAGTATCTGCTGATAACACCATTTTTTAATGTACTTTGTATTAGGGAGTGTGACGTTGAACATAAATTGTCTAAAGAATTATCAGCCAGTACTTCCTGTGAAACAGAAATAATAACCTAGAAGTTCTTGCATGAATGAGTTAACATATATTCACAACTTAATGTATTTTAAGTAAATAGCTATATTTACTTAAGATAGTATTTTAAGTAAATTTTTGCTAGGTTGAGTTCCATGTCCTAGAGTAGAGGGAAGGATGGTTAGATTAATATTGAATATTTGGATTCATTAACTAATCTGTTTATGTACTTTGCTAGTTGTCATGTGATTATAACTCTTTAAAGTTTTTTAATTGGAGGGATTGGTTTTTGAGGTGTGTGTGTGTGTGTGTGTGAATTCTAACAAAGCCATAATAGTATCTACCATTGTATATTACCCAATAAGTATTTCATATGCTTATATAAAGTTAAATTACACTTAATGCTAAGCACTCAGATCTTTTTACAAAAGTCTCAACCTGTAGTCTACTTCTTTCAAGAAATTTGTATATGTTGCTGTTTTTCTTGCCAAAATTTTCCATCAAGATAAATCAATAACCCCTTCACAATTATAACTTAAGAAATCATATACTTATCCGAGTGATTGCTTTAAAAATGTTGGGACTTTTTCTTTATCTGCAGTGTGCGCAGCATACTTAATGAAATTGTCAGTTTTGATAGAAGCCTTCCTGAAAGTAGTTTCAGTTTGAAGAAATAAAAAATTTACTCAGTACCAATCTCTTTAATAAGTGAGATAATCAGTTTATTCAATACCATTTTAGATATAAAGCTGGTATACTTAAGATTCGTAACTTGATTCTGAAGGCAATGCCAAAAATGGAATTCTAGGGTTATTTAGTTACATCTTATTCAAGAAAGGATTGGAAGGATCTTATATTTCTAAACTCTGATACAGTTGTCTTTGTTAACTGCCTTCTGGAAGTTATTGTAATTAGGCTTGGCGTTTAGTTTCAAAGCTATAGGCACCCCAGAAATAATTGTCTTTAAAAATTACTGTGCAGCTGTTCACAAATAATAGCATGACCAATAGCCTTTAACAAGCACTAACCCATACTCTTACCTAAACTCTTAGCCTAACCTCTCACCCAAGTTAGCACATACCTGTGTTACTTAGTAAAGACAGATTTTGTTTATAAAGAGGCATATGCATAATTTTCCTGAAACACAGACTAAAAATTATATTTTATTCCATTTTGAAATATCTTTTTGGCTAGGAAATAATTAAATGCCACAACTTATAAAATATCACATTAAAATTTATAGAAGTGAAAGCTAGTTTTTGCCTTCAGCACCCATTTGTTGAGTATCTACTAGAATTTGGCCTTAAGTAGTTAGAAGTTCAGAAACCTAAGAAGGGTCAGGCAAGCTTTTTCTGTAAAAGGCCAGATAATAAATATCTTGGGCTTTGTCAGATATGTAGTTTCTACTCAATTCTGCCATTGTAGCATGAAAGCAGCCATAGATGGTTCATGAACAAATGAGCATGGTTGTGGCTCTATTAAAACTTTTATTTGTAAAGATCGCACCAGCCCTTGTACCACTGTTTGTTGATCTCTGAATTCTGGTACAATGAGGTAAGGCTTATGAAAGAAACATATCTAGTATGCTGTGTGCACATGAGGAGAGGAAGACACAGAGAAAATCTCAAGGAGGAGGGGACTTGTGAGTTGAGCATTGAAAAATGGGTGGTCCAGGAGAAGAGGCGTGGAAAACCCTTGGGTCCATTTATTCAGAGTAGGCAGAGGCTGTGATGGGAGCCTAGTTTGCTGAAAAAAGTGGTTGTCTTATGAAAAGATGTCATTCAGATCCTCTCCAACAGCATCTTTCTAAATATTGAAATTGTAGCTACTAAAATTCTGTTTGTTTTGTTAGGTTGAACCCAAGGGCTGTCTACAACTGAGCTATACCCCTACCCCTTTTTATTTCTTGAGACAGGATCTCACTAGGTTTGGCTTGAACTTATGATCCTCCTGCCTCAGTCTCCTGAGTAGATGGGAAAACAGGCATAAGCCATGCCCAGCTAAAGGTAGCTTCTTAATATCCATACATAAGAAGATAAGTCATGGTATTTCATATTAAAATGGAAGCATACTCTAAACTGTCTTGTCCCTAGAGGAAATCTAGTGTTTTACTTGAATCATTTCACATCCTGGAACGTGAAACTCTGCTGAACTATTTTCCCTGTCTATAAAAAAGATCCTACTTGAAAAATGGAGTCTATCATCTCAGTATTAGGTATCAAAATACTGCTTTTGAGTTTATAAACCTTTTATTGAAATACCATATACCAAAAAAATATAGATTCATGGGCTGGGGATATAGCTCAGTTGGTAGAGTACTTGTCTCACACACATAAGGCCCTGGGTTCAATCCCCAGTACCACCTTAAAAAAAAAAAAAAAAAGTATATATTCCTAGGCATGGCGGTGACATCTGTAGTCCCAGCCACTAGGGAGGGAGGCTGACGCAAGGGGATTACATGAACCTAGGAGTTTGAGAACAACTTCCCATCTCAGAAAAACACCCCCCCCCAAACCAAAACAAAAAACAAACCCAAGAAAAGTAAATATACC
>NW_025999900.1:8322201-8389999 GCF_001458135.2 Marmota marmota marmota
AAAACCCCCCCCCCCCCAAACAAAACAAAAACAACCAAGAAAAGTATATACCATACACATAGGAGAGTATATTTATTGACAATATATAACTGAATGATTTTTCACAAACTAAACATACTTATATTACCATGAAGCTACATTTTAATTGTTCACCATCACTGATTCAAGACTCTTAGATTGTTATTCTTTCTTAGTCATTTTTCATCTCTCAGCTTCCAGTCAGCTGTTTGACTTAAAATCCTATTCTGATAATAATTTGCTTGGGTGAAAGACAAGGTGGGTACAGACTACCTGTTCACCTTTTTCTTTAAGGACCTTCTCACATTCAGCTAGCTTTGGTGGCTGCTGCAGTGTAGGCTTCTATTTTCTTAATCCAAAATCATCCATTTCTTCCTCTTGTTATTGGCAGCCTAGCCAAGGATTCTGACTGGCAGGATTCAGCCACCTGCTTGCACAAGAAATAGGCAAACAGTAGAAAAGGAAAGATGAATTTTGTATATTTTGATCAAACTGGGGAGAAGCAGCTAGATTGTTTATCACCCAGTCCCATAGAAGTGGTTACAATTGAGGGTCTGGGGTTGTGGCTCAGAGGTAGAGCACTTGCCTACCATGCGTGAGGCACTGGGTTCGATCCTCAGCACCACATAAAAATAAAATAAGGATATTATGTTCATCTATAACTAAAAAATAAGTATTAAAAAAGTGGTTACATGGGCTGGGGATGTGGCTCAAGCGGTAGCGCGCTCGCCTAGCATGCGTGCGGCCCGGGTTCGATCCTCAGCACCACATACAAACAAAGATGTTGTGTCCGCCAAAAACTAAACAATAAATATTAAAAAAAAAAAAAAAAAGTGGTTACAATTGATAGAAGCAAAGGCCGGGTGATATACATATCTAGAGCTAGCTAGCCAGAGAATATGTCCATCTTAATTTTCTTGGTTTCCTTCCTCAGTGGGCAGTAGTATAGGATTCAGAAAAATAGTTTTTAATTTTAATTTCAAAGGGACCCTTAATTTCAGTGTTTCATTCTGACATTCTCTCTTTACCTACAATAGTGCTTTCACACTGAAGGTAGCAATTTGGTGATCTTGACATCAATTTAGTGAGTTGAACTTATGACTAGCATTTAAAAAGAGACCAAGGAGCTGGGCACTGTGGTGCAAGCTTGTAATTTCATTGACATGGGAGGCTGAGATAGGAAGATCACAAATTCAGTCCAGGCTCAGCAGTTTAGTGAGATTCCGTCTCAAATTTTAAAAAAAAATAAAGAGATAGGGATGTAACTCAGTAAAGTACCCCTGGGATTCAAAATTGAATACAAAAAGAGACAGAGAAAGAAAGAAAATATAATGGTGTATTGTAAGTTGAGTATTTTGTGAAACTTTTGACTTGGTTTTTTTTATGTACTTATATGTTCACTAGATTATGATATAAATTTTATTTTTATATTGAGTCTTAAAAGTTAAAAAAAAAAAAAAATTGGGCATGGTGGCACTCTTCTATAACCCCAGCAACTCAGGAGGTTGAAGCAGGAGGATCACAAGTTCAAGGTCAGCCTCAGTAACTTAGCAAGGCCCTAAACAACTTAGTGGGACCCTGTCTTAAAATAAAAAGGGCTGGGTATGTAGCTCAGTGGTTAAGTGCCCCAGCTTTCAATCCCCAGTACCCAAAAAAAAAAGTTTAAAAAACATTGTCATAAATCTTATTTCAGCAATTTCAAATACCACCTAATAGTTTTTTTTTTTTAAGAGAGAGAGAGAGAATTTTTTTAATATTTATTTTTTAGTTTTTCGGCGGACCCAATATCTTTGTTTGTATATGGTGCTGAGGATTGAACCCGGGCCGCACACATGCCAGGCGAGCGCGCTACCACTTGAGCCACATCCCCAGCCCCAACCTAATAGTTTTAAGACTTTATTAGCTAACATTATGAATCAATGAAATGGAAACTTATTGTCTAGAGGAGCTTTTCTATCTCTTGGGAAGTACAATCCATGTCATTTTAAGGTGCCAGTATAACTCAAAGATATTACATACAACAGCCCTTCTTTACCAAATATTAATAAGTGGAGTTCAGCAGTATATGAAGGGATATACATTTGGACCTGATAGTGTTTATCCCAGGAAGGTAAAGCAAGGGTCGGATTAGTATACAAAAGTCAATTCAATTTGTTAAATCAAGTACAATAGAAAAACCATTTGATTATCCTTAACAGTTGCGAAAAGCATTTAGCAAAATTAAATCTCTATGGTGAAAAAACTTTTCAGCAAACTAGGGAAGAAGAAAAAATTTCTACAGCTGAGAAAAAATATGTTCAAATAACATTAGGAACAAAGTAGGGTTGTCTCTTCTCAACCACATCTATTGAATTATCTCAGGATCCCGCAGATTCTAGCATTCAATAAGGCCTTTTTATAGGCATAAAGATTGAAAAGAGTAAAGCTGTTTGCAAATGACATGATCGTGTATATAAACATGTTTAAAAATTTTTTTTCAAACACATATAACATTTTTTATACCTTTATTTTATTTATTCGCTTTATGTGGTGCCAAGGATTGAACCTAGTGTCTCACACATGCTAGGCAAGCGCTCAACCACTGAGCTACAATCCCAGCCCAAAATTTATGTTTTAAAGGTGTCAAATATGTGACTATAAATTAGGAGTAGCAAAATGTCAATGTAAATATCAAAATGTATCATCACATAGTATCAAATATGTGGATATAAATTAGGAGTGGCCAGTGTCATTTACTATAATTCAGTGTCCCAATAACCTTGATATTTCTAGAACTGAATGTAGACTGAAGGATGTGCTTCTTCAACTGCTCCATCCTTTTGGTTTCTTGTTAATGATTGTCCACCAATATTTTTTACAGCTAAAAATTTTATATTTAATTTGTTCTTTGTTTATAATTTTTATATTACCCTAGGTGTAAAACTAGATGAATCTGTAGTTACTTTCATTGTTCCTGCTCTTCATTCACCTAGATTAATCAGAATAAAACTTCATGTAGTTCCTAAGGAGATTGACATGAATATCAGAGACAAAAAGAAAGATTTGCAGATGATGTCCCTTTGGGAATACAACTGCTTTCTTGCATGGTGATTTGCTTCCACTTCCCAGGTTTTGAGCATGATAGGCAGTCAGAAGGTCTGCATGTCAAAAGCAGAATGTTTTCATCATTAACTTAAGTTGAGGGAGTTTATGATTGGCTGGATTACAATGTAGAAAGTGAATAGCTTTACAGTGAAGTATGTAGAGTTTGAAATTATTTAGGATGTCCACTTCTTGAGGGGGGGAACATTAGGTAGTAGTTGGCAATGGGCAGTGAAATGTAAACCAGTAACATAGCAGGGTCACAGGGTTTCTTTGAAATTGGCTTTAATGAATAGTTAAGTAACTTCTAGAGCAACAGCAGGTGTACCAACTCTCTAGAATAAATAGGTAGAGACAAAGGGAGTCAATTAAGAAATATATCAGGAAAGCAAGATCAATTAATTGGATTAACTCTTGATAGAATCTCAGAGGTCATTGTAGAGTCAGGATTTATGGCCAGAGGTTTCTCAATTTCAGAAGAGAAATTTTTTTGGTAGTGCAGGTGCACTAAGGTAAGTTCTTTCTGGCCACTGACTCCAGTACCCACATTAACATAGGTTTAACTTGTAGATGAAGCCCCCCTGAATAGGATGACCACCATGACTGTTCCAGAGAGAACCAACTAGGGTCAAAAACTACTGCTCAACACGAAGGAGAAATTAAACATCTGATTGGTGAAGAGGGCAGCAGTTGGACCCCAGTACTCTAGGCAAACTTTGAACAGCAATAAATTTGAAAACAGCACTCTTTGTCATTATCCTCTCAGAGACTACCCACTGTCCCTCTTCAGAGCTCTTTTTGCTTGAGCCTTACTTTACTTTCACTTACAATAAAGTTTTGTTGCTTTGCTTTTCATGTCTGACTTTCAAGTTTCTTTCATTGGAACACTAGAATCGAGGAATGGAGCTTAAGCTCCCTACTCCTGTGACAGAAATACCAAAGAAGGAAGCTTCTACATGAAAATGTTTTTAAGGGAAAAACGTATCCTCATCATGGTTTATTTTGCTCTAGGGAAACACCACCAAGCCAGTGAAACACAGAATGTGATTGCATCAGACAAAGCCGAAATGTCAGCTGTGCATGAACATGAGCACAGCCACAACCACACGCAGCTGCACGCCTACATCGGTGTGTCCCTTGTACTGGGCTTCGTTTTTATGCTGCTGGTGGACCAGATTGGCAACTCCCATGTTCATGCTAGTGAAGGTGAGTGGCTCCAGGGCTTCCTGGACAGTATGATAAATTTGCAGTTTGAAAGCTTACTAACAATTGAATATTCAATCAGAGTTATTGGTCTTACTTAAGTACTAAAACCAACTGCCTCTGGTGCCAGGGAACATTTTTTATTCAGTTGGGGGAGCTAGTGAGTTGTAGTATGGCTTTCGGTTGAGAGTCTAGGACAGAGGTTCTTAACCTATTTTATGCTGGGACCCCTTAAACAGTTTAAAGCCGATGGACCTTTTATTGGAATATTGGGGTTTTTTTTTAATATTTATTTTTTAGTTGTAGTCGGACACAATACCTTTATTTTATTTATTTTTATGTGGTGTTGAGGCTTGAACCCAGGGCCTCGCACGTGCTAGGCAAGCGCTTTACCACTGAGCCACATCCCCAGGTCTGTAATATTGTTTTTAAATGCAAAAAGCGTAGTACTTAAGACTAGAGAGAAAATCAGTTATGTTGGAAAATAGTTACTAAACCTTTGGAACAAATTCATAATATAGAGTTGTGTATCTTCTTTCTCAGTGCACTAAATAATGAGATTATACATTGAAATCCTGACTAAGCAAGTTTAATTTTTAAAAATTTTTTTATTTTTATTTTTTGTGGTACTGAGGATTGAACCCAGGTACTCTGCCACTGAGCCATCCCATCCCTTTTTCTATTTTATTTTGAAATAGGGTCTCACTAAGTTGCCCAGGCTGCCCTCAAATTTTCAATCTTCCTGCCTCGGCCTCCTGAGTAGCTGAATTTACAATTGTGCGTCACCATGTCCATCAGTTTAATTTTGGGTTTTTTTTGGACATTAGTATGATAGCTAATAGCTATAATAAGCAATAGCTGGATTAAGAACATTAAATGGTGAGGTGATCGTTATCAAGGCAGTGTGTTTGTCAAGTTGAACATCCAGTTGATTTTGTGTTTTCATTTTAGTGGTTGCTAATATAGAAAATCCTGGTTTACAAAGTATTTTCTTACAAATGTACTTAAATACATTCTTTACAAGGAAAGATAAACTTCTCTTAAGGACAACTAGAATTTGCAAAAATTTTGTAAATTTAATTCCACCCGTAGTAACTTTTTTTTGTTAAGATCAATGAATTCATCTTTGACTAAATCAGCATCTTTGATATGGTTTATATTAAATAAAAAGAGAGGGCTGGGGATATAGTTCAGTTGGTAGAGTGCCTGCCTTGCATGCATAAGGCCCTGGGTTCAATCCTTAGCACCACAAAAAAAGGTGGGGGGGATTCTGATGCATAATAATTTGACCACTAAAATAAAGAACAATAATGAAATATAAGCCGTCAAAAAAAAAAAATAGGAATCTGTGAGCCCCATCCGCATAATAGATCAAAGGAGAAGAGAGTGTACTAGCTTGCAGTAGATTGCTGAATGCCAATTGGTAAATTTGGAAAAGGTGCTAGAATTGGAAAAACTATCATTTTTGTAACCTTCATTGTAAAAGTTGACTCAAGTAAGAATCATCAATGAATGTTAAATCTAGGAGGTGAATTTTGATTTGCTTATTAGTTACAAGGGGAAAGTAGTAACTAAGTGAAGAAATCAAACAATACTTTGACCAGATAATCAAAATAGTATCACCAGCATTCTCCTTTTTGGTGTAGCTGAGTAAGCTATCAGACCTGCTTCCTTATAAATAACCATAAAGTATAAACTCTAGATAAAATTCATAAAATCACAGCCTTAAGCACTTTGGAGCCAGGCATGGAGGCTGAGGCAGGAGGATCATAAGTTCAAGGACAATATCAGCAATTTAGCAAGACCCTGTCTTAAAATTTAAAATAAAAAAGACTAGGTTATAGCTCAGTGATAAAGTATCCCTGGATTCAATCCCTAGTACCAAAAAATAAATAATAAAAAAAACATTAGTGAATATCCTAAAGCAGGTACATTTTGGAGGAAAATAGAGTCAACACTTAGAATAAGTTTACTATTTTTACTACTTTTAACAGTGAGCATCCTGTGAGGCAGCTAAAATTCTAATAGAAAACTCAATCATTCTGGCCTACAGAACTAGAGGACAGAATTCAAGACAACCACAAGCACTGGAAAAAAAAGAGAGAATACTAGAAAGGTGAGAACCAAAGAAATTCATCCTCAAATTCTGTATATATAAACTGTTCAAGTTTCTGGCTGACCACTGAACCATTCTTACATGGGCAGACTCCCAGCAGCTGAGCTAAAGATCAAAGAACTAAACTGTTATTTGAACAGCTGCTCAAAAGACAGTATTTGCAGTTTGAGCCAAATCAGGTTACTTAAAATGAAACAAAAATTCTTTAGAGGAATATAACAAAATCCAGAGTGTACATGAGATAATACCAACAGTGTCTGATCTACAATCCAAAATTAACACTACAAGTGCACAGCAGGTGTACATCCTGCTTTAGACTAATACCCTGAGAAGCCTCACCTATGTAGTATTCTATCTAAGAATATAGATTCAAAGAACACATCAGGGGGCTGGGGTTATGGCTCAATGGTAGAGCACGTGCTTTGCAGGTGTGAGGCACTGGGTTCAATCCTCAGCACCACATAAAAATAAAGATATTGTGTCCATCTACAAATAAAAATATTTTTTTAAAAAAAGAACACATCAGACAAATCTAAAAGAAGGGTTATTCTGTTACATACAAGAAAGGTATTAGGGCTGGGGTTGTGGCTCAGTGGTAGAGTACTTGCCTAGCATGTGTGAGGCCCTGGGTTAATTGTCAGCACCACATATAAATAAATGAATAAAATAGAGGTTCTTCAACACCTAAAAAAAATTTTTTTTTAAAGTACAAGAAGAGTAATGTATTTTCTTGAAATGTATGTTCCAGAAATGTCAGTATCACATAAATGCAATATGTAATTCTAGACAGGATCCTTCCTGGAAAGGAAGAATGTCCTGAAGGACATCATTGGGCAACTGACAAAATTAGAATATGCAAGAGACTTTCTAAAAAGTATCAATGTTAAACTTGCTAAGGTTGTATAAGATAATATCCTTCCTCTCTCAAAATACACTTTGAAGTATCTGGGGATAGAGGGTTATGGTATATGCAACTTTCTCTTAAATGGTACAGAAAAGATTTGTGTATATGAGCAAACACAAAAGTAATAAAGTGTTAGAGTCTGTAAACAAGTCAAAANAAAAAAAAAAAAAAAAAAAAAAGGCTAGAGACATGACTCAGTGGTAAGGCACTATTGGATTCAATCCCCAAAATAAAGATAATAATAATAAATTAAAAATAAAATATTGTCTTAAAAAGTTGATTTAGTTTAAAATGGTTTTATTCATGTACTTTATTTCAAATAGCAAATGAAAAGTACCCACTATTGGATGATGTCCGACTCTGACTATATTACGTATTTGCCCACAATGGCCACTGTGGTGTTTTTCTTATATTTCTTGACAGTTTCAGTTTAAAATTTATAAGCCTAGGAGTGTAAGGCAAATGTGGCCTCTGTGATACAGATAAATACTTGCAACTTTTGTGTACCCAGTGCTGTGCCACATTCTGTGAGACATGTTAAAAAGAGAAAGAAGTAGAAAATATGTTCTTTATTAGTTACAGTCAATCTGGGGATGTAAAGACATATTTAAGTGAAAGTGGTCTTGGGTGTCTGAGTGGGGATACAGAAAAACCTCTGAAGTCACATGTGGATCTGGGCTGCGTAGAACCTTAGGTTGGAGCCAGAGGAACGTTGCTTTGAGTTGTAACTAATCTTTTGTCCTTTCTTGAAGGAGGTGGTCTTAGAATTAGACTTGGAATGTGTCTATGTTTTGGGTTGACAAGAGTATATGTCCAGAATTAAGGGTGAGGCTGGGTGCGGTGGCACATGCCTGTAATCCCAGCAGCTCAGGAGACTGAGGCTGGAGGAGGATCACAAGTTCAAAGCCAGCCTCAGCAACTTAGCAAGGGCCTCAGCAACCCAGTGAGGCCCTGTATCTAAATAAAATATAAAAAAGAGCCGGGGATGTAGTTCAGTGATGAAGCACCCCTGAGTTCAGTCCCTTGTGCCAAAAAAAAAGGGTGGGGGGTGAGGAGATTTGGGGAAGGAGAATGAGTGAGAATGTTTTGTTAGAGGGTGTTAAAGACATTGGTTTAACTGGTCTGGAGTGAGAAATATGGTGGCATTGGTTGGTAAATGGCTTAAGAGCCTACCTAATAGAGCACTTCAAACAGCTTTTGAAAAACAGATTCTTAGAGTATGTGGCACAGTGATGGTGACAGTTGCAGTGATCCTTGGGCGGGCCACATAGAAGACACCTCAGAGCTGATCTGTCCCAAAGAGTTCAGAACAGCCAAGACTGGTCTAAATTCATTTGCTTCTGGAGCATCAAAAGCAACAGAATGAAGGCTGGGGCTGTAGCTCAATGGCAGAGCGCTTGCCTAAGCATGCTTGAGGCACTGGATTCGATCCTCAGCACCACATAAAAATAAACAAATAAAATAAAGGCATTCTCTCCATCTACAATTACAAATAAATTAAAAAAAAAAAAAAAGAACGAGAGTGCAGAGGGTGAGTAGGTACTCTGAGGAGTCTTCATGAAAACTTTAAATTACACTTCCTGTCTCAGTAATTTCAAAAACAGAAAGACCAATGCCAGTGTCTGTAGCTTGCTGTTCCAGAAAAAGCTGTGTAAGTGTGAGTTGGTTTGTTTGGCCAACTTTTGTCCAGAGACTGCTGAGGATTCCAAGGCTCTTATCCCAAGCCTGGTGGGGCAATTTGAAGATGAGGAACTAGAACAGATTCTTGAAGATATCCAGCACAGTTTTCAATATTAGTCTCCTAACTTCACCTAGCTTCTCAGGGGAATCATTTCCCCAGCACACCATCCTCCCAGGGGCTGAGTCTGTCTTGCACAGAAACTTGATTGCAAAAGATATCTGGGCTTCCTTGGAGTGGACAGCCCATCTTGGTGTGGGTTTAGGTGGCTTTTTCACATGTGACTGTTAGACCGTAATGACCATGTAAATCTGGAGCAGCCTTGCAGTGACTCCCTAAACATGCTGCTGGGAAGGATGAGGTGGGGTGTTATATAAGCCACTCTGTTGACTATCTCATACTGTGGTTTTTGGACCCCACATTATTTTTTATTAATGACATTTCATATTTTAATTTCAATGTGTTTGTAGTTTTTGAAACCAAAGTAGAACAAAGAAAACTTGAATAGGGAAAGAATAGTCTTACCTAGATGCAAAAGGAAGAATTAAGCCAGATCAGTGTCTTTGTTTTAAATTATTAAAGAAAGGGTGAGAGTGCTAATAACTGTGAGAGAGCTTGGCATCCTTGTGCTTAACCCAGGAGACAGGGAGGAAGCATGCCACGGGAAGCAGTTACACCTGGGTATGACTGTGCTGTGCCGTGCACCCTTTAGCATGGAGATGTCAATAATTTGCCTTTTCTGTCCTTGAGCTGTTTTGCAGAATATGGATATGTAGCAGCCCCAAAGCACTCATTTTGTCACATTCAAATTAAGATTTTTTTTTTTTTAGCTGGACATGGTGACACACACCTGTAGTTCCAGCCATTTGGGAGGCAGAGGCAGGAGGACCATTTGAGTGCAGGAGTTTGAGACCAGCCTAGGCAATATAGTAAGACCTTGTCTCGAGAGAAATTGGGGGACTAGGGATGTAGCTCAGTGGTAGAGTACTCACTAACACGTGAAAAGCCCTGATTCCAGCCCCCAGCACAGCAAAAATAATATTTTCTTTCACAGAGTTCAGAGGTTGGAATGCTTTCAGAGTCGTCTTTTATGGGGCATCCAGTCCAAACCTCTGGCTTGCTACTTGGCAACAGGTGTTCTGTGATGGGGTTGATTTGGAATGAGGGAGGCTGACCCTTCCTGAGCCACTGCAGTGAAGCTACCCAACCTAAGGATAGGTAGGGAACAGTTTAATATTTTCACATTTAGCTGATCTTTCTGAAGGGAAATATTCTTGTTTTCTTCACAATTTTTTTTTGTTCTTTCTGACACTTTATATATGAATTCATGATCCAAAGAACAAGTTTGGGAAATAACAAAGTTGGTTCTAAAAGTCAAGATAGTTTTGCCAGGTGAGGTGGTGCGTGCCTGTAATCCCAATGACTCAGGAGGCTAGGGTAAGAGAATCACAAAATCAAGGATAGCGTTAGCAACTTGGTGAGACCCTGCCTCATTTTTTTTTTTTTTTAAGTGAGAATACCTAGTGTGGGAGGCTCTGCTTTCAATTCCCAATACTACAGAAATAACAACAAAAACCCCTACTGAAACCCATGGGAAATATGGGTGGTATAAGATTTTTTTTTTTCAAGTTTTACCCAACTATTGACATGTGGGGTGTGGCGGGGACATGGGTGGAAACTCTTCAGCAGGAGTTTAGAGTTTTGGCTGAGGAGAGAGTGACTGAGAAAAGCCTAAAAGTACTAGAAACCTATGAAGTGAAGAAGTGGAGGAGAGACATTCTAGTTCTGTGGTGCTGCAGACCAAACTCAGGCATCTGTTCTACCACTAGGCTCTACCCCTGGCCCCTATATTTATTTTTAAAAGCTCTCTATAAAACAAACAATTTCAATAAATAAAACACTATAAAAAATAAACAATTTCACCTTTGCTATAAAAGTTAAAACCCAGCATGTTCTTAAATAATTAATGGACACAACATAATATTTTTCAAAAGATGATTCTGAAATAAAATGTTTGAGATAAATTTGATGAGGGGGAAATGAAAGGAAGGGAAAACCAGTGGGAGCCTATTGCATATGTAGGTTTGAGTTGATGAAAATTTAGGTTAGGGTGGTGGTGATAAAATAGAGCAAATGTGACAATGTAATAGTGAAGATAAAGTTGTAGAAGGCCTGGGAAGATGAAGTGGCAAACAATGACAGTTAGATGGTTGTGGAAAGAAGCCATCAGAGGTCACAGAGCGCTTTCCATGGAGTTGTGGAGGTTTAAAGGAGTGTGAAGAAGTTTGGGCAGTTGGGGGAAACCTCCAGGTGTTTGAAGCAGGAAGAAAGAAGACAGTTGTAAGGATTATAACTTATGACTTCAAAAGCTTTCAAAAAAATTCATCCACCCCCAGACTAGTGTTTGGGTAGTTTCTGTCTCTCATTATTTAATGTTGTCCTTCTCATTTTCACTACAGATCCAGAAACAGGAAGGCCTAGCAGTTCCAAAATCACCACCACACTTGGTCTGGTCGTCCATGCTGCAGGTAGGGTTGGACTGCAGCGGGACCTCTCTCCTTCCTGTTTCAGGGGAAGCCTTAGTGTTTACTGGGCCCATCTGTACTCAGTGCTCTTGGGCTGGCCTTCAGGGATGGGGTTGCTTAATGAAGTCCTCCAGCACAAGTATGAGCCCTGGTCTGTCCTGTGTTGGTTTTGCAAGCTAAGAATGATTTCTCAAATGTTTTTTTAATGGTTAAAAAGGAAAGAGTATTTCATGGCATATGAAAATTATATAATTCAAAGTAATAAAGTTGTATTAGAACACAGCCATGCCTTCATGTTTATGTATTTTCTGTGGCAATTTTTGCACAGCGCTAACAGGGTTGAGTAGTTACAAGAAACCAAATGACTGGCAAAGCCTAAGACATTTATTCTCTGGCCCTTTATGAAGTTTGCTGACCTCTGCCTTAGGATCTTTTCTGGAAAAGAGCCTTGACACTAAAGTACTGAGTAACCCTGCTGCCCAGTGTATATCCAAAGTACCAGTGTAGGCAGAGGTGGTAGGTGGCATGCAGAAGTCACAGCATTGCTACTGGGCACACTTCAGAACCATAACCCAAACCTAGCCCTAGTGGTAGGATTCTGTCAACAACAAATACAGGAATGTGAAAATATCTAGGTGTTTCTGGTATGACATACTTTTCTAATAAAATTCATCCACTAGCCAATATACCCATGTTTAAATCATCTAGGTCAAGTTTGAAGGTCTTTATCTATAAGATGAAGAGATGCATCCTTTGAAATTCTTCTTGCATTTTTGTTATTGCAGTTAACAGATACTTGAGTACTCTGGACCCAAAGTTAAGCTTTGTACATATATTCACTCATTTAATTTTGTGAAAATCCCGAGAAATACATGCTTTATTAAACCCATTTTTAAAGATGAGAAGGTTAAAGAAAGGTTAGGTTAAGTAATCTTCCTAGAGTCAAATCCAGCTTTATAACTAAAGACCACACACTCAGCCTCTAGCTGTTATTGATGTTTTTTATAGCATTTTATGTTTCATTGTTTCCAAATTTAGCTGATGGTGTTGCTTTGGGAGCAGCAGCTTCTACTTCACAGACTAGTGTCCAGTTAATTGTGTTTGTGGCAATAATGCTACATAAGGTAAGCCAAGATTTGATTTTGAATATATGCATAGTTAAAATTTCTCTTGGTCTTTAATGTTTCGTTGAAGTGGGGAAATGTTTTTTATTTAGTTTCCTAACTTCAAAATTCTTTTTTAGTTTCCTAACTAAATATTTTTTGAGCGAGTTTCATTTTGGAGAATTGAATAAATCTATTTAAACCTATTTTTTTGGCTACCATTTTTTAAAAAGTCTTACTTATAGGGTTTTATGTTTTTGTGACCATATACACAAACTATTAAATTCTCTATAGATCTCTATATTTCATAGAATTTTTTAAATTTTTTAATATATATTTTTAGTTAATGGACCTTTAATTTTTTTTTTAGTTGCTGATAGACCTTTATTTAATTTATTTATATGCAGTGCTGATAATCAAACCCAGTGCCTCACACATGATAGGCAAGTGTGCTACCACTGAGCCACAGGCCCAGCCCCAGACCTTTATTTTTATTCATTTGTTTATATGTGGTTCTGAGAATCGAACCCAGTGCCTCACATATGCTAGTCAAGCACTCTACCACTGAACCACAACCCCAGCCCATATTTCATAGAATTTTGTTCGTTTTTTTTTTTTTTTTTTTTTTTTTGTAGGATCTTTTCTTAGCTTAGAATGTTAATTCCTAAAGGGCAGAGCTCAGGTACTCTGCCCAGGCTTTTGGTAAGAGACTTCCTAGACGATGGCAATGTACTTTTTTTTTTTTAATATACCAAGGATTGAACCTTATATACTGAGCTTTATCCCTGAGCTTCATCCCTAGCCCTTTTATTTTTGAGACATGGATCGTCTCTAAACTGTTAAGGGTCTGATTAAGTTGCTGAGACTGGTCTTGAAATTGCAATCCTCCTGCCTCAGAGTCCTGAGAGACTGGGATTACAGGCTTGAACCACCATCTCACTCCTCTGTGCTTTTTTTTTTTGCTGTGTGTGTGTGTGTGTGTGTGTGTTTCACAGCTTTTTTATTTTTTATGTTGAAACAGGATATCACTAAATTGCTTAGAGCCTCACTAAATTGCTAAAGTTGGTCTTGAACTTGCAATCCTCCTGCCTCAGCCTCCTGAGTAGCTGGGGTTATAGGCATGTGCCACTGTGCCCAGCTGGCATGTACTTTTTGATGGAGAAGCAATCCACATTTCCAGAATAATAATAAGGGATAATTTTTCATTTCTAGGCACCAGCAGCTTTTGGACTGGTTTCCTTCTTAATGCATGCTGGTCTGGAACGGAATCGAATCAGAAAGCACTTGCTGGTCTTTGCACTGGCAGCCCCAGTTATGTCCATGGTGACATACTTAGGCCTAAGCAAGGTAAGTTTGACCATTCCTAGATTTTTCTAGACAAGTGTCTGGTTCCCTTATGATCTACTAGAAACTTATGGTCTCTTATGTCAAAATTTTCAAATAATTACCTTCTCCAACTAAAGATAAAAATTACCTTATTTACCATATAAGGTAAAGTGTCTTAATTCCAAGTCAGTCCTCTTTTTAAGTTTAACATTTCCTTATTGGTTCACTTTGAAGACTTCTTTTGTAAGTTCTAAGAATATTTGCACAGATATATGAAAGAACTTCAAGACTATGGCCATAGCAAGATGGCTATAGTCAGCAAACACTCAAGATTCTTCTACTCCTGCTCTCAGATACTCAATAGTAAATATCTAGTCCTTTCTCATTCAGACCTGCAGTGACCTATGTCATTTGTCAGCTTAGAGTCTAGACACCCTTCCATTTCCAAGCTGCACCTTTCTGTGCCTCATAATTCTGTCTACTTGGGCTACAGTTCTTAACAACAACCCTCCCTGCTTCACCTAAATAATATAATAAAAATAATATAACTTGGGGCTGAGGTTGTGGCTCAGCGATAGGGTGCTTGCCGGGCATGTGCGAGACACTGGGTTCGATCCTCAGCACCACATAAAAATAAAAACGAATAAAAATAAAGGTAAAAAAATAAATAATATAACTTAACCAGCCATACCTGTTTTATTTTTAGATGTACAGTAAGTCATAACCATCTACAATGAATGTTGAAGTACCTCAATGAATGTTGAGGTTGGCACATTACATTAAGATGGAACCAAGACTAGTTTAGTTTCTTCAGGGCAGGGGATTTAATCATTTTGTAAAAATGTTTTATATGACACATAAGCCAGCATGCCTGTGATCTCTTTTTCTTTCTTTCTTCCTTTTTTTTTTTTTTAATTTCTTTTTTACTTCTTTCCTAGATTTGTCACTGGGTCAGCAGCCATGGAATTAAACTTGTGAGTCCTCTGCTGGCTTCAGTGAAGAAAGTAGCCTAAGTAGGATAGGGTTTTGTATAGTGGCTGGCAGCCATTGCATACAGTGTTAAAATCTGGGAGCGGGTAGAGTAGGGAAGGGCTGGGGGACTCTCCCGATGAGATATGATAGCAGCTGGCTTTGGAGAGGCCCAGGGTCTCATCTGGTCCTTCCAAAGTATGGCTGCTGTGATTCTCTTTGAAAATCAGAGATCAAACAAACAGTAGATTGCTCTTTCTGGTTTGGATGGAAATAATTTCTGTCATATCATTGTGTGACAAGCCATGTGGCAGCCCTTAAAAGAGCAGAGGGTGAGCAAGATGGCTATAGTCAGCAAACACTCCGATTCTTCTACTCCCACTCTCAGATCACTCAATAGTAAATAGCTAGTCCTTTCTCGTTCAGACCTGCAGTGACCTATGCCATTTGTCAGCTCAGAGTCTGGACACCCTTCCATTTCCAAGCTGCACCTTTCTGTGCCTCATAATTCTTTCTAGTTGGGCTACAGTTCTTAGCAACAACCCTCCCTGCTTCACCCAAAAGTCAACTGGCAGGCTACAGGTGAAAGTCTCAGAACTAGACTGGGCCAGGACTTGTTGAGGGAAACTGCTTTTCTCCATGCCCTCTTTGAAGGTCATTGATTCTGTATTTAATATATTAAAACCTGTATTAAAAGGAACATGAAAAATGAGATGGTTAAAAAATGGTTAAGTTTCTATTCATTAAGGATTTGTTGACCTCAGTTGCTAATAAATGAGTCATTATTAAACTTCTTTCCATTCACCTGAAGAACCTTATTTTTTTAGCCAATGAACAATACATAGTTCCTTTAATTATATTTTATTTGTTATAATTATTATTGTTATTATTATTGGTTGGTACTGGGAATTGGACCATGGACACTCTACTATTAAGCTACATCCCCAGTTCTTTTTCTTTTTTATTTTGAGGGAAGGTCTAACTAAGTGCCCAAACTGGCCTTGAACTTGTGATATTCATGCCTCAGCCTTCTGAACTGATGGGATTATAGGCATGTGATGTGTCTGGCTACATGGTTCCTTCTAAAATATGACTATCACTTCATCGATCAATATGAGCTCTGAACTTTTTATAAGAAGGTACTGATAATTCTGAAGGGATGGAGTTAAATGCTGAATCTGTGGCAGGTTCTTTTCTTACAATTTTAATTAATCATTTTTAACCTATAGGTCCTTTTTTATAGAAAAGGTTGAAATCAGTTATATGAAGTTAGGTAAATGAGACCATTCTAAGCTGGGTGAAGGTGTCTCCTGCATCTTAACGGCCACTTTATCTCAAGCACCTGGCCCAGAGCCTGACACACAGAGAATACTTGTTAAATATTAGTAGAATGAACAAATAATAATAATAAAAATATTAATAAAATGAACAAATGTCTGAAACTTAATATCTACATTAACTTCTTGTTGGTTCTGTCTCAAGAATAATGCAGGCAAAACCTGGTAATCAGCACTTGATGTTTGTTTTGAAAAGCAGTCATAGTGGATTTAGCTAATAATAGAATACTTCCATAATCACTAGTAAATTTCAAGTATTCTCACTACAAAAAAAGTATTTTTGAGGGCTGAGATTGTTGCTCAGTGGTAGAGTGCTTGCCTAGCATATGTGAGGCACTGGCTTCAAGTCTCAGCACCACATAAAAATAAATAAATAAAATACAGGCATTGTGTCCATCTACAACTAAAAAAATATATATTTAAAAAAAAATTTTAAAGTATTTGAGGTAATGGATATGATAATCAGCTTGATTTAAGTTTTCCACAATGTACTCATAAATACTAACATTACTTTGTATCTTGTAAATATTTATAATTATAAATTGTCAGGCTGAGGTTGTGGCTCAGTGGTGGAACACTTGCCTTCATGCATGAGGCACTGGGTTTGATCCTCAGCACCACATAAATATAAAATAAAGATATTGTGTCCATCTAAAACTAAAAAAACAAATATTTAAAAAAAACAAATTGTGAATTTATAATAAATTTTTTTAAATAATTATTTACTGGGCTGGGGATGTGGCTCAAGCAGTAGCGTGCTTGCCTGCATGCGCGGAGCACTGGGTTCGATCCTCAGCACCACATAAAAATAAAATAAAGATGTTGTGTCCACCGAAAACTAAAAAATAAATATTAAAAAATTCTCTCTCTCTCTAAAAAAAATTATTATTATTATTATTTACACCATTGATCTTACTATTACTAAATCCTTATTTGGAAGCTCCTTATAAATGAGATAGAGTTACTTTGCTCTCAAGATGTCCCCAGTGTCCTAGGAGCACCAGACATGAATTTTGAATGTTTTTTAATTGGGACGTTTTCCTGACTCTGAATTTTACTTAATTTTGCCTCTCTGTTTTAATTCACAGAGCAGTAAAGAAGCCCTTTCAGAGGTCAATGCCACCGGAGTGGCCATGCTTTTCTCTGCTGGGACATTTCTTTATGTTGCCACAGTACACGTCCTCCCTGAGGTGGGCGGAATGGGGCATAGCCACAAGCCTGATGCCACTGGAGGGAGAGGCCTCAGCCGCCTGGAGGTGGCAGCCTTGGTTCTGGGTTGCATCATCCCACTCATCCTATCAATAGGACACCAGCATTAAATATTCGGGTTCCAGCCTCAGTCAGCGGCCATTTGCCATCCAGTGAGATCAGCGGGAACATGACAGCTACTCACTTCCTCAGTCTCTTGTCTCGCCTTGCCCATCTCCACCTGTGTTCCTAGAGTCCGGAGGGAGGTGAGATTCCATCCTGGGGTAATGGAAAAGCTTTTAAGTAGGAACAACACATTGTGGCTAGGTAATAGGCTTGTGTTGTGTTTTAAAGGGCCCTTGGCATATTGAGTTTTGATGTTTCTCTTAACCCTACTCTCAGGGAAGATGAAATTTAGTTTTAAGGAAAAGTGGAGAACTTCATACTCATAATGAAATAGTAAATATGAGAACACAGTGTTCTGTAATTAAGCTTAATCTCTTAGTTAGAGGCTCTGCCACTTTACCCCTTGATTTTTCACATGGTTTTCACCGTGTACGAATGGTGCTTTAGCATCTATGCCACATGCCTTGATAGGAGCTCATAGCACCCACTGTCTTAGATGCTAAAGGTGATTGTAGTTAATTTGAGATTAGAGTAAGGAAAGTAAGGGCAAAACACATTGAAAGCTGACCTTATCCTAGAAAGAGATATCCTTTGAGAAGGTACTTCTAGAGAGACTTAAACACCTCCTTTGCACGTGCCTCTAAATACAGCCTGCCATTCCATCCAGTGGAGCTGCAGAGGTGAGACTAGCTTTTTAAGGGTGACTGGTATTTTGTAGCATTTTGAAGTTTCTTTTGCAGAATACCTGTCTCCAGCACATTCCTATAGAGAGGTGAAGTTCTAGTAAGTTCAGGTATAGCCTGTCCTTCAAGAACAGTCTGATCACAAAGGATCTTTGGAAATTAAGAGATGCTACATTTTAAGTGAATTTGAATAATTGTTGACATCTTTGTAGTGAACTTTTGAAAAGTAAGACTACCAAAATCTGTGTTGTCCTTTCTTTCTTTCTTTAAGTATTTCTTTTAGCAGGTCAGCAATCCCTCTGGCTAAGCCTTTGTCCAGCGTGGAGAGCGGTATGTCTGCTCACATAAGCACCTGTAGCGTGAAGAAAGTCTAGCTGACTCATGAGTGGGAAGTGTCTGCCTGTTTAAAGCTTATTGAAATCATGTCTTGTGTCTTCATCTTTCCCGTGCTTTTCTCCTAACTTTTTCCTCCAGACCCTCCTCCCCACAGTTTGCTGCTTACTGCTGGTGGCGATGTTAATACTTGTGTGAAATGAGTTCTCATCAGGACAACCACTTCTTGAACTGTGATGATGAAGATAATATTGTCTCTATTTTTAATTCCCTTCAAAGATGTTACCTTTGTGTCAAATGCAGCTTTGTTAAACCTCAAAATAGCACTTCCTCATGTGAATTGACACAATCACTAATATTCTGATAATTTAAACAACTGAAATGATGAAAGTGTTTAACAAACTAAGGTTATTTTCCATATTTGCCAAAATCTGCATAAACCGTTTTGTCAAATGAGTGTATAATACTGTATTATTAATTTATTTTGATTTTCTGTACCATTTCAAAATATTACATTAAGACGGAACCAAGACTAGTTTCTTCAGGGCAGGGGGTTTAATCATTTTGTAAAAATGTTTTATATGACACATAAGCCAGCATGCCTGTGATCTTTTTTCTTTTTCTTTCTTTCTTTTTTTTTTTTAATTTCTTTCCTAGATTTGTCACTGAGTCAGCAGCCATGGAATTAAACTTGTGAGCCCTCTGCTGGCTTCAGTGAAGAAAGTAGCCTATGTAGGATAGGGTTTTGTGTAGTGGCTGGCAGCCATTGCATACAGTGTTAAAATCTGGGAGCGGGTAGAGTAGGGAAGGGCTGGGGGACTTTCCCAATGAGATATGATAGCAGCTGGCTTGGGAAAGGCCCAGGGTCTCATCTGGTCCTTCCAAAGTATGGCTGCTGTGATTTTCTCTAGAAAATTAGAGATCAAATAAATAGTAGATTCCTGTGTCTGATTTGGATGTAAATGATTCCTATCATATTGTGTGCAATGGTCTGAAATTTGTTCTGCTGGCCAAAGCCTTTCGCAGTGCCTTGCCATCATACTTAAAAGTTTGGCTAGACTATCTTGCTCGATAGGGCCTTGAACTATGGCAAGGGTTGAACCATTGAACTTCCAGATTTGCCTTCCCCTCTGGATCTCCACATTAACAAGCTCTCAGAAGCCGTGAGCTTTCCCAGATCCTAAAGCTGCTGCCTCAGGAACTACTCATTTCTCTCCTGGGCAGCAGGCAAAAATAGCCATATGAATTTATAGGGCTCAAATGCATCTTCAGGCAGCAGAGAACCAAGAAGCATTGCAGAGGCTTCCTTCACTGGAGGAAGAGCTCGCTCCTGTGGTAGGCAGAGTCCCAGGAGAGGCCATCTCAGTGCTCACTTTTCACCACATTTCAGTCCCCTTTTCCTCCTGTTTAAAACTGCCTCCTTAGATGTGGATGCCTTAATGCTTTAATACATTTGAAAACATTGGCGATACTTAAGCTGCTGCCATGATTACAAATGGAATTATTGGCAACCAAAGAGATGCAATTGATGATGAAAAGCATAGTCCATCCTTCCTCGTAACCAAAGTCAATCTTAATACAATTTGAGTCCCTTTCCTTAGTAGGGATAGACTTTCTTCAGATTCCACGTGCTCTCTTAAGTGGCAAATTAGGTTGAAAAACACTAATCCCCCTCACTTGGCCTCCAGTTACTTGCTCAATTCCAATATCACCAAAGCAGTGATGTGCCAGGTTTGAATCGGTTTTCCTGTGAATTCTGTTGTCAGATTATTATTATTCTTTTTTTTAAAGGCAGAGGTTCTGCACTGGAACATAGGAATTTGGAAGCAGTACTACCTACAGAGGCTGTGTGTTCTCTCCTCACCCTTCACTTTTTTTTCCCCCCAATTCAAAACAGCCAAGTTAGCCTGTTGTAGTATTTTGAATCATTAGAGAAAAGAAAGGGAATGGCTGTTTTGAGGTGTCATTTCTTGTAGAAAGGAGAAAGTGTAATTGTGTTGTTTTGTTTTTTTTTAACCAGCCTATTTCTAAGTGTCACTGCCTGGTTTTCCTCTTTTTCAATAGAACTAGGAGGACCACCAGCATTGTTTATTAAGCCCCTGACACTTGGTAGCTAGGTACTGAACATGGGAACTGTATGTTAATAGCACAAGCCCCCACTGTGGCAGAACGCTCCTGCCTCTTGGTCCCTGAGCCCTTTGGGAGACTGAGAATAATAATCACATCCATCTCAAACTGCTGCAAATTAAGATGAGAGCCCTTGGTAGTTGTTCTACAAGGGACCCTTCCTTGCATCAGAAAATTTGTTCAGTACAGGATGGTCCGCATCTCCCTAAGAGTGCTCTTGGAGATGCTATGAAATTAAAACCAATGATGTAATCTCTTTGTACCTGAGACATCTCAGAATCACCTCAGGAGCTCTGAAGAAGACTTGTGACTTGTGGGAAAAGACTAGCCAACCACTTAGGGATTCTCTAGATATGCTTAGCCTAACACAGTTGCTTAACACAGGGAGATTGGCTTTGATTTTTGTCTGGTGGCATCTTCTGCAAGCTGGAAGTCTCATGGGATAACACTGCAGTTCCCCTGGTTTGGTGGCCTAAACAGAGATTTTAAATATCCCTTTTTCTGGATCCTTTGTACACATGAAATCATTCCATGGATGGCTGCCTTATAATTTTGTCTCTTTCCATTTTAATTGTGAATGGTTTTAAAAAAAATGCTGTTTTCTGGTTTGTTTATGATATTAAATTTTTATTAGTGCATACCTTATGTGAGTGGCTCATTACTTACCTGACAACAGTGTTTCTGTTTGACAGCCAGGCTTGATTTGAACATCAAAAAAGTAATGAAAAGCTATGAAGGACAGTGGAAAGATCTATCTGCTGTATGCACATCCTCCAGGCAAGGTGGGAGGTGGGTAGAGACGCAGTATACCACCTGCTCCAAAAGGCACAGCTTCACTGATGCAGTGTTTTGCCTTCTGCCATTGTTAGCAAATGTGATTTATGAAGATAGCTCTCTACTCCCAGAAAAGAGAAGCAAGAACACATGAAGTGTATCACTGAAATGTATTATTTGTGTGTCATTAGATTTCATTAGTTATTACTGGTGCATTTTGTGCTGGTATATGTGTGTGTATATATATAATATATATACACATCTCAAAATGTGTGTGGTGTGCTAGTTACAGAGATTGTGCCCAGAGTGTTCCATGTTTCTCAAAAACCTCTCCTCATGAGGAAAACCAGCAAAGAAGACATGCTGTTTACGATTCCTGTCATCTCTACAGGAGTCACCAGGTGAAGTGCTCTGTCCCTCCTCTGCCTTGAGCAGTGGAGTTTGAAATTCTTAGGAAGTCAGCATTATGCCCCTTTCACACTGCTGTCCTGAGATGAAAGTGTGTTGGGGGGAGGGGCGGCGGCAAGAAAGGGTTTGCATAGCCAAAATAGCCAGCCATCCTTAGGTTTGTGTTGTTTTTAATCCTAAAAGCTAGAACTGCATCCTATGGTGTAATTTTTATAGTAATAAATTAGAAATAAGCAGCTTTTGTTTATGTTGTCCCTGTGTCTGGAATGCTTTTCCCCAGCCTCCTCACCTTCTTGATGCAGTGTCCCCTTCTCTTAGCCTACTGTGATCTCTTAGTAAATACTGTAACCTACACCATCCCATGTTCCTCACCTTTTTTTTTTCCTTTGGTTCCTAGTACTAGGGATTGAACCCAGGGGTGCTTAACCACTGAGCCACACACACCCCCAGCCTTTTTTATTTTGAGACAGGGTCTTACTAAGTTGCTTAGGGCCTTGCAAAGTTGCTGAGGCTGACTTTGAACTTGTGGTCCTCCCTCCTCAGCCTCCTGAGTTGCGGGGATTACAGGCATGCACCACAATGCCTGGCAAATCAATCTTCTTCTAATGTGCTCTATGATACATGTCTTTACTTTGTCCCTTTTGCCTACTAGAAATCAAGGTCCAGGCAGGTAGATTCTCATGTACTTGTTCAATGAATTGGTCTTGCTGGATAGTGGGGTGCTTTTCTTTTCATTTACAACACCCCACCATCATCAGGAACTGGAGGCGTGATCCCTGAGAGAACCAGCTGTGACCTTACGTGTTGCTCCAGTTTTGCCTCACACTTGGGGAGTTAGCAATGAAAAAGGGAATCAGAAGGATATTATCAGGGTTCACGTTACTAATCCAGTACTAACCTTAGGAAGGTGCTGTATGACTGACTCGGGGATGGGGAAATGTAGGTCCCGTTCCCAGCTTGGCTACTGATCCCCATTGCAGTGCTAGTCATTGCCCAGTTTTATGATCTGGGGCTTGCAATGAGAGTCAAAGTGTGTGCCTCACTCTGTTTGCCATGCTTATGGAGGGGTCCTGACAAATTCAGGAGCTGTCAGATGAGGGAGCCCAGGGGAAAGGGGGATGAGAGACCATTTGAGGAAGACAAACTGGATTGTTGGCCTGTACCTGGGATGCTCTTGGGGGCCCAGCTCAATAACCAGATTCTTCAAGGGACACAGTGATCCTGTGTCCCACAGAGGGCAGGACCAGAAGCAGGTTGACTGTTCCTTTACTCACCACCTCATTCAGCGGCAGCATCCTATGAACCAAGCACTTCGAGGGAGCAAGAGTCAGTTCATACCCTTGAATAGTTTTGTGTTCCATCGAGGGTTTCAAACAGGAAAACACAATTACCAGTAGTGAGGTTGGCACAAGAAAGCAAGACCACGGGGGCCAGGAGGACACATGAAGCCAGCAACCCAGAATGGGGCTCTGGGAGGCCTCCAAAAAGTGGTGGTATCTGAGCTGAATCTGGAGGCAGAGCAGAGTGAGCTAGGGGAGAGTTGGGGAAGATCTCCCTGGGCAGGAGAATGTTCTGGGCAGAGGCCTGCTGGCAACACAAGAGCATGAGCTCTGCGTAGAAGTCATTCTGGCTGAAAGGGGAGGTGTGAGGCAGGTATGGAGAAGCGTTAGTCCCTTAGAAGTCCTAATTTAAAAAACTACAGATATATGGGCCTAGCTAGGGTCTTTATACTTCATGCTTTCACTCCAACTGGTGTCCCTTCTCTGGTTGGCCTGAGTTCCTGTCACCATACAGGTGACTTGTGAATGTGACAGTCAGTAGTTTCCAGGTCCTTGCACTTCAGTGACTAACTTTTCCTCTCCTTATCCCTGCTTATCTCCTCTACTTACTGGCCGGGGCCCAAAGATTCCTCTCCACTGCTGGGCACCTATGTCACAGTTCTGTGTAGAGGACCTACTCCTCCTGGCAGGCCATCTGCTCTGCCTTTGGTCTGTTCCTTCTCCCCCTCCAACACTCCTTTGCCTCTGCTCCCTGGTTTACTTAAGGGATCATGACCTGGAACAGAAGTGTTCTCGCCCACCACCTTCTGCATGCACAGGCTTCTACTACTGTCTCACCAAGGCCTCCCTCCCACACCTGGTGTTTCCTTCTCTCTCTGTAGCCCCTGACTTCCTGATTTCAGGTCTTCCCCTGGGCTAGGTGCAGAGGACAGGAGCTAGAGGAGAACCCATTTTATTCTCATCTCTGTCTCTGTCTTTGCCTTTGCTCAGAACTTTGAAAAACCAAAAAAGAACTTCCTGTTGGCCCCTGGGTAAAAAGTTCCAAATTAATATGCTGAGAGTTCAAAGGCTTCCTTTTTGATACACGAAGCCCAAAGGGGGTTTCAAAGTAATGTGCCTGTGGTCTTTACATTCAGTATAGATGGAGCTAACACTGGGGCCCAACTTCTGGCATTTGGTTCCCTGAGTTACTAGTGTTCCAGTTTTAGATGAAAGACCAACACTCTGGCTCTCCCTCAGCTAGTCTGGGAGAGAGTGTGAGATTGTAACAATAAATAGCTTATAGGTTTATTGGCCAGACTCAACACATCCACCCCTTAGTCCAAATAAAATATTATACTTGCTCATAGAATCAAAATTAATGTGTACATTTTAATCCACACATCATCCTTGAGAGGGAGCACTTCCATGGTTTCTGAGCAGTGTGTTGCCCCTGGCAATGCCCTTGGGTGCCAAGAGCCCATGCTAGTGCTGTAAGTGGGTGGCAGGGCAGCAAGACATTCGGGCCACCCCCAGAAACAGTCTGCATTGGCAACCTTGGGTGTGAGCAATTACTGGGCAGTGAGAGAGCAGAGGCCTAGCGAGACATGACCCCTGCTGGTGAGAACAGAATTTGCATTCTAGTGCAAAGGAGTCAGAAATCTTGAAGAGGGATTGCCAGTGTGGCTTCAAGTGTGCTTCCCCATGAGGAGGTGAGACTTCCTGTGGGGGCCTGCTGGGTCCTGCTCACCCAGAGACAGTGCTGCTGGTCCTCAAATGCCCATCCAAGCCCCTCCCCAACCCAACCTCCTTAGCACTTTGGCCTATTGGCTGTGCCCCTGTGTGTGGCTCCCTGTCCCTCACCTCCCTCTCAGGTTCTCCTGGGAGCAGCCAGGACTTGCACAGGCAAAGGAGCCTAGGACCAATCCTGATCTTACAAAGTCCAATCAAAGTAGGAATAGGATTCAACAAAAAGGTGTTTTAATCCTTGCCAGGAGAGGAGGGAGTGATCAGAAAAGGAATCACAAGCGATAATTTAAGCTGAGTCTTGAAGCAGAATTTGGGGAAGAAGAAAAGCACTCAAGACCAAGGAAAGGACAAGTGAAAAGGATACAAAAGAGCTTGCCAGCCTCTCAGAATGTCAGAAACAGTGTGGCTGGTGGGAGTGTTGAGGAGAACAGATGAGAAGGGGGCGCTGACCAGGAAGGGACTTCCAGCCAAAGGGAGTCAGGAACTGCAGTCGTGGCAAGGGAGCTCCAGCAGAGAGCTCGAAACAGACACATGGTCACTTTGAGCATGGAAAAGATCCTATGAGAGATACGTAAGCCTGGATTCTTTGAGGGTAGGGACAGTCATTTGGAAAGGCTACTGCAGAGTCCAGGTGAAAGCTGAGCATGAAGCTGGGAGCTGAGGAAGACGTGGGGTGAAAGAAACAGGCCAGAGAGCTACAGTGATCATCCTTAGTGCACAAGGCTATTGTTACAGCCTGGTGTCCAACCTGACTTAATGCCAAAAGTAGAGTCTGCCATCAAAAAATTGCTTTCAGAGGCTGGGATGTTCCTCTGGCAGAGCACTTGCCTGCCACGCACAAGGCTATGGGTTTGATCCCCAGCAACACACACAAGATTGCTTTCACATCCTTTCTCAGGCACCCCATAGATTCTATTCTATAGGGAAGTCAGAGTCTGAGAGGTCAGAATTCATTTGGTAAGCAAAGTAGAACAGGAAACTGCAACCCCTGGCCAGAGACCAAGCAAAGAGAATCAGTTCAGTGAGGTACTACATGTTCTACCGCCCCCCACCCCATCCTCAAGGAGTTCACAGTCTCCTTGACTATGAAGAGAAGCAAACACACAGAAAAACTCCAAACCAGGAGGACAGACATGGCTAGACCAGAAGAATCAGCAAAGATCCACAGCACCAAGAGAAGGGTGTAGTTACAGCTGAAATCAGTACCATGACTTTATCATGGACTCTAGAATGGGAGTCCGAGTGAGGAAATTGGGGTCCTAATGTCACCAGACAGGGGTGCAGGGAGTTCCCTCCAAAGAAAAGAATGGTACCTCATCCTGGCCCAGGCTCATTCTGGATTTTTGCCATTTGAAGTTCTAGGATGCATCAGAAGTAAGGCACAAGCGAAGATTTATTTAAGGACAGCAAAGGTGTATGTACCCAATAAGCACATGTCCTCTCAGAGAAGAGAGATGAGTGAGGTGCCCTCAATTGACTATATATGTGATTTTTCTGGGAAGCAATGTGCAGGTTCTCAGCAAGCTTCTCTGAAAATCAAGTTGTGTGACATTGATTTGATAATTGAGGTTCAGAATGTTCCTCTTAGGTTAAGATGTCTAGCCATATATCAGTTGTAGGCACACTGTATAAGTCTTCAAATCTGGTGACACTTAAATTAATTATGTTTTTATTCTAGTTGATCCATTCCAAACATATGCTATGTTCACCTAACTAGAAGGACAAGTATGACTGGTCATCTTGTTGCCATCTACTAAAGGTCTCTTTTCCTCTCTCCCTAAGAGCCCACCTACCTCAGAAGGAAGAAAGAGGTTCCGTAAAGGACACCTGATGCTGCTCCAGGGCCCAGCCTGGTGCCCAGATCTCCCACTTCTGCTACTTGGTCCTATAGGAAAGCTTGGGCCCAGCTCAGTCATCAAATTGACAATGGTGCTGGGACACCTTAGAGAAGCCAGAGTAGCAGCATTCCTGGGTCCTTCACTTGGCACCAGCCTGGAAACAAGTAGAAAAACCATAGCCTGCATACCTGAGGGTGGGGTCAAGGACCGAGGGGGCCGGGAGCAGTGGAAGTGGTGCTATGGAAGAGCCATTTTTGTTCGTCCAGGGTTCTGGGAACTTTGGTAACCCAGTCAGGATGTGATTCCAGGAAGACCCTATCAACATTCCTGTCGGGGAATGTTCTGCTGCCCATTCCTGGCTTGAGTGAGCCTGTATCTGGCTCACTGTAGCTAAAGTATAAGATCAGGGCTGAGGTTGTAGCTCAGTGGCAGAGTGCCTAGCATGTGTGAGGCACTGGGTTTGATCCTTAGCACCATATTCAAATAAAATAAAGGCATTTTGCCATCTACAACTACAAAATTTTTTTTAATAAATAAAGTATAAGATCAGAGAGCTGAACCCCAGACAGTAGTCACATTATGCAAGTGTACACTCACTGTCGGGAGTCCCTTAGCTTCAGGGCTAGAATCTTATAGTGCAAGAAGAATTGTCTTTTTGGCTCTACAGGAACATTGATTCTTAGGTGAGTTGACAATTGAAAAAGTACTGGAAAAGAAAAAAAAGACTGAAAGGGATCTAGAATTTTTCCAGTCCAAACTTTAATTCACATGGCCCTATACTGCTGCGGGTAGGGTCTGGGCTTGGGATTCAAATCAAATCAAGGTGTTTGATTCTGCCAGTTTTCCTCATTCCACATGGATTTGTGAGCCTATCACATTCTAGGAAATGATCAGCTGTGTGACCTCAAGTAGACAACTTTTAAAAACTTGATTCTCATCTGGGAAATTAAAAATAATGTGTACCTCCTGGCCTATTGTCAAAATTAGATGAAATAGGTAAATCATAAACAGCCCACAGAGAATATCAACTCTGCACCTCAGCAGAGAAGGGGAGCACTTTAAGGGAACCTGCATTTCTGGACTGGTCTCACTGGTAAGATTGGGCATCCCTGACCCACTTGACCTGGGGCCCTGAACTTGCCTCTGACTTGTTTTGTTCTCCCCAGATTCTTGGCCAAGCATTCGGCACTTCTGGGCAGAGGACACAGCAAAAGCAGAAACAGCTCCTTCCACAGCTGACCTGGCATGACTTGGGCTGTTAGTTGAGGGGGACAGAAGTCACTCAAGTATCTAGTGATTGATCAAACTCATGTTATTTGTCTCCCAGTGGTATTTCCACACAGTCTTTGCCACTGTTAGTTACATCATGTCCAGATCTTATTTGCAAAGGAATGGGCAAAGATAGATTTCTCTCCGCTATTGAAAAAACCTGGGGTCCATTTCTTCCATTGAAGAAACTAAGCCCTTCCTAGGACCATCTGGGCTCACACAACTCATCTCCTTGAAGGATGTCTCAAAATGACTCCTGGTATCCTGACTTTATCTCCTAATGATGGCTCACAAACTCACCACTAGTGATCAAAACTTGAGAAGGGATGAATTTACTAAAAGAATATAAGGAGGGCCAAAAAGACAGGCAAAGCTTCCAAAACAATACTCAAAACCCTGCTGTACAGTGTGTGAGAAGGAAGCTTAATGCCACAGAACTTTCATGCAACTGTTGTGTGCTACCAGGAACTCACCTCCCCATGACCGCCACTACAGCCACATTGGACACCCAAAACAAGTCACAGGTCTCTGCATGCTTCTTCCTTGCATGTATCATCTATAATTCAAAGTCCTGTCTCTGCCCTGACCAGTGAACTACACACACAGGCAAGTTTTGATTGTTTGTTGATATTGGGACTTGAACCCAGGGACAATTTACTACTGAGTTACATTCTTTTATTTTCTATTTGGAGATAGGTTCTTGCTAAATTCCTTAGGGCCTCACTAAGATGCTGAGGCTGGCCACAGACTTGTGATCCTCTTGCCTCAGCCTCCCTAGTTGCTGGGATTACAGGCATGCACCACTGCACCAGGCCTAAGGCAAAGCCTTTAGTAGCCATCTTAGAAAAGTAAGACTTCTAATGTGGGAACATTTCCAGGTATTAAATGGGTCACAAACTCAAATACAGGGAGGAGCCAGGCAGGTCTCTGGAGAGTACCCCTTAGGCATTCAGGTCAAAAATGTTAAGATGATGTGAAAATGATGATAAGAGTGATAAGTGATTGTAGTGATGGTGCTGAGGAATTGACTACAAAGGGGCAAGAGGGAATTTTCTAGCATGAGGGAAATGTTCTGTGTCTTGCTTTGGTTGGTGGTTACATGATGTATGTAGTGTATACATTATTTGGTGTATACATTCACCAAATGAGTAGTTAAGATCTGTTCATTTTACAATATATTAAGTATACCTCATTTTTTTTAAACTTGGGGCAAGTTAATATGTCTGTCTATCTGTATATTAATTTGGCCATCAGGCTACCCATTTCCAAGTTTCTGTTACAATCTTTATCTCACATATGAGGAATCAGAGACCTTGAGTAGGGAAACAAGGGCACAAGTGAATGGTGACTTGTGGCCAGCTCCTCAGCCTGGGGAAGGTAGACTGTGCGGTCTAGGAGCTGCGTCTAACTGCGCAAACTCCGTGCATTTGAAGAGTCAGTCGCAGTGCTAACCCAGCCTTTCCACCCGCTGGGAGGAAGGCCTTCCCCAGGGACTGGGCAATTGTCTGCCTGGCCAGAAAGTGAGACAGTCACTAAATACCTACCCCAAGGAAAGCCGAAATGAATGGAACACGCATCCCTAGGGAGTATTGGCCAGGCGCGCAGATAAATCACAAACTGCACTGACAGTTTGAGATTAGCATTGAGTGCCAAATGCCGACACAGGCAACCAAGTTCCAGGAAAAGAAATCCGATCTGAGAGAGGCGACCGCGGCGGTGCAAAGCGAAATCCACAAGAGAGGCCGGGCAGAGACCAAATCTTGATGGAGCCTCCTCTTGGGGCGAGCACCTAGGCACTTATCGAAGTCTTACCTGGTCACCGGTCTGCCCCAAAAGGTACCGCTATACAGGTGAAAAAAATCAAGCCTCCTGCAGTTTACAGTACTATCCAAAGTCTGAGTTGTAATCTCAAACCCAGTTCTTTGACTCCACGCCCGAGATCCTTCCTCTCCTCCGCCCACTGGGGAGTAGGTCTCTACAGAGTGACTCCCGCCCATCCCAAAGCGACTCGTCCCGTGATTCGATGCAGGTGCTGCACGCCAGAGGGAACTGGAGGAATGCTGGGCGCCCGGGGTGGCGGTGGGGAGGTTCTGTAGCCAAATCCTCGGCCGCACAACCCGCCGGGACCTTCCGGACGCCGGGAGCAGGGCCCTCCAGCCGGCGCCCGCCCTGATTGGCGCTCGGGGTCGGCCTCCAGCTGGCTCACCTGCCACTCTCAGCCAATCGAGGACACCAGAATTAGGGCTGTCACCGAGGGAGGGGGAGATGCTGCGGACGCGCGTCTGAGCTGCCCTCCCCGCGGAGTTCCCGCCAGGCCCGCGGCAATCCCGAGCCTAGTCCCAGCCGCCGGCTGCCAGCCCCGNGGCATCTCCGCTTGGTGGGACGCGCCCCGACGGTGCCCCGAGTCGTCTGCGAACGCCACCCCCATTGCCTCCCACCGTTCACCCGGTCCCTGTCGGCCCCCGGGGAGAGCGTGGGCCCGGCCGGGGTCAGCCCGACTGAGGCAGGATGTTCACGTCCAAGTCCAACTCCGTGTCGCCCTCGCCGTCCCTAGAGCAGGCCGACTCCGACGCGCTGGACATCAGTACCAAAGTGCAGCTCTACGGGGTGCTGTGGAAGCGGCCCTTCGGGAGGCCGTCAGCCAAGTGGTCCCGGAGGTGAGTGCGTCCCCAGAGCCCCACCACCACCACCGGGGAAGGGAGCTCCCGGTCTCAGGACACCTCCCATCACTTCCAGTCACTGTCCCGCCTCTGCCTTCCTCTGTGACCTTGATCTTGCTCCGTTTTACTCTGCACCGGCTCCGCATGAAAGATGTGGATCTTAGCTGCTAGAGCTGGAGTGGGACCACCCGCCTGGGGGAGGTAGTGGATTCTCTGTGAAATAAACTGAGTCCCTAGTGGGGAGCCTGGGTGTGGGCTGAGATCAGGGCTGTAGCAGGTCAAGTTGTGCCAGACTCTGCCTCCAAAGAGAAGCCCCATCTTCAGCCACAAGACACCTTTCCGGATCTTTACTGGCAAACTCGTTTTCCACACCCAGGTCTAGAGTTGCTGGCTAGAGGTGGAACACTATTGAGCCAGGTTCTGACTTAGGCCAGGAGAGAGAGAGCAGGGCCTGGAAAAGTCTGTGCCATCCCCACCTGGATGGGGGGGGGGGGATACATTGGTTCTGCTCAAAGGACTGATCCTTTGGAAGTGGTGGTGGATGGAGAAATCCACAGCAGCCCCAGCTTCCTTCAGCACCAGCTTCCTCATCCTCCCTCAGAGAGTACTCCCCAGAAGTCAATAGCCACTTTCCACTAACAAATGGCCTGGGAGGTTTTGGTATTGGGACAAGGGGAATCTTATAGCTCTGGGCTTGCAGGAAGCTCCCAAAACTGGCCTCAGGTGCCATGGGCCATCTTCTGCACAGTTTTTATCCTCAAGCCAACTTTGGTTCTGAGATTTGCTACTTGTATGGCCTAGAGAACTTTAGACCCTGTCACAGCCCCTCCCTGGAGGTTGTGACCCTTCCAGGAAACTAGGGGTGCATCTATATACCCTTTCCCCATCCTATACCAAGAGTCTATCCTGAGCAGAGGGGCCTCAGATGTTCTTAGGATCACAGATCATATTCTGATGTTCAATTCTGATGAATAATTTAATATTCCTATAAAATTGCAGAACAAATGAAGCTGTGGACAGCATTTCACATTTTCCATACCCGGTTTTATGTATTTTTATTACTTTTGACAGATTTCTGAGATTTAATGTAATACGCACTCCTTGAGTTCCTCCAAAATTCTTACCTCTGGTGCTCTTAATGGAGGTTTGCAGCAGCACGAAGATTGTATGAGGGGGCTTCCAGGGTTGAACTGCTTGAGCTGTAGCCGCTGAGGGTGGGGAGCAGCTTGTCTCTGCTTGGGCTCTTGAGTGGGGGTGGGAAGTCTTCTTGAGATGCAAGTGCCATTAGCAGAATGTCCCCTCCCCTCTTCTGCCTCAGCTGCTCCAGGCAGCAGACACTCCTCTCCACTGGGTCTGGCTGCTGGCCCAGGTATTGCCTCTGAGTCTTGCCAGCCAAGACTTTTCTTGCCAGGTATTTTCACCTCATTGCATCCAGTAAATGCTAGGTGTCTGGGACCCCCAGCTCATGTCCCCTGGGCCCCCTTACCACTATAGTTACAGTAGGGACCTGGACCCACAGTTGATTTGGGGGCTGAGAAGCATGCAGGGTAGACTCCCCAATTTAACCACAGTGATATGTTTGGGGTACCCAGAGAATCTCATCAGTGAACCCCACAGCCACCGTAAAAAACATCCAGTCTAAATCAGAACAATGCATGTGACCCACAAATACAGCTCCAAGTCTAGCCCTCTAACCCCCTTAGAGAAGATTTTCACTTCCTTCCTCTGGAGCTGCCACTGGGAAAAGACTCCCACTCCTCGGGGCTCAGGAAACCTGCCCACACTAGGCCTCTGTCCATGACCTCTGTTTCATGCTCTGGAACTATCTCTCTCTCTCTCTCTCTCTCTCTCTATATATATATATATATATATATATATATATATATATATACACACACACACACACACACACACGGACACCACAGATTTAGCCTTGAGTCGCAACAGCTAGCCTGGGTGGGTCTGGGGAGTGGGGGAGGCCTGATGATCCACTTAACCCCCTCTTGCTTCCCAGCAGGGCCCCCTGCGCCCCAGTTTGCCATTTGTGAGGTGGAGTCTCTGGACCTCAGCTAATTAGCAGCCAGGGGAAGCTTGGGAACAAGGCAGCTCTGGCCTGCCACTGCAGAGCGGTCGATGCCCTGGCGGGGCAGCTAAGGAGAGAGGGCTTGGGAAGGCTCTGTCAGTACTGCATAAATAATGAGTGGGCAGGATAGAACTGCCTGGGGCTGGCTGGGTTCTATAAACCCTCTTCCCCTGGGGCCTGCCTTAGGAAGCATGCCTCCAGCCCCCACTACCCAAGCAGCCCTTCCTTCCTGGGGTGGGAGGACACCCTGAGCTCAGTCCAATCCACATTCTATTCTCCCATAGGCAACAGAAGGGGAAGGGAATCAAAAGCATTAGTTAGCAGAGGGAAGGGAATCTGGGGAGGTATTTAGAGGGTGATTCAATAACTCTGTCCTCATCTTAAGCTGTGAGCAGTGGTGATGCAGGTGCCCAGATGTGGGAAGCTCTGAGACAAGGGGAACAGATTAGGGAGTCCCAGCCTCAGCCAGGGTCAGCTCAAATAGCCAGAGGCTTCTCAGATTCAATACTTCATCCAACACTCTAGTCTCTCTCCCAAATGAATGCCTCCTAAGACCAGAGCCCCTGATGAAGAGGGCCCAGCCAATTCTTTCCTGTGACAGTGCCCTCTTCCACCCTGCTGTAAGGTGGCCTTTGAGAACCAGCCCGGTAGCAATTCCCTATCGGGCAGAATGGTAGATCTCTGCCCCAGGGAGCGAAGACTCATGGTGCCCATCAGGTACCCAGAGTTCCACGGAAACAGCACCTACGTGTTGCAGATCTGCAATCTGCAGACATGGCTCAAGAATCTGCCACACCCACTCCCTCTTAATAATCAACCTGTATTCTCCAAACTTCTTTCAGAGTGGCAGCATGAGGGGGCGGAGGCTTGGCCAGGAGGCAGCTGGAAGGTCGGGATTCCTGCAAATATGTGTGGGTGGAAAGGATAGGGGGGAGGTGACAGAGCAGGGAATCTCTTTCAGCATTGGTGAAGGAGAGGGATTTGGAGGACAGTGTCTTCCCCAAGAAAATAAGTAGTGAGCGACTTACTTTATTCTAAAGATTTCATAGTGTTTTTCACTCTCTGGGAAAACATTACCTTCTCCTTATCCCAGGATTGCTATTCCCCATACCCACTGATAGGAAGGAAAATTGGAGCACAGAGGCAGGGGGAATGTGCCTTGTCAAGTCTCTCCAGATCCCTCTACCCATCATCAAGGAGATGGGCAAAGTCTCTGAACCACACAGCCATAAAATGAAATGACACACCCGTTAATTCAGGCTTCAATGGGGTCAGATTTGCCCAGACAGACAGGTCTACTGGAGTCAAGTGAGTTAATTGTGCAAACAAACCTCACTTCTTTCCCACTCCTTCCCTTAGTGGCTGTTGATGTCCTGTTTGAAAATGAGTCTCAGCTGGGGGGGCAGGGCAGGTAGGGGGTGGGACAGACCCCAAGCTTGAAGGCACTTCAGCTTCCTACATCCGGGACTTGAACATAGAAAGTAGTTTTTCTGAGAGCAGCTGTGGGTATGGTGGAACTGGAAGCTAGGCTGAAAGGCTGGAGCTCTGAGTTCCAGTCCCTGCTCTGCCACTGACTAGCTGTGTGTCCCAGGCTGTGGTACATCTCCTAACTGGCTCCCCGTGTCTCATCTACAAAGTGAGGGTGAGGTGGGGTTTTTTGTTTGTTTGTTTTGTTTTATTTTGGTACTGGATATTGAACCCAGGGGTGCTTAACACTGAGCCACATCCCCAGCCCTTTTAAATACTTTATTTAGAGACAGGGTCTCACTGAGTTGCTTAGGTCCTCACTAAGTTGCTGAGGCTGACTTTGAACTCATAATCCTCCTGCCTCAGCTTCCAGAGCTGCTAGGATCACAGGCGTGTACCACCACGCCCAGCTCAAATTGTGTTTTCTTAAACTGTGTTCCACAGATGATTCTAGAGGTGCTTTGAGTCTACCCCAGAGAGTGGAAACCAGGTGGTAGGGCACTATCAGCGTCTCCACAGTAGTGTGTGTTTGGTGCATTGAACATGCCTTTGCTATATTGTTTGAAGAGTTCTGATAAAAAATTGTTTGAACCTCTTTGAATTTGATCTCTCCAGGAGCCGACATGCTCCCCCTGCCAACCAACCTGCTGTCTCAGATGCAATGCTAGCCAAGCAGCCTTGGTCAGGATGAGCATCCCCTGAGCATACAGGCCTTTGGACAAGAAGGGACAAACACTGGGGGCTCTGCCACTTCTGTAAGAACACTTGATAAGCTGTCCTTTCCCAGCTTCAACCCCCAAACCCACTCTTGGGGTCTGAGGAACTCAGATTGAGGGGAGTAAGGGCTGGGCATATTCTGAAAGTCTGTGCGGCCAGACTGGATGTTCTGCCTTCCTGGGAAATGTAACCCACACCTAACTCCACAGGCTCTTGCCCTCCTGAAAGTGAGGTAACCTTGGCCCCAAGATCAAATGCCACAGGGAGTCTACATCTTGTACCCATGTTCCTGCTCCCACCTGGAGGCTCTAAACCCAGACTCCCTGAATATAAATTGCTAGCTGGCTGGTGTAGGTGTCTCTGTTGCACTAGCAGAGGGGGGACTCAGTTCATTCCTCAGTCTCCTCTACCCTTTCCCACTGCCACACATGAACCCCAGCCTCTTGTACCAGGTGGTCATGGGTCTAGCAGGCTGAGCTGAAGGGCAGGTTTGGCACCAAGAAGGAAGAGGAACATTATGTTATAGAGGTGTAAACACCCTCATGCTGAGTCTTAGCTGCCTTGTTTCTCAAGCCCACTGTGTCCACCACCCTCTCTTGACCCTGTAGGACTCTTGCATCTTCTCGGGATCCTCCTCTGCACCTCCCCCCATTATTCCTCTACTCCATTGCCCTTCAATTTTTGCCCCAACATTAAATTTCTCTCACTCTTGTTATACAAAGTCCCTCCCAGATCCTACTCCCAAATTGGGCATTTGCATCTCGAAACCACAAGGAGCTCATCCAGTGGACTGACCTTTCTAACAGGACCCTCCCAACTGGGAAGGTGCTTGCATGTTCCTCAGCTCCAGGTGGATCTCTCAGGAACCCAATGTTAACCATAAAGCTCTGGTTGAGACCTTATTGAATTCAGAGCACAAGGGTGGGAGAAAGGAGGACTGAACTTAAGAAAATCCCTTCTGGGGGCTGGGGCTGTAGCTCAGTGGCAGAGCGCTTGCTTAGCATATGTGAGGGACTGGGTTCGATCCTCAGCACCACATGAAAATAAATACATAAGATAAAGGCATTATGTCCATTTACAACTACAAAAAAATTAAAAAATAATAAAATAAAACCCCTCCTGGTTCCCCAGTTTATGATAGATGGCTTCTATGTTCATCCTGTCAACCAAACTAGAATCCTGTGTGTCTCCCCAGACTCACATCACCTGCCCTGGTCTAATTGTTCAACAAGCCCTGCTAGTTTTTATCTCCTGTTAACTCTAAGTTGTCCCTTTACGTGGCCATGGTCTCCTCAAGACCCCACCCCACCCCACCCCACCCATGTCTAACACTACAATTTAACCTCACAGTACTTGCTTAAAACCCACTGCCAGCTTCCCTGTCGGCAAGAAGTCCCACTCTGCTCTGAGTCTCTGACCTTAGCTCCCTCCTTAGTGGCCCCACCCCCGAACACTGGCCACCCCTTTTGGACTTATCTGCCTATAATACCAGACATGTTTTGATGACCTGGATCACACTAGTTTCTGCTTATTCCCTTCTTTTCTGTCTGGACTCTCTCTCCCCACTCTACTTCCTCCCAAATTCCTAAGATATTTATATTTACTCATCAGAACCCTGCTCAGCTATGAAAGCCTCTCAGAGAACTCCCCTGGCTGGGCCCCTAAACCATTCAGTCCCCCTGCTGGGCACTCTTCCTGTACCCTGATACAAACAGACTCTGATGGCACATATTTTGGTGCTTGACAATGTCACAGTGATCCTCCCGGTGCTCTGTATTACTGCAGTGTACCCTGCTGTTTTACAATGTTGCCCTACATCCTTTACAAGTTTCCTAGCGTTTACCAGCTGTGTGATCTGGGGCATATTACTTAATTTCTCTGCGCTCTAGATTCCTCACCTAACTCTTGTAAGGAGTGAGTGAATTAACACCCATATGGAGCTTGATAGACATTAGTTATTTTTTAGATTATTGATTTCTATGTTCTCTCTCCTCATTCATTTCTTAGCTCCTTGAGGATAGGGATTCATTTGCCACAGGGTATAGCATAGCACCTGCCCATCGAGGTGATTCCTTAATGCTCTGTGAGCTGAGCTGAGCAGGAGTTTGCAGTTCCTTTGCCAAGATCAGCTCTAGGGATACATGTGAACAATTCCGGGTCATAAGTGATGAGGAAGCCTAGGGCACAGGCAGTTGAGCGCTTGGGCTTGGTCAGCAGAGACAACTAACTGGGTTCTAAGTTTGCCACTTACTAGTGGCTCAATCTCTCTGTGCCTCAGTGAAATAGAAACAACACACCTCCATCCCTTACAGTTTTGGTGAGAAATCTAAATAAGAGAATGTCAATGCTGGGCACGGTGGCACACACCTGTAATCCCAGCGGCTTGGGCAGCTGAGGCAGGAGGATCCAGAGTTCGAAGCCAGCCTCAGCAACTTAGCGAGGCCCAAAGCAACTCAGTGAGACACTGTCTCAAAATAAACTATAAAAAAGGGCTGGGGATGTGGCTCAGGGGTTAAATGCCCCTAAGTTCAATCCTTGGTACCAAAAAAAGGAACATCAATAAAACAACTGGCAAAGTGAGCATCTTGCTGCCTTCTAAATGTTCCTTAATCTATAGGTAAAAATTCTGTTCTTTAAGACCGAGAGAGGAGGCAGCCATGCTGACACACCCTTATCCACATTCACTGGGCTCCCCACAACCCAAAGGGGCAGGTGGGGAGGGTCCTAAGGACTAGGGTGGGCAGACAAGCCTCCCTCCAGCAGGGCTGTGTGAGCACAAATGGGAGAGGAGGTCAGAGGGGGACCCCAGCAGGAACCTCAGAAAATAAACACTAATAGTCATAAGAAAAGTAAACACGTCCTGAATCTTTCCACGGTCTTCTAAGCCTTTGTGTGACTTTACTTACCCTCGAGCTGCACTCAAGGGAACCGAGGCCTGAGTTTAGGATAGCTGCACACTCCCATCTTCTCGATCTTTTCTTGCCTTCTAATCATGCATGGCGGCAACTCTTACCACGTCCCCTTTTCTTTGCCCCCTCCCCCAAATCTGTCCTTGACACCACAGCCAGGTAAGCCTTTTGTACATCAGGCCACGTCATTTCTGCTCAAAGCCCTCCATGACTCAGAGAAAAACACAGCCTCTACCAAGTAGCCCTGTGACCTTCAGCAAGTCATGTCACCTCTCTGTTTAAAATGCAGGGAGCACCTGTTTCCTAGGGTAATTGTGAGTGTTCAAGGAATTAACAGAGGTAATTGCTCACAGGAAAGCATGATTTGTGGTAAGAGCTAATGAAATGTAGGCTCACTCCTTAGTCTCAGTACCAGAGCCACAGGGCCTTACAAGACCTGGCCCAGCCATTTTTGGTCTTGCTCCCTCTGCTTCAGCCTTGCAGTTCCTGCCAGAGCCAGGCATGCTCCTGCCTCAGGACCTTGCATCTGCGGGTCTTCTGCCTGGAGCACCTCCCGTCTTCCCTCACCTTCTTCATTAAGCTTCTTCTGCCTACCTGCTTAGTATAACCCCTGCCCCACCCCATTACCCAGCAGAGTTGGGTTCTGGGAGGACCTCTTTCTGTTTCCCAGAGGGCCAACTCTCTGCACAGGGCAGTGGGGAGGGGAAATTGAAAAAGAGGGAGGAAGAGAGCCTGAGACAGAGAGGGAGGGAGAAAGGGAAAGGGAGAGGGAGAGGGCCAGAAAAAAAGGAGAGAACCTTCCTCTTTTTGTCAAGGCTCAGGCCTAGAGGAACAGGGCCCCTCCCTCTTAGCACATTTAACCTTAATTACCTTCCCACCTCAGATACAGTCACATTTGGGGTTAGGGCTTCAATGTGAATTGTGGGGTCAGGCAGCACACAGCAATATTTCAGAAGCTGTTGAGAGGGATAGAGGCAGCTTGTGCTGCTTGTCTCACCTTATATGGGGAGGTACATATTCATGCCAGGTGTCCTGGGTCCTCGCCAACTGGCAGAGTGATGAGCACAGGCTCATTTTGTTTCCCAATAATCACATAAGGTCAGTGTTCTCGCCCCAGCTCTATAGACAAAGAAACTAAGACTCAGAGCTGTGCTACCTCCCCAAGGGTCTCCCAACCCACCTGGAAAAGGGCAGGTCTGTTGCTTGCTGAAGCCCATGTTCTCACCTACTCTGTGAGGTCCCTTGGAAAAAGCAGGGCACACCCACTTCAGTCCATGGGACAGAAGTGGTGTGGCCCCACCCTCCAGGAAACTAGCAGCCCTCTCTGGACAAGCAGAGCATGTAGGCTGTGGCAGTGGGTGCCGAGTGCCAAGTACCCTGCAAGTGCAGGAGGGGCCCAGATGTCAGCATTGGGTGAGGAGCATGCAGCCAGATGAAGAGCGGACGGAGGGCATTTTGGGTAGAGCAGCATGATCTCTATTTGCAGGGTCATGCAAGGAGCGGGGAGGTAGCGGGCTCCACACTCCCCTGGAGCACAGAGACACTGAAGGGTAGAAGTGGTGGGAGAGCTGAGCACAGGCAGAGTCAGCTGTGGGAGGCCCAGAAGGTCACTGAAGTTCTGCAGTGGCTCTTGGTAAGGAGGGCAGGGAGGTTCTGATTTTTATTTTCATTGTATTTTCCCTGGCCAATGTCATGCCATTGATGCTGTGTCTCTGAATGCACAGCAGCTGAGAGTCATACTGTTGGCTACTGGGAGTCCATCTTAGCAGTCCAACATACCCCTGCTTTGAACTCTCCTCCATGCACACACCCACACACACACTCAACAACTCAGAATCTTCCCTACTTTCTGCTCATATCGTATCGCTACAACAGTGGCCCTGGAGGAAGGAGCCAGCACTTGGGGTGTCTCTGAGCCTCAGGAGCTTTGAGGCCAAACTGGATCTTCCCCTGTGGGGCATTTGGTGTCTTATCAAAGTTAGTTTCAATCATTAGTTTTATAAGAGTCCCCAGGACAGGGCCCTGGGGGTTGGCATTGAGGATGCACCTCCTCAAAATTCAGAAAGCATCAAGGTCCAGGGATCCTAAGTCCCAGAAGGAGGCTGTGGAGCAGTCTGAGACAAAAGGGAATACAGGTGTCCCGCTGAGGGTGTCAGGCGCTGCAGATGTGGCCCCAACAACCTGTACCCATTCCCTTTGGTTGCACGTTCTCAAGATTACACCAGAAGACTCACCTTGGAGTCATGTGTCTTTTTATCCTCCTCCTATCCTACCTGGAGGAGACTCTAAGTAACTGGAGATGATAGTTCAAGGGGTGCCGGAACCTGAGGGGGAAGGACTTCAGGTGTCCTGCTGTACCTAGGATGGTGGGATGAGGGGATAGAGGCAGCCAGCCCTGAGGAGCAGAGGGAGGGCAATTTGGGTGAAGCAGCATGACCTCCATAATTAGGGTCATGCAAGGAGCATAAGCTGGTGGCCCCATGGTCTCCTCTGTGAGTCCAGGGCTACAAAGGCACTCTTGTTGTCCCCCAGGGCCTAACTCTTTCTCCCCTTCCTTCCCCCTCACCGCTGTAGGTTTTTCATTATCAAAGAGAGCTTTCTGCTTTACTACTCTGAGAGTGAAAAAAAGAGCTTTGAAACCAACAAATACTTCAATATACATCCTAAGGTGAGGTGGCCCCTCCCCAGGGCCACAGTGGGGGAGGGTCCCAAGGAGATGTCAGGGGATGTTGGAGGGCTGTCCTTTGTCTTGCAGTGGTCTAGCAGGGAGTCTGGAAAGCAAATTTTCTCTCAGGGCACAAGACCCCCTGCCCTGCCCCCCAGGCTCGACCCCAACTTTCCTGTACCCTGGAGCCTGCCCCAGCCCTTCTTCTTCCCTCTGAGAGTCAGTTCTGGCCTCTTCCCAGCAGCTACAAGGTCAGGTTCAGTAGCCCCAAGGTCAGGTCCACCCTGGAGGTCTTGGCAGAGCCTGGCTTTATCCCCAGAGGCCCCAAGTGACCTGAGCTGGGTGGGTGGGGCTGCCTGTTCTGGTTCTTCCACAGGGTGTCATACCCCTTGGGGGCTGCCTGGTGGAGGCCAAGGAAGAGCCCAGCATGCCCTATGTTATGAAGATCTCCCATCAGGACTTCCATGTAAGTGAAGCTCTCCCCTCGGCCTGGGAAAATCAGCCTGGCCCAGGGAGGTGTCCATGCCCAGGACTGTGTTGTAGGGGAGCAGAGTGGGCCTCCATGACCCTCCAAGGGGCCATCTCTCAGCACACCCATGGCTCCTCTTCCTGGCAGGGGAATGTCTTGCTGGCTGCCGAGTCTGAGTTTGAACAGACGCAGTGGCTGGAGATGCTCCAGGAGTCTGGAAAGGTGTAAGTGCTCGCAGCCAGAAGGGCATCTGGGGCTCCAGACTCGGGGGGCGGGGGACAGGCTGGGCCCACCATGTATTCCCTGACTCTCTGCTGGGATCCTCGTGGACACTGAGAGGGCTGTAGGAGTTGGCTAGGATGGGTGAGAGGAGGCAGCCAGCTCTTAGAGCATCTCTGAGGGTCCCCCAAGTGAGCTTGGAAAGTATTTACGGTCACAGGTAGCAGACATGAACACTGTGTGTCTCCAGCTCTTGGAAGTGAATCCAGCATCAATTACTCATTGTATTTGGTACTTGCTAATGTCTATCTCACCTCCTCCTATCAAGGACCAGAGTGAGTGCCCAACAATGTCCAATTGCACATAAATCCCTGTACTAGCACCTGCCTATTTGAGCTGGATCACACTGTTGATCCAATAAACAATACTTGAGTCCCATCCTGCATGTGGCCTCGTGCTTGGTGACGGGTACTCAGGCGATAGGAAGCTGCCTGGGAAGAAATCTCTTCCCTGCTCTGAAAGTGCTCTTGGTCCCTGGTGGCCCACTTTGCAGCCTGGGCCAGTCTCCAGTTACTGTAAGTGATCCATACTGGTGGCGTGCCCAGAGCCCTGGGTGCTAGAGTGACAGTCAGCTGAGTTTCTGGATAGGCGAGTACAAAACACGCACTTGCTCTTTCTCCTAGATCCTCGTGGTCTAACGATCTTATTTCTTCCTCTTCTCTCCTCTGTGCCATCTGCCCTCACTCCCAGGACCTGGAAGAATGCTCAGCTGGGAGAAGCCATGATCAAAAGCCTGGAGGCCCAGGGGCTGCAGTTGGCTAAGGAAAAGCAAGAGTATTTAGGTTGGCTGTAGGGGTGGACTGGAACCTGAGGTTCCCTAGTGGGAGCACTTGGGGGCCTAAGCTGTAGCCAGGGGCTTGGTGGAGGACCCAGGGTGGGTGTCCAGGTGGGACTCAGCAGGCCATGAGGAACCAGAGACCAGCTCCACACCTGGAGGGCTTTATGGAGAGACAAATGTCCTTCTGGCCAGCATGGCTGGAGGGAGAACAGCCTGGTGGCCAGGAGTCGGGGGTCTGCACCTGGCCTTATCTTCTCCCTACCAGCTCTCTGTGTCTTTAGGTGGCTCATTTCTCTAAACCTCAGTTTCCTCCTCCTTAAGATGGAGATAAGGATAGTCCCCAGCTTTCAGAGGTGGTATGGAGATCGGGTTCATTGGTCCCATGAGAAAATGCTGCAGGTGCTCATGTAGGGCTTGCAGTGAGGGCTCCTTAAATGAAGATGCAGTTATCCTACCCTGGGCACCTGAGTCCCACATTTCACCCCAAACCCTCCCCACGCCAAGACCACCTTGAACTTGGCCACAGGGCTCCAGGCCCCTATGCCGAGAGAGAAGATGGGCAGACTTGGGGCTCAATGCTTTGCCTGGGACCCCTCCCCTTCTGCCCGCTTAGGCACTTGGGCCCCAGCATGGTTCCCCTTCCCACTAAGACTCTGCCCTCCCCACTAGCTGGACACCAGTGCAGGCAGTGGGGGGCGGGGGTGGAGCTGAGGACCAGCCCAGCCACAGCAGCCCTGGGGGATGCATGGGACTCACCTGAGCTCCCAAGGACAAGGCCCTGTCATGGCCCTGTGAATGCATGAAGCAGGAATGATACCCAGAAAGGAGGGAAGCGGGACCAGTCCTTGGCTAGCAGGGGTGCTGACCTCTTCCTGGGGAGATGCTGGGGATGATGGAGACCACCCTGGGCACCTGCCTCAGGACTTCCACTGTGAGAAAGCAGTCTGTAAGGGTGTGCTTGCCTTGACAGACAAACTGATGGAAGAGACAGAAGAACTCTGCCTTCAGCGGGAGCAGAGAGAGGTAGGTGCACAGGGAGGCCACTGTCACTCTGTCACTGCCTCCCCTTAACACTTAATAGCCTCACTTGCTGTCTCCCAACACGTGCTTCCAGCATTAGGGAGAGACGTGGGGGGCTGGACACCCAGCGACTGGCTGGAACATCAGACGGGGCGGGGCCAGGAGCCCAGTGCAATGACAGTGCTTGCAACTGCTATAGATTCTTGGCAGGAAGTGCATTTCTCCTTGCCAACCCTCCAAAGGAAAGTAAAAAGGGAAGGTAACCATTTTCTAGGGAAGAAGTTCTCCAAAAATTTTATAAGCGGCTTGTCACAGAGATTCCCAGGAGGCTGTAATGGCCTGAATTATCTATCAGGGGCTTCTGGCACTGTGAGGGTGATTGGATTTGATGATCTCAGAGGTTCCTTCATTCTCTGCCAACAATACAAGTCCTGAGCAGGCTCATTGCCGACTTGAAGCTGCCTGTGGTTCAGGAGACTCTTGGCCTCATGGGAGCCACTGAAGTTCACTTCATTTGAAACCTCTAGGCAGCATTGAGCCTCGCCTATCCTGAGGAGTCTTTCTGACACCTGAAAGGCAGGGGGTGAGTACTAGTTGGCAGTACAGAATCCAGACCCAGGCTATCTGTATTTGTATCTGCCCATCACACTTGTGGCTGTGTGACCTCAGACAAATTATTTAACCTCTTTGAACATCAATATTCTCATCTGAAAAATGACAATGATAATAGAACCCATCTTATTAAGGATGCTATAAAGATTAAAGGTGTTACCTATAACGCGATCGGCACATAAGACATGTTTATTGAATGTTTGTTGATATGCTCATGTTGTTATTAATTATGGGCCCACCCCACATGTGAACTGCCTGAGGCAGAAGCTATAGAGTGGCTTGTGCAGAGGAGCCCACAGAGAGAGGCACCATTGATTCTACTTCTCTTTGCCTTGTCACTTTTCCTCGCTCCCAGGCCAGTTGTGGAGCTTGGCACTGTGGGATGAATCAATGGGTGAATAACTTTGTTCTCCCGACTTTACATCTTGATTTTAATCCAGTAGGACAGTCCACCTTCATTTTTCTTCTTCCAAAAATTTGTCAGTTTTTCGTGCCCATTTATTCTTCCAACTGGACTTAAGAGCCATTTTGTTGGTTACAAAACAAACAGAAAAATCCACAGAGGATTTGTACTTAGAGGTACGGATTTGAGGACTGTCGTGTTGACTACAGTGTCTCTTCCACCCCCCCAAGGGTGGGGGCCTCTGTATCCCAGGCTTTCATCTAGATTTCATTAGCATGTTGGTATTTTCTCCATTCAGTCCCACACCTTTTAAGTGGGAATTTGGTGTGTTGTATGTCAGCACCTTGAAGACAGGTGAGCTGGGTGTGGTGGCTCACACCTGTAATCCTAAGTACACGGGAGCTGAGGCAGGAGGGTTGCCTGTTGAAGGTTCTGTCTCAAAAAACAAAACACAACAAAATGTGATTTAGGAAGCCTGGGGTGGGGTGGGGTGACAGGCACGGCCTCCGGCAGGGAGAAGAGACTTATCCATCAGAGAGGCTAAATCTGGGGCAGCAGTCGGCCGGAGGAAAATTTAGACACTCTATCTAGGTCTTTAGCCAGGAAATTAGGACAGTGGGGACCCACTGCACACAGGCCTCACTGGGTGCCACAGCACACTGGAGGAAGGAGGCTGTCGGCAGTGAACTCTCTTTTTGGCGCACAATGGGTGTAAGCCCAGACCCGCTGGTGCCCACAGGAGAGGCTGCTCAGGCGGGCAGGAGAGAAAGAACTAGGAGAGCTGGATTCCTTGTCCGCAGCATGTCTAGAGAGGAATAGGATTCGGATTCTATTCCTGGCTTAACCACTGAGTCATTCTGTCCCAAGTTTTTCTCTACTTTCTCATCTATAGGATGAGTCTGCCTGTCCCCTCTTCCTTCCCCATTTCATGGCAGGTCAGAGATTGGGGTGTGCTTTGGGCCACATAGAAAGGCCTTTGGTACAATGGCCCAGTGATAAGACGAAGGTTCTTCTGATTTGTGACATCTCAGGGGACAGCCTGCTCGAAAGGAAGTCTCAGGGTCTGGATTCAAGAGACCTGGATGAGAATCTCAGCTTTATGACTGACAGTGTAAACTTGGGAATGTCATTCGAAGCCTCTGATCTTCAGATTATCCATTTGTGATGTCTGATAAAAGAAATGCCAGCTCCTACCTTCCTCCCAGGTTGCAGTGAGGCTCAAGGGAACAGAAAGTAGGTGCTTTGTGGAATGGAAAGGCCCAGTGTATGATGGCGGAGTCTGGCACCCTCCATGTACAGAAAGGTGGGAGGACCACGAGTTCAAAGCCAGCCTCGGCAAAGTGAGGCACTAAGCAACTAAGTGAGACCCTGTCTCCAAATAAAATACAAAATAGGGCTGGGGATGNATTTAGAGACAGGGTCTCACTGAGTTACTTACCAGCTCATCTTTGCTGAGGCTGGCTTTGAACTCATGATCCTCCTGTCTCAGCTTCCTGAACTGTTGATTACAGGCATGCACCACCATGACCAATCATGTCAATGGACCTTCATTTTATTTATTTATATGAAGTGCTGAGAATCAAACCCAGTGCCTCACACATGCCAGGCAAGTGCTCTACCACTGAGTTACAGCCCCAGCCCTAGGGTTCACTCTTGGTGTTGTACATTCTGTGGATTTTGACAAATATGTAATGTCATGTATCCACCACTGTAATATCATATAGAATAGTTTTGATGCCCTAAACATCCTCCATGCTCCAGATATTCATCTCTCCCTCCCCAATAACCCCTGGCAATCACTCATCTTTTTACTGTCTCCATAGTTTTGCCTTCTCCAGAATGTCATACACTTGGAATTATATTCTATGTTGTTTTTTCAGATTGGCTTCTTTCATTTAGTAATATGCATTTAAGTTTCCTTCATGTCTTTTTATGGTTTGATAGCTCATTTCTTTTTAGTGCTGAATAATATTGTCTAAAGGACATCTCAGTTGCTTCCAAGTTTTGGCAATTATGAATAAAGCTGCTATAAACATCCATGCATAGGTTTTCTTGTGGACATACATTTTCAGCTCATTTGAATGAGTAACAAGGCGTGTGATTGCTGGATCATATGGAAAGAGTATGTAAGTTTTGTAAGAAGCGGCTAAACTGTCTTCCAAAGTGGCTGTGCCATTTGGCATTTCCATCAGAAGTGAATGAGAGTTCCTGTTGCTCCACACTTTGGCTAGTGTTCGGTGTTGCCAGTGTTTTGGATTGTGGCCATTCTCATAAATGTGTTGTGTTATTTCATTGTTGTTTGAATTTGCATTTACCTAATGACACAATAATGTTGAACATCTTTGCATATGCTGATTTGCCATCTGTAGATCTTCTTTGGTGTCAGTTAAGGTCTTTTGCTCATTTAAAAGAAATGGGTTATTCATTTTCATATTAAGGTTTTTTAAAAAGTATTTTTAATTGTAGATGAACACAATACCCAGTACCTCACACGTGCAAGGCAAGCATTCTACCACTGAGCCACAACCCCAGACCTTCATATTGAGTTTTAAGAGTTCTTTATGTATTTTGAGTAACAGTCATTTATCAGATGTGTTTGCAAATATTTTCTCCCACTCTGTGACTTGTCTTCTAAAAATCGTACAACCACTTTGGAAGATGGTTTGGCAGATTCTTACAAAACTGATATCCTTTTTCCTTATCATCCAGCAATCATATTTCTTGACATTATCTTTCACAGAGCAGGAATTTGTAATTTTAATGAAATCCAGCTCACTATTTATTTCATGAATTATGCCTTTGATGTTGTATCTAAAAACTCATTGCTAAACTCAAGGTCATCCAGATTTTCACCTATGCTGTCTTTTAGAAGTTTTATACTTTTATTAATTTTTGTAAAAGATTTGAAGGTTATTTTCTTTTTTTAATTTCTTGTTTCTTTCTTACTTTTTTTTTTTTTTTTTTTTGCGTGTGTATGTCCAGTTGTTGCGGTGACATTTATTGAAAAGACTGTCTTTGCTCCGTTATATTACTTTTGCTCCTTTGTCATAGATACGTTGACAATATTTATATGGGCCTATTTCTAGTCTCTTTATTCTGATCTATTGATTTGCCTATTTTTTTCCCAGTACCACATGGTTTTAGGTGTCATAGGTCTTCCAGTTCTTCTCTACTTTGTTCTCCTTCAATATTGAGTTGGGTGTTCTGAGTCGCATACCTATTCATATAACATTTAGCATCAGTTTGCCAATATCCACAAAATGATGTGCTAATATTTTGATGGGATTGTGTTGAATCTATATATCAAGTAGGGAAGAAATGACACATGACAATATAGAGTTTTCCTATCCATGAACATGGAATATCTCTCCATTCTTCTTCCATATTTTTCGTTAGAGTTTTGTAGTTTTCCACATAAATCTTGTACATTTTTAAAATTTAGATCTAAGTATTTTATTTTTAGGGGATGCTAATATAAGTGGGTATATATTTTTAATTTTAAATTCCACTTATTCACTATTGGTATATTGGAAAGCAATCGACTGTTTTCATTTTTTTGGTATAGGGAATTGAATCCAAGGCTTCATATGTGCTAGGCAAATACTCTACCACTGCATTACATCCCTAGAATTTTTTATTTTATTTTAAGACAGGGTCTCACTATATTGTGCAGGCTGATCTCGAACTTGTGATTCTCCTGCCTCAGCTTCCCAAGTAGCTGGATTAAAGGTGTGTGCCACCATAACTGACAGCAATTGACTTGTATACATTAACCTTGTAACAATGCTACAATTGCTTATGAGTTCCAGGAATTTGTGTGAGTATCAATTTTCCTGGATTTCCTACAGAAATAATCATGTCATCTGTGAAAAAAGATGGAGTTATTCTCTCTTTCCAATCTGCATGCTATTTATTTCTTTTTCTTGTCTTACCAATTATCTAGGCCTTTTGGAACTTTGTTGTAAAGCAGTAATGAGAAGGAACATCTTTGCTTTATTACTGATCTTAGAGGAAATGCTTCTAGTTTATCACCATTAAATATGGTGTCAGCTATATTTTTTTTGTAGATATTCTTAATCAAGTTGAGAAAATTCCCTTCTATTCCTAGTTTGCTGAGAGATTTTATTGTCAGCAAGCACTGGACTTTGTCAAATGATTTTTCTGCATATGTTAATATGATCATGTGGTCTTTCTTCTTGAGCCTGTTGATGTGATGGATTACATCAATTTATTTTCAAACATTGAACTAACTTTGTATACCTGGTGTAAATCCCACTTGGACATGATGTATAATTCCTTTTATGCATTGTTTGATTCAATTTGCCAATACTTTGTTGAGGATTTTTACATTGATGTGAGTGATGATATTGGTTTGTATCCTCCTTTTCCTGTCATGTCTTTGTTGAGTTTTGGTACTAGGGTTATGCTAGCTTCATAAAATAAGTTATAAAGTATTTATCCTGCTTCTATCTTCTGGAAGAGATTGTGGAAAACTGGCATAATTTCTCTCTTAAATGTTTGGTGAGATTCACTAGGAGACTCATCTGGGTCTGGTGTTTTCTGTTTTGGAAGATTATTAATTATTGATTCAATTTCCTCAACAGACATAGGTCTATTCAGATTGTCTGTTTCTTCTGATGTGAATTTTGACAGATTCCCTTTAAGGAAGTGGTCCATTCATTTAGGTTATCAAATTTGTGGGCATAGAGTTGCTCATATATTCTATTATTATCATTTAAAAAATTTAGTTATACATGGACACAATACCTTTATTTTATTTATGTATTTTTTATGCAGTGCTAAGGATTAAACCCAGTGCCTCACATGCTAGGCAAGTGCTCTTATCATTGAGCTACAACCCCAGCCCCTTATTTATTTATTTGTTTATTTATTTATTTATTTGGGGGTACTGGGGATTGAACTCAGGGGCATTCGACCACTGAGCCACATCCCCAGCCCTATTGTGTGTTTTATTTAGAGACAGGGTCTCACTAGGTTGCTTAGCGCCTTGCTGTTGCTGAGGCTGGCTTTGAACTTGGGATTCTCCTGTCTCAGCCTCCCGTGTCACTGGGATTATAGGCATGGGTTACTGTGCCCAGCCCCAGCCCCTTTTATTATCCTTTTAATGTCTATCATGTCTGTAGTGATATCTCCTTTTCCCCAATTCCACTTCTGATATTAGTAATTTGTGTCTTTGTATTTTTTCTTAATTAGCCCAGCTTATGGAGTTTATTGATCTTTTCAAAAACCCAGATTTTGGTTTTCTTGATTTCCTTTATTTATTTCCTATTTCCAATTTCACTGGGTTTTTTTAATTTGTTTTTTAGTAAGGGGGATTGAACCCAGGGTCTTACACATGCTAAGCAATTATCCTACTATTGAGCTAGCTACATTCCCATTTATTTTTATTTTTTGAGACAGGATCTCACCTTGTTGCCCAGGCTGGCCTTGAACTTGTGATTCTCCTATCGCAGCTTCTGCTGGGATTACAGGTGTGCATCACCTTGCTCAGTTTTTCATTATCCTTCTGTAATTTATTTCTAGTGCAATTCCATTGTGGCTTAATAGCAGACATTGGATGATTTTCTATTCTTTTAAATTTGTTAAGGGCTATCTTATGGCCTATTTCTCATAGTTCTAGATGCCCACAACACAGGTTTTATTCTGAGCCCTCTTCTATTGGTGTGTAGGCAGCTGCCATCTCACTGTGTGCTTCTTGTACAGATGCAAGGAGAAACAAAGAGCTAGCTCTGTAGTGTCTCTTGTGTCATCAGGAGAGTCCCACATAACTTCATCTAATCCTACTTACTTCCAAAAGATCATATATTTACACAGTGGAAATTAGTGCTACCAAAATTCAACAAATAAATCTTTAAAGAACTCCAACATTCAGTGCATAACAGATGCCAATTATATCCAGTTGTTGACTTGAACTATGTCTGTACAAATTTTTTACCTACTTCCTCTGTCAATTTATGATAGATGGTGTCAAAGTCTCTAATTATATTGGTGGATCCATTTATTTCCACTTTCAATTTTATCAGTCTTTTTCTCATGTATTATATTTGATGCTCTGTTCGTGGGAGCGTACATATTAAATATTATTATATCTTCAGGACTATTGACCCCTTTATCATTACATAATGCCTCTTGCCTCTTACCCCTACTCCTGCAGTTCTGGGGATTAAATCCAGGACCTTGTGCATGATAGACAAGCACTTTACCACTTAGCTACACCCCAGCCCGTGTAATGCCTCTTTTTATTCTTAATGACTTTTCCAGCTTCTTTTTCAGAAGTCTGATTTATCTGAAATTATTGATTACTATAAGTATGGGTATATTTTTCTCCATCTTTTGCTTGTAATCTATATGTGTTTTTTTTTTTTTATCTAAAGTGAGTTTCTTGGGTTGGGGATATAGCTCACTCATAGAATGCTTGGTTAGCATATGTGAGGCCCTGGGTTCAATCCCCAGTTCCACCATCAAAAGAAAAGAAAAGATTAAAATGGATTCTTGCAGACAATAGATAGTTGAGTATTTTTTTAATCCACACTGAAAATCTTTGCCTTTTAGTTGCTGTGTTTAGGTCTTTGACATAAAAAGAGACATTCAATATAGTTGAATTGATATCTACCATATTTGTTCCTGTTTTCTGTTTATTACACTTCTTATTTGTTCCTTTTTTTTCCCCCTAGTACTGGGGCTCAAATCCGGGGCCTCACTCATGCTGGGCAAGTGCTCTACCACTGAGCTACATCCTCAGCCCTATTTGTATCTATTTTGTCTTCCACACATTTTCTTACTTCTGTGATTTTGTGTTTTCTTTTTTGCTTTTTCTAGTATGGGGGATTGATCCAGAGGTATTTTTACCATTAAGCTACATCCCCAGTCTTTGTTATTTTTTATTAATCACTGTTGCCCCAAACTGATCCTCCTGCCTCAGCTTATCGAGTCACTGGGATTATGGGCATGCAACATCATGCCCAGCTTAATTGTGCATTTTATATGATTCATTTTTTTTTTAAAAAAAATTTCGTTGTCAATGGACCTTTATTTTATCTATTTATTTTTAATTGTTACTGAGACTCAAACCCAGTGCCTCATACATGCTAGGCAAGCACTCTACCATTGAGCAACAGCCCAAGTCCATGATTCCATATTTTCTACTTTCTTAATACACCAATTTTACTTTTTAAAAATTAGTGGTTACCCTAAAGTTTGCAATACACACTTACAACTAACCCAAGACCATTTTCAAACAGCGCTCTACCTAACTCCTCCCTCCCATCCCTTATAACATTTTTGCAATTCATTTCACTTACATGTAAGTGCATATAAGCATCATCTATTCAGTCTCTGATGCTCTTTATTAATATAGATCTGAGTTTCTGACCAGTATCATTTTCCTTTTCTCTGAAGAACTTTTTAAACATTTCTTGCAAAGCAGATCTACTGGCAAAAATAATTCTACTTTCATTTGTCTAAGAAGATCTTTATTTTTCCTTTCTTAGCTGTAGATGGACACACTATCCTTTATTTATTTATTTAGTTAGTTTTATGTGGTGTTGAGGATCGAACCCAGTGCCTCACACATGCGAGGCAAGCGCTCTACCACTGAACTAAAATCCCAACCCCTTTCCTTCACTTTTAAAGGATCATTTTTCAGAAGACAGAATTCTAGGTTGGCCTTTTTTTTTTTTTTTCTCTCAATGCTTTAAACATTTCACTCCACACTCTTCTTGCTTGTATGGTTTCTGAGAAGTTCAAAGTCATTCTTATATTTATTCATCTTCACTCTTCTGTAGGTAAGGTGTGCGTGTGTGTGTGTGTGTGTGTGTGCGTGCGTGTGTGTGTGTGTTTTCTGGCTTCTTTGAAGATTTTTTCTTTGTCTTTGATTTTGTGAAGTTTGAATACGACATAGCTAGATGTAGTGAGGTTTTTCTTTTTTTGTCTTACATTTATCCACTTTTGTTCTCTGAGCTTCTTGGAACAGTGGTTTGGTTTCTGATAATAATTTGGGGAAATTCTCAGTATTTATTGCTTCAAACATTGCTTCTGTTCCTTCTGTTTTTTTCTCCTTCTGGTATTCCCATTACACATATATTACACTTTTTGCAGATGTCCCACAATTTTTAGATGTTCTGTTCTTTTTTTTTTTTTTCCTCTAGTCCTTTTTCTCTTTTCTTTTGAGTTTGGGGAGTTTCTACTCTGAAGCACAAAAGTTCTTTCCTCAGCTGTGTCCAGTTTACTAATGATTTCATCAACGTATTCATCATTCTGTATAGTGTTTTTGATCTCTTGCATTTAAAAAAAAATCTTTCTTAGAATTTCCAATTTCTACTTACTTTATCCATCCATTTTTCCATGTCTGTTTTTCCCATTAAAGCCCTTAGCATATTAATCTTGGATTAAAAAAAATTTTTTTTTAGTTATACATGGACACAATGTCTTTATTTCATTTATTTATTTTTATGTGGTGCTGAGGATTGAACCTAGGGTCTCACACGTGAGAGGCACGCGCTCTACCGCTGAGCCACAACCCCAGCCCCATGTTTTTGTTTTTAATTAGGGGTCTGATAATTCTACATTTCTACTATATCCAGCTCTGACTCTGATTCTTATTCAGTCTTTTGCAACTGTGTTTTGCCTTTTAGTATGCCTTGCAATTGTTTGTTGAATGCCAGACACAGTGTGCTAGGGAAAAGGAATTGTGGTAAATAGGCTTTTGTGGTGCAGTGGTCAGGTGTGTGTGTGTGGGAGCAGACTATAGTCCTGTGATTAGATTTCATTCCTTTAATGAGGCTGGTCCCCTGTATTGTGGATGTCACAAGTGCTTCTCAGTGTCTACCCTGCACCTCCAGCCTCTTAGATGGGACAGGATGGCTACAGTGAGCTGGAGTTGGGAATTTTCTTCCTTCAGATAGGTGAGGCTCTGATGCAATTCCAGCAGGTCAGACTCTAGTAAAATCATTTCCCCTTGAGCACAGACTTATTAAGAAGAATAGAATAATTTTTTATTTGCTATATTACATTAAAATATATTATTAAAATAAATTTCACCTCTTAAAAAAAGAGAATAGAATGCTTTGTTGTATTTCAACATTTCTCTTGCTGCAAACATCATGGTATTTTTACTCTAATATTCCCTGTAAAATCTGGTAGAGTTCTTGGAGATAAACTCACAAAAGTGTGCAGGGAGGCCTAAGTCTGGAGCCTGATGGGGTTTTTAACACTAAAACTTGTCCATATGAAGCCTTCAGCAATTCATCAGCTACAGTTCAGATTTTCCTACCTCTGAATTGGTTCCCAGTGAGTTTTTTGCTGATGTGTTTCTGCTCTATTCCTGGGGTTTTCTCCAATTTCGGGTTTAGTAGTTCACTCCGTGACATCATTCCTCTGAAAGATCTAAGAAGAGAAGCTGATTTTTCAGTTTATTTTTTTATGTATTAGATGGAGTAGCAACTTCTAAGTTCCTTACATTCTGGACTGGAAACTAGAATTGCCCAGTTCTCTTTCCTTTTCCTCTTTAACAATACATACAGCTTCTTTCCTAGTGATGGAAATCATGCTCTTGTAGAAAACTTGAAAAACATGAATTTATCCTTAGTCCCACAATTGATGGATAATTATTGTCAGCCTTTAGTGTTTTGCATTTGTCTGTTTTCTACTATGTCGTCGTCTTCTTCTCATTTCTCTCCTCTTCCTCCCTCCTACTCTTCTTCTTCTTCCTTCTTCTTCTTTTCTTTTTGTGATGCAGAGAATTGAACCAAAGGTCTCATGCATGCTAAACTCACACTCTACTACTGAGCTACTCTTCCTGCTGTATGTATTGTTTTTATATTTTAAACATAATGAGGAGGATGTCAGATATTCAGTTTATGGCCTACTTTTTCATTATGCCTGTTATCATAACTTCATTAATGTTATACCTTTGCCATGCCATTTAATATTCCTTGAAAATATTGATTTTAATGGCTCGGTACTGATTCATCCTATGTGACGCTTCATATCTCCTATTTTTTTGAACATTTTAGGCCATTTATACAATTATAAATTATGCCACAATGAATCATTGTACATAGATCTTGTTTTACTTTTCTAATTATTTCCTTAGGATAAATTACAATTCAGTAAAATTACTAAGTCAAAGGATAAGAACTTTAATGGTTCTTGGTGCACACTGCCAAATGCTTTCCAAAAAATATGTACCAATTTATATTCCCATCAGCAGTGTATGGCTATTTCCATTTTGAGTCCCTCCTTCATTTTTTACTAGCTGTATGACTTTGAACAAGTTAGGTAACTTAGCTTGTCCCTTTGTTTTTCCCATCTGTAAATTGACAATAGTAATACTCATACTTGTTTTGAGTATTAAATAACTTAATGCACGTAATGTGCTTAGAGCAGTAAGTTCACAGTAAATTCTAGGCATTGTTATTTATTTATTTATTTATTTATTTTAGTGGTAGTTGGACCCAATACCTTTATTTTGTTTATTTATTTTTATGTGGTGCTGTGGATCAAACCTAGGGCCTCACACATGCTAGGCAAGTGTTCTACCACAACCCCAGCCCTCTAGGCATTGTTATCATGTATCAACATCTATGTTTGAAGTCCCTTTTCTGTTCTTTTGAATAGATGTCCATTCTTTTTCTTTTTTCAGTGTTGAGGCCTGAACTCAGGGAGATTTTACCATGGAGCTACATCCCTAGCCCAGCCCCTTTTAATTTTTTATTTTTGAGTCAGAGGCTCTCTAAATTGCCTAGGCTGGTCTCAAACTTGCAATCCTCCTGCCTCAGCCTCCCAAGGAGCTGGGCTCACAGGTATGCACAACAGTGCCTGGCAATTGCTGTCTACTCTTGAAAAGATACTCCACAGTTTGAATGTATAATACTAATTAATATTTATTAAACACGGACTATGGTGCAAGCAACTTTCATGGATTAATTTATGCAATCCTCGCATTGACCTAAGAGACCTCATTTCAGAGGATGCTGCCTGTTCTTCCCTTCTCTCTGCACTAGATCATAAGGCAGTTCAGGCCACACTCCCTAACTTTTTTGTGCCCTAAGTTGATCCCTCCAGCCCCTTCTCTCTATTGAGTTCCATTCCTTTCTACCCAGCCATTAATTTTACATCTCCAGACATATGTCCAAAGAGACCACAAACACAGAGTGTCTAAGACCAAATCCATGATCTTCCCCAGCAGAGCTGGCGGGCTTCTGGTACTTCCTGTCTCAGGGAATGCACAACAATTAACAGATTGTGCAGGTCAGACACTTGGTGTCATACTACACCCTGTTCTCCCTCCCTCCTCCCTTCTCCACCTCACTCCCTAATTCTGCTAGAGTTGTCCTCCCCCCAGGACTGGAATTCACTCACCAGGCCACTTTCACCTCACTGCTGAGCTCTGGTACCCACTAGGTACTAGGTCTTGCTTGGACTAATGCACTGGGCTCCTTAGACTCTTTCCTGCATGTTGCAGCCAAAATCACTGTTTAAATGGAAATTAGGTCATGTTACCCACCATCTTCTCCTGCTTCCTGCTCAAAACCTTCATTGCTGCTGCTTCTTCTTTAAAGACTTTCCTGTCTTTTTAAAAATATGTATTTTAGTTGTTGATGGACCTTTATCTTATATATTTATATGCGGTTCTGAGAATAGAACCCAGTGTCTCACACATGCTGGGCAAGCACTCTACCACTGAGCCACAACCCCAGCCCCTTCATTGCTTCATCTTCCTTAAGAGAAAAGGCCAAAATTCTCAGCATAGTCCAAGGTCCCGCATGGTCTAGATTCTGTCAGCCCCTCCAGCTTCTTTCCACTGTGTTTACTCTCACTCTGGGCCCAGCCTTACGGGCCTCCCTTCATTTTTTCTCACAGGGTCTTTGCATATACTGTTCCTTCTGCCTGGAATGCTCTTTTCTCTCTCTCCTATTTATTCACCGTGGTCAGTCAGTTTAAGAATCATCTGATCGTCCTCTCCCCTGACCTACTCCCACTTTGGACAGCTTTCCATAGAACTGGGTCCTGGTCCTGCATACCATGTCTTTTGGTCAGACTCTAATGTGTCTGATTCTTTTAGTAATATTTGATTTTTGCATCTGATCTAAAATCTTTCTCTAATTCTGTTAATAGCTGTACAAGATGATAAACTCCATGTGAGCATCTCCTTATCCTCAGTCTGGCAGATATTTGACACATACGAAGCACTCAATATATATGTATAGCATCGATAAATAGAAATAGAAGGTTAAATTTTCACCAGGATTTTTGCTGGAATCCCTTTGAGCCTGTAAATTATTTGCAAAGCATCTTTACTGTATTAATTCTTCCTAATTAGGAGCCTATGTCACAGCGTTCTTTCCAAGAGTATAATTAGTTCTATGGAGGACTAGAAATCATGTCCTGTGAAGCACAGCAAAGAGGAATTGTTTGGCTTGAGGAGAGGAGACTCGGGAACATAACAGCTCTTTTAAATACTTGAAGGGAAAAGAAATTAGTCTTGTTCTATGGTCCCAATGGGGTGAGAAGTCAGACACATTGAAGAAGTTGGGAGGCAGACAAATCTTGGCTCAAATGAAACTGGTAAGTGAAATGGCCTTTCCCCTTCTCTAGGTTTGCTGGAGCAACATGAAATGGCCAGGTGTAAGCTGCTGCCCTTGACCTTGGCAAGGGACTGTCCACTAGCTCTTATTCTGTTTGGCAAGAGGTTGTCAGCTAGCTCTTACCTTCTGGTCTGGGATCCACAGCTTCATAGCTGAGGAGAGAGGCTGTGAGGAGGAAGATGTGACTGAGACGGAGAAAGGTCAGGGGCCCAGTAGCTGCTGAAGGGAGGGAAAGTTTGGGCAAAGGACAGAGATGGCTTAAGGGGCTTTGGAGAGGACATTTTGCTGTATAAATGAGGTGTAACTCTCACTGCAGTCCCACCAAGATTTCAACAAAATCTATCATTTATTAATGCACTTATATTTGTGGCTTTCAGAGAATGACAGCCCTGAGCCTGCCGGGGGGTAGAGTTTATAAGGAAGATCTTTTTATCAATCTGTTCAAAGGTGAAATGGCCTATAATCCCAGCAACTCCAGAGGCTGAGGCAGGAGTATCATGAGTTCAAAGCCAGCCTCAGCAACTTGGCAAGGCTCTAAGCAACTCAGTGGGATCCTGCCTCTAAATAAGATACAAACAAGAAAGGCTGGGGATGTGGCTCAGTGGTTAAGTGTCCCTGAGTTCAATCCTTGGTACAAAAAAAATAGGAGGCTGTCTAAAAAAGGGGCAAATTTCTTATCTTGAGTGATTTCCTGTCACTCAAGTGGAGGCGATTTAACCATCTGATGAAGACTGAATTTCCTTTAAAGTTGCTTTGGCCCTGAGGGCTCTGATTCATAGGCACCCTTCCTCTGGCCCTTTCACACAGCAATGAACACTGCCTGGGCCCAGGAAGTTACTGACTCAGGTAGAAAAGGCATCACATTGCATATGCCTGGGGCTACAGAGGGAAGGAAGGGAGAAGAAAAGCCAAATGATCCTTTTGCCTTATTGTTTCTTGGTGAATTAATTTCACTTTCTTGTTGTTGGAGGCATAGCTGGGGCCTGCTGGCATCAGGAGGCACTTGAGTGCTAGGGAGGGAAGAATGGGGCTTTAATCATTTACCCTCCCCATTTTCAACTACATGAAGATATCATAGCATAATATTAAGTAAGGGGAAATATTTGCAAGTTGAGTTTTAAAGAAAGGGGCTTTCCAGGGAAGGACAAGCTGAGGTTGTGAGGTGGGGTCCTCCAGCTGGATCCTGGGTGGGATTTTTTGGTGGGGGGCGGGTACCAGGGATTGAACTCAGGGACACTCAACCACCGAGCCACATCCCCAGCCCTATTTTGTATCTAATTTAGAGACAGGGTCTCACTGAGTTGCTTAGCTCCTCACTTTTGCTGAGGCTGGCTTTGAACTTATGATCCTCCTGCCTCAGCCTCCAGACCGGGTGATCATTTTTGAAGTAGCAGAAGTTTTGAACCTATAAGAGCCAGGTGCCCTTGTGATTTTCCCCCCCCCAGTGATGTTTGCAGCTTGAAATCTCCCAGGTCTCTTCCATAGCAGGCAGAGGCCATCAGAGAGGGAATCAGTCAGGTTTGTCACATCTGAGGCCAGAGAGGTTTTTCATCATGAGTCACATTGTGTCACTACTGAGGATTTATTAGAATAAGGGGGAGGGGCAACAAACTTCTTTGAAGCACTGAATTTTACTTTTATTAAAAAGGGAGGGTGTACATGAATAAATGTTTAATGTATTTACATGGTGTCTGTATACAGCATGTTGTGTATATATATACCCAGGCGAGGCTATGGCTACTGCCCCAAAACACAACCCCAAAACATCAGCAGCCTTTAACAGCACATCTGTATTTCTCACTCAGCTACGTGGGTCAGCTGGAGGCTCTGCTCCATGGGTCCTCACTCCTAAGGACCCAGGTTAAGGGAGCCCCCACCATTTGCATTGACACCAGGTGCCAGGGGGAAGGAAACAGCATGTCATGTACTTACCTTAAAGGCATCTGCCTGAATATGACACACTTCTGCTCACAGTCCGTTGGCCTTAGCCAGCCCTGTGGGCCCGCCTGACTGTAGCAGGTACACTGCAGCCATGCATGGGCCCAGGAGGAGCATCAGAATCCCAGTGAGCAGCCCAGGTGATGGTGGCATTTGGCAAACTGAGGTCAGTTGGAAACCTGTGCTCCACACCGGAAGTGCTGTTAATGGTTCAGTGGGAAAGGAATAACAACTATCTGTAAGATATTTAGGAATTGAGGTCAAGTGGTCTGGAATCAGACTCTTTCCTTCTCTACATCTTCTCAAAGCCAAAGGCCACTTCTCCCTCTAGGCAGCCCCACCCCCTGGGAGAGTTTCCCTTATACTTGAGAATAAAACCCTCGGGTGAAAATGAGTTTGTAAATTGGAGGTGGAAGGTGAGAAATTGGATGTAGAAATAATATCCTCCCAGGTTACAAAACGTGGAGGAACAAAAGCAATTGTCACAAAAGTCCTTCAAGCCGAACTTCACATACAGTGTACCCCACAATTTATCACCTGCCATGGAACCCCAGAAAAACATCCGTGGGGAACTCATACTTGATGGGTAAACACTCGGGCTTGCAGACTTTCTTGAAGGAACTTATCTGGTCCCCTGGGACCTGTCCTGGGTTGCCTGGCTCCCCAGTCCTTGGCACTAAACAGAGGAAAGCTATAGGCACCTGGCTCAGATGCCTCAAGAAAAAAAGAATCATTATTCTCTGACTTTGGAGTTGGGAATGGCTTTTCTATGTCACTTCTAACTCACATCTGCATAGAAATGGAAATGCATACGCCCCACTTTCCCCTCCAGTCTCAAGGGACAGCCAACCTCATCTTAGGGTAATCATGACTAGAACTCCCCACAGAGCAGACATCCAAAATTATAATCATATCTGTATGGACAGGACACACTCTCGGCTCATTTCCAAACCCCACCTTCAGCCTGCTAACTTTTCATAAGCCAAATTCACCAAAGGTTTTGGGGTGGTTGAAACTGTATGTCATTGGGTGGGGACAGGGCTCCTCAGAGCTAAATACAAGCCTGGTGTAGCCTATGTCCCAGACTTAGTTAAATTCCAGAAGGTCCCCTGGGTTACGGTGGGGTCTTCCAACCTCAGAGGTCCCTTGCCCACTGTGACTCTTCTCTTCCTCTCTGGTTCTCTTCAGGAGCTTGAGCGTCTGAACCAGGTGCTGGAAGCCGAGAAGCAGCAGTTTGAGGAGGTGGTACAGGAGCTGAGAGTGGAGCAGGAGCAGATCAAGAGGTGGTGGTGGTGCCCAGGAGGGGCTGGGAAGGGGTAGCCCTGGCTTAGGGCAGGCAGAACCATGTTTGGCCCAGCCTGGAGAGGCCTCCACACAGGAGACACCTCTGCTGACTTGGTTTGGGTTTCTCTTCCCAATGCTCCAGGACTTGGGTATGCCCAGAGGATGCTATAGATGCTTTTGCCTATTGATAATGACCTTTTGCAACTGGAGCAGGAGGCATGGGTGAGAGCAGAGAGGCCTTCCTCTAGCCTCCACAAATGCCTCTACTCCAGCTGTCAGGGCCAAGCTGGCTGAGCCTATGGGTGCTATTAGCCAAGACCCCTAGTGCTCTTACACTTTGGCTAATGATATCATTTGGGATCTTTAGTCTCATATAACATTTGCAAATATAGTTTCACATTGTGATCTCATGAAGGTTGGGCCCCCAAATCTATATTTTTCAAAAAGCACTCCTTTAAGATGTAGCCCAACCAGGAATTTGGAGACTCCTGTTCTGGGTAGTATTGATAGTAGTGGTCATCATTGTCATCTTCACTGTTGATCATCAGCCCAGAAAATAATTTCTTGCAACATCTTCGTAAAAGGAAATCAAAGCCAGACACAGTGGCACACGCCTGTAATCCCAGCAACTCAGGAGAATCACAAGCCCAGCCTCAGCAACTTAGCAAGACCTTGTCTCAGAATAAAAAATAAATAAAAAGGGCTGGGAATGTAGCTCAGTGGTAGAGTGCCCCTGGTTTTGATCTCTAGTCCCACAAAAATAAATAAATAAATAAATAGAAAGAAATCAGTGAGACATATTTTGGGAAGGGAGAAACTCAGAGAATCTTATCAAGTAAAAAGCCAAGCACTTCCTCAGCTTCTAGAATTTTACTAGACACTGGAATATAAAATAAGTTTTCTTCCTTGAAAATCTTGTGATCTGATGGTTGGAAAAGCCAGACTGAAGCTGGGAACATTAACACAACAACATAGTAAGGTGCCAGAAAGCATAAGACGGATTTCCTGTGTCATGGGAACTAAAGTACGTGTGAGCTTTGTGGGCTTGAATGGAGGTTAGATGGTGCTGGGCCTTGAAAGGATTTGGAAAACTGAGCAGAAGAAATGAAAGATACTCCAAGCAGGAGGAGGGGAAACTGGTGTAAAAGTCTGTGCTGGCCAAGACTTGTTCAGAGTTCATCATCCCAGAGAGGGGCCTTAGCCATGTCCCATGTCACAGTGTGGGTTCTAGCAGGTACTGTCCAGGGAAGCTGGGGGTGGATGGCTGAGCCCTTTGGTTTCTCCAGTGCTTCTCTCTGCCTTAGGGATAGCCCTAGGTTTATCCCACCTGACCGATGCCCGTGTACCCGGATCAAGTGACTCCAAGCCTTCCTGGCTGAGATTTCCTCTCAGCCCCAGGCTGTGCAGCTGCTTTTGGGGCCCAGGATTGCAGAGTGACTGTCCATCCAAGGGCTCTTCTGAGCCATATCTGGGGGTGCAGCAGAAGCGTTTCTGTATGCAGAGGTTGGGAGAAGTGGGCATTGCCGTATCCAGCCCTCTGTCCCCACAGGGAGCTAGAACTGACTGCAAGATGCCTCAAGGGTGTGGAACAAGAGAAAAAGGAACTGAGGCACCTCACGGAGTCCTTACAGCAGACACTGGAGGTAAGGGGCCACTGTTGGTGGTTTCTGGAGGTGAGCTGGTTGTTTAAGCTGTGTGATGCTGATTTTTCCAACAGTATTTGTGTGTGTGTGCGTGGGGTATACCCGCCAGGGGAATGGGCAGGGAGGGGCACTGATCTAAAGGGTCTCCAGCCAGTATAGGAGGCCCAAAGCAGGAATTGTTTTTTTCCCCCAGACCCAGAGGGCAAATTCCAACTTGACCTTGCAATGACCATGATCTCAAGAAATCCACTTTCTCCACTGATGGAGGATCAATTAGGGCAGTGGAGTCACCCACCACATCCTTGTTGTGGCTCACTCACTTAGCTGCTCCTAAGTGAAATTGAGCATGAAAGGAAATTGGCTGGCAGGTCACCTTCATCTGATACCACAAGAAACTGTGAGGGGAAGGGGAAGTGGCTTGTGTCAAGGACAAAGTGCAAAGTCCTTAGCCTGGTATGCAATTGCTCCAGCCTCTCCTCCTCCACTGCTCCACCCTCGCTCTCTGCTACCCCTCCCCACCCCAGAGATACCCCAAGCCCTGCTCCAATCCCTGAGCTCATGTGCCACAGAAAGATAAGCTCTTTCATCCTTCATGCCTTGGCCCTACTGTTCCTTCTACACAGAAGATCTTTTCTACCTCTTCTCTAAGATTCAGTTCAAGTATCTTCTTCATCAGCTTTCCCTGATTCTCCTTCTGACCTGTGGGTTCCCACAGCATTTTGCACGTCTGTTAGGGAATGAACCCTCTAGGCCGTGTATTCCAAACAGTGGACTCCATTAGACCTTGTCTGAATGGCCTCCCCAGGATGAGCATCTGGAGCAAAGCTGGCATATGGTTTATGACCCATATGTGTTTACTGAATCCATGAATTGCCTTGAAGGCTGCAAGGGTTGTAGTCCCTCTTGACTGACTGGAGCTTTGTGTGTGGTGTTTATTTTTCTTTCCCCGCTTCACATTATGGCAGGTTGTTCCCATGGATAATCAACTTCAGAAATTCTGTGTAGTGTAAAATCCCAGCTGATGAATGCATAGACCATCTAAATCTGCTCTTGGGCTTGTCCTATTAGATATTTTTCACATGAACCCAATACATTTCCTCCTTACATGCTAGAGGACAAGGACACCCCCCCCCCCCAGAAAGTCATGGTGCCCTTGAGCCTTGAGATCAGGTTCTAGTAGGTGCCATCTGTGCTGGAAGCCACACTGAGTTCCTCCCTGACCCTCCTGATTGAGGAGTAATCTTGCCTTGTGAGAAAGGAGATCTTGATCTTTTACCTCAGGAGAATGAGACAATTCAGGTGTGCTTCAAAAAGGAATGAGAGAGGAAGGGATTACTCCCTGGATTGGAGAGGGGAGAACAGCCAGGTTTGGAGAACCAACACTGGGCTTTCTCTTCCTTCTCTGTACCAGGAACTATCCATAGAGAAGAAGAAGACTCTAGAAATGCTGGAAGAGGATAAGAACCAGCCACAGTCACTGACCAATCAGAGTGAGCAGCCACCTGCCAGTGGGGGTCTCCAGAGTAACCTAAGGCAGATTGAAGAGCGGATACAGCAGCTGTTGGCGGAGAAACTCCTAGCGGAGAAGCGGTAAGGGGCTCAAGACCCCTGAGTCAACAAGAAGCTTGGGGGCTGGTGACTTCCTCCAGCTGGACACCTGGAGTTGCATTCTAACTGGCATCAGCCAGATGGGTCACTCACTTCCTTTTGCCTAAGAGGAAACTTCACTCATCAAATCTGACTTGACCGTTGTCTCTCACAGAACTGTGCATTGAGGCTGGCTGAGCAGATTCCTTTAGCCCCTTCCACTATGAGGACACACATCCTCAGAGGGGGGATAGGACTTCTCTGAGTTCACAGAAGTGGCAAGCCCTAGACCCAGGACTCCAGTGCTCTGCCTCTAAGCTTCCTCACTGACATACAACCCTGTCATCACCTGGACTTCTGGACCCAGAAAGTTCTAGCAGCTCAGGGTTTCTTCAGCCAGGTCTCTAGGAGGGGCGACCCTCCTTTGATGGGCAAGCATAAGGAAGTTCCTCTTCTGCCCTCAGGATGAAGGAGAATGAGGAGCGCTCACGGGCCCTGGAGGAGGAGCGGGAGTTCTACTCAAGCCAGTCCCAGGCACTGCAGAACTCACTGCAGGAGCTGACAGCAGAGAAGCAGCAGGCCGAGCGGGAACTCAAGGTGCGTGGACCTCAGGCCTCTGGGAGCTGAATGTGCTGGGGGGGGGGGCTTCTCTGTACCTGGAGACTCCCACCTGCCCTGTACCTCACTGAATAGCTGCCCAAATCAACTCTGCCAATCTGAACAGCTGGCCAGGTACAGGGCATGAAGCCACCATGAGGGGAGACAGTCTGCTCCATCTCTGATAAATGCCTACTGGGTGCAGAGACCAAACCCAGGCCATCTGGGTCCAGGGTGAGATACCCAGGCAGGATGTGGAAAGTTCCATCCAAACTCATTGAGCCAGGGGTGTTTGGGAAGGCTTCTGGGAACATGGCAATTGCTACTCTGGACCCAACTTCTCTCTGGCTTGCTTTTCCCCTCAGGCCGAGGTGAAGGTCCGCATGGACCTGGAGAGGCGTCTGCGGGAGGCAGAAGGGGCCTTGAGGAGCCTGGAACAAGGGCTCAACTCCAAGGTGCGGAATAAGGAGAAGGAGGAGAGGATGCGGGCAGATGTGAGCCATCTGAAAAGTAAGCCTCTCTCTGGGGACTCGGCCCTGCCTGAATCCAGGTGCTGTGGAGCCTAGAACTACTATGCTCGAGGCCATGGTTGTTGGGGACACTTCTCCACACACCTGCCTGCTGGGGCCCCTTGATGCTGAGTGAGGGTATGGGGGGAGCCTGAGGTTTCTTCCCCTTTGCAAAAGCCCAGCTGTGTTCTCAGTAGACCTGGCCCTGAGATGGCAGCAGATTGTAGTTTGAGGGACAATGGATGTCCCTTGGTTGGTGACTGTAATATCTCTTAGGGGTGATATGAACATATTTTGTACTCAGCCCTATTAGGATCCTTGGGCGGGTCTAGTCAGGAGGGCCAGAGCCAGAAGGAAGATAGCAGTCAAATAGGACCTGCCCACAGGGTTCTTTGAGGAGTGCATCCGGAACGCGGAGCTGGAGGCCAAGATGCCCGTCATCATGAAGAACTCCGTCTACATCCACAAGGCGGCCACGCGTCGCATCAAGAGCTGCCGCTTCCATAGGCGTCGGTCCAGCACCTCTTGGAACGACAGTGAGTGTGGCCGACAGTGAGTGTGGCCGTCTGTGTGCTCTGGTGGGGTGGGATGGGCACAGGCTGTTGGGGACAAGGCAGGAAGAGGGCAGGGTGGGGAGTGAGCAGGACTGGCCCACACTGGGGCTGGGCAGTGCGGCCCTGGACCTGGCTCTACCAGCTACAGTGAATTCTCAGGCCTTGGTTTTCTTGCAGCCCCTGGGAAGCCCCTGGGCAGGAAGGGGCAAGGAGAAAGTCAGCCTCCTGTAGGGCTGGGAGTGAGGGAGGCAGGGTGGGGCAGGGTGAGGGCCAGCCTTGGGGTGAGAGGGCTGTTCACAGGGGCTCTTGGGCCCTGTCTCCCCAGTGAAGCCCTCCCAGTCCTTCATGACCTCCCAGCTGGAAGCCAACAACATTGAGGAGCTCAAGGAGGTGGCCAAGCGACTCAGCCGAGACCAGCGCTTCCGGGAATCCATCTATCACATCATGGCCACCCAGCCTGGAGCTTCCTCTGCGCTTCCCCGGGGTGCAAAGTGAAGGGCACTCCTCCCACCCCCAAGTCATTCCTGGGTGGGGCCGCAGAGGGAGAACTGACTCCCCCAGGCTCCTCCCTACCAGAGCGCCACCTGGGACCCAGCCTCTCCTCAAAGGACAGGGATGTGACCTCCCTTAGCCACGCCCCACACCCTTTCCTTGGGTGTACACCAGGTCTGGGTGGGCCCACGCTGGGTGCTGCCCAGTTGACACAGCGAGGTGAGGAAGGGGCCACCATCCCTTTGTTGTACAGGGTATGGGGTGGTCTACCTGTCTACCCTGTGTGCTCACCATACTCCTTTGCGACTGTGGCCTTGTCCCTGGTCCTCGTGTGTTGCAAACAGCCTCAACCTCCCTGAGGTGAACCCCCCCACACACACCTGACACTCCCTTTACCCAGGTTTTCCCAACCCTCTCTGCTTCAGGCATTCGAACACATCCCCAGCCAAGGCCCCCTCACCTATTCTGGGGACAGCATCCCTGAACTCATAGTACCCCACACACTCAACACCGTACCCCTTTTCCTGGGGTTGGCCACAGCTGTGGGACCTATGGGTTTCCCTCCTCAGGTAAGGTCATCCTCATGCAGCCTCAGCACCCTGTGGGAGGAGTGTGATCCTACCATGTCCCTTCTGGACCCTGGCTGGGAGCTGGGGCCAGCAGTGACTTTGGAGGCTCTCCCAGATGGCACACAGCAAGCTCAGGAGTGGAAAGTGACCCAGGCACCTGCATTATCTACTGGTCTGCAGAGAGGTGTCTGTCCCTGGCCATAGTGCTGGTCACTAGATCACAGATGTCTCCCTCCCAGCTTGGTTGCCTTTCTGCCTCCTCACTCTGCAGAGGCGACAGCCAGTAAAGCAATGCAGCCATGACCCCAGCACACGGAGAACCTGGGCCTGTGATAATCCGGTAGCTATCGGTTGGCTTGACATTATTAAGAGTGAAGCTGTAATACCAATCTGCAGCTTTTGTGGAAGACCACCATCCTTCAGGAGGTCGAGGGCCCTGGAATGTGTCTTTTACTTGTGACAATCTTCTGGGCCCACCCTGCCCAGGCTTCCTGAGTTTGTGGGTCTCTCTAGAAAAGGCTCTGCCTGGGATCAGTGTACTCTAGGACACTGGTAATATTAAAGATGCTGATTTTCTGCTGTTCAGAAAACCAAGATATTCTGTGGTTGGAAAGATGGTTGCAGGGCAAGTCCCAGCAGAAGGTACAGGCCCTGGGAACACACAGCCTGGTCTGTGGGAAGAGAAGTGGTGCTCCTTCTGAGAATATATGCATGTCTGCCACTAGGCTGGCCAGGCCAGCTGGGCTGCCCGACTCTGCGCTCAGGGCTGCCTGGAGGAACTCAGGGTCCTGTCTCAGGTGGGGGTGGACTTTGATGGCTTCAGCTACTCTATAGAATCTAGGTGGTCTCTGGGCATTTTGGAATTAATGCACCTGAGTGTAAATGTAAAAGCTTTAAATATGTATAAACCTGCATAAACCTGGAACTTGACTATCTAATATGTATGTAGAATGAACTTGAAATGAGGAGGAAGATTTATAAAACCAAGATGGCTGCTTTTGTTTTTATTTTATTTTTTATTTCTGCAATACTAGGGAATGAACCCAGGACGCTCTACCCCTGAGCCACATCCCCAGGCCTTTGTATTTTTTTTATTTTGAGACAAAGTCTCTTTAAGTTGCTGAAGCTGGCCTTGAACTTGTGCTTCTCCTGTCTCAGCCTCCTGAGTCACTGGGATGGCAGGCATGTGCCACCATCCCTGACTTTTTGTTTGTTTTTTAAAGAATTTAATTAATAATGGCTTGCTCTTGGAGAGAGACCTTTTGGAAATTTTCAAATGTGTTTGTTTTTCCTGGGCATACTATTAACCAGAAAGGAAAGTGCTTGTCTTAGTCCATTTTATAGCAATACCAGAAACTCAATAATTTATAAACAGTAGAAATTAATTGACTCACTGTTTTAGAGACTGGGAAGTCCCATATCCAGATGCTGGCATTTCACCAAGGCCTTCTCATGGTGTCATCCTATAGTGGAAGGGCAGGAGGGAAGAGCAAGTGGGGGTCCAACTCATCATTTTATAAGCAGGTTATACTCCCATGATAACTGGCTCCTGAAATGATGACATTAATCTATTCAAGAGGACAGAGTCCTCATGCCTTAATCACCTCTCAAAGGTCCCACCTCTTAGTACTGTTAAAATGGCCATTAAATTTTAACGTGAATTTGGGAGGGGACCAGCATTCAAACCACACCAGTGATTTTCCATGCACATTCACCAATCCCTAGTTCATTTCCTCCTACTCTCACCCTGAACTTTTCATGCCTCAGGCAGATCTGGGTTATCTTTAACCAACTGATCAATCCATAAATGTTTACTTGTTTAAAGTTTACTATATACCTGACGCCATACAAAGAAAAAAGGAAGAGCATCTCTTTATGAAAAAATGTAGGGGTGGAAATTGCTTACTGGAAATATATATATATATATATATATATATATAT
>NW_025999900.1:8390736-8416616 GCF_001458135.2 Marmota marmota marmota
ATATATATATATATATATATATATATATATATATATATATATATATATATATATATATATATATATACTTTTTTTTTTTAAACAAAACTCATTCCTTGGCCAATTAAATTTTCCTTCAGTATCTCTTAAGTATAGCTGTGGTCATTGCTAGAGAAGTGCTTCCCCCTGCAGGTCAAATGTAGAATTGCAGAATCACCTGCTTGTACCTGATCCTCCCACCAGCCTTTCCTTTTTGGTACCTGGGATGGAACCCAAGGGTGCCTAACTACTGAGTCACATATCCAGCCCTTTTCATATTTTATTTAGAGACAAGGTCTCACTGAGTTATTTAGGGCCTCTCTAAGTTGCTGAGACTGGCTTTGAACTTGCAATCCTCTTTTCTCAGCCTCTGGAGCTGCTGGGATTATAGGCACGCCACACCTTGCCCCGCTACCTGGTCCTTTCTGCACGCTTTTCTACTTAGGAGAAACTCTCCACTTCCTTACCTCCTGTGAGCAGTTTTTTAATAATTAATTGAAAAATCTGTGTTCCCACCCTGAGGTCCTGGCTGTTCCCATGTAACAAAGACAATCAGCAGGATTTTCTTTTGATTTGAGCACAAACCAAAGGGACAGAGCTTACTGTACCAGGGCGAACAGCCTGAGAGAGACAAAGGATTCCTAGTTTTATAGCCTGCCAGTTCAGCATCCCCACCAGAAATGGACAGTTTAACCTGTTCTGATGTGAAGTTTATGCTTTTGTTCAGTAATCATATGAGGGGGAGTGGGAAATTAGTGAGTAATGGTGATGGCTGTGTTCTCTTGCTATTTGGTTTGTTTTCTCACTGAGGATGGATATATTATGGTTCTTTAGAGGAACAGAATCAATAAGAAGTATGATTATAAAAGGGGGATTTATTAGATTGGCTTACAAGACCAGAAGCTGGAGAGTCCACAATGGCTGTTTGCAGACTGGAGAGCTGGAGGAACCAGTAGCTCCACAGTCCAAGAGGCTGAAGCCTCAGAACAAGAGGGATCAATGGCACTACCTTAGTCTGAGACCAAAGGCTTCTAGAAACTCCCTGGCAGAGTCCACTTTGGAAGAGTGAAGAAGTCTGATATCCTCAGGCAATCACAGCAGCAATCAAGAACCATTCAAGAAGACTTGAGCTTGCATCTGCAGCTGCTTTCTTGTTCTCCCAACTTCTATTCCATCCAAGCACCACCATCGGGTGGTGTTGCCCACGCTTAGGGAGGTCTCCAGTTCACAATCCCACATGCCAATCATTCCTAGACATTCCCTCATTGATGTACCCAGAAGACTCTTAATCATCTGCATCTCTAAATCCAATCAGGTTGACAATTCAAATTAACCTTTACAATGGATGATCTAGGGCTGGGGTTGTGGCTCAGTGGTAGAGCACTTGCCTTGCATACATGAGGCACTGAGTTCAACTCTCAGCACTGCATATAAATAAATGAATAAAATAAAGGTCTGTCAACGAACTAAAAAAAATTAAAAAAAAAAAAAACAATGGATGATCTAGCACCATGCCCAGGATGGTCCTTTAACTGTCCCGTGTATGTGTGTTTCCCAGTATAATTAACGGCTCTCCCTTAATAGTAAGTGTCTTAATGGAGATTTTCATTCAGTGGTCACCCTGATCCTGACACTTTTCCCCCAATGACATTTTAAGGCATGAGGCAAGAGATCTAGGAAGCACTTGGGTTCTGACCTGCTCCCAGCTCTCAGCCCCCAGGAAGGAAACACTCCTCTACCCATCTTTGGAGGGATATCATTTTCCCCAATCCCTCATGATCCAAGCTACTTGTGTTTGGAGCCCACAGTGAATGTTGATCACGGGGCAGAAACAGGCTCGAGTCTCAGGGAGGCAGCCCACAGCTTGTCAGGTGTGATCTAACCAGAAGGCAGNCAGCAGATGGCAGGAAGTTGCCACTCTCTGCCTGCTGCTGTGGAGGGTGGCAGTGGGCAAGGTCAGGCCTCTGTTTTACCACTTGCTGGCTCTGTGGCTTTTGAAAAGTTACTATGTGAAATATTTTCCTTGTTTCTATAGTTTTATTATGTAGGAGAGACATCTTTTCAGTCTCATGAAGCTGCTTGGACCCTTGTAGTTCTTGAGATCTTGTAGCCCTGAAATCAAAAAACCAAGGACAGACAGGTCTCAGACACTCTGGCTCAGTTGAACTCAGCAACATACTGTCCTCTATGAAGACAGAAAATTTTGGCTTTGAAATGAGAACAGGAAAGATAACTGATCCATCACACCAAGGAAAAGGTCATGGGGACTCATTGTGATCACTTGGAAAATTTTCCTGGTGAAAAGAACTTGTTCACCATACCTGTAATCTCGGTGACTTGGGAGGTTGAGGCAGGAGGATTTTGCAGAGGAGAGGTTGGATATCTTGGATTAATCATTGGTTCTTTGTACCATCAAGGCCTCCCAGATTCCTAGCCCAGGATCCTCCTGTTGCCTGCCCCCTCAGCAAAAGCCAGCCTCAGCAAAAATGGGATGCTAAGCAACTCAGTGAGATAGCTTGTCTCTAAATAAAATACAAAATAGGGCTGGGGATGTGGTTCGGCGGTGGTCAAGTGCCCCTGAGTTCAATCCCTGATACCAAAAAAGAAAAAAAAAACCTGTTTGGGCTGAGGTTGTGGCCTAGGGGCAGAGTGTATGCCTAGCATGTGTGAGGCACTGGGTTCGATTCTTGGCACTGCCTGTGAATAAATGAATAAAATAAAGGTCCATCAATAATTTAAAAAAATATATTTAAAAGAAGAAAAGAAAACCTGATTGAAATCTTATGAGAAATTGTTGGCCAATGAGGAGGGCCTTGATAGTCTTAGAGGACAAAAGAATCACAGCTGAGAGGAAGGCGGGTCTCCACCTTTCTTCCTCTACCCCCCTGGCCTGTGTGTAAGGGATACTTTGGTGTTCACTTCCTCCTTCTTCCCAGCAGATGGCAGCATGATCTGAGCCCAGCCCGCAAATTCCAGAGGGAGAGTGAGAGGAGGTCCCTGGAGAATGGGGAGGGCTTTGTGGCACTGCAGAGGTTCTGCCTGATTGGTCTTGAATCACCCAGTTGTACCCTCCTTTAAGACACGAAACAAAAGACTGCTCCAACAATGAATCCATTCTAGACACCGTGCACTTTCACATTGATTTCTCTGTTTTGTTCTTACAGGGCATCTTTCCTTGATTAATAGAAAAAAGTGAAATCTGCAGAGATTAAAGGATTTACCCAAAGTCACACAGCTTAGAAATGGGAGTTCAGGTATTTGAACTCAAAGCCAGTGTCTTTCTATCACCCAATTTTAAGTGAGTTTCCTCCATTTACTCCTTCATTCAACAATTATACTGTTCTCTCCTGTATATCAGAGCCCAGGAATCTCCACTAGGGTCTTTTCTATCATGGGTTCTTATGGCAGTGACTCAGCTGCTTCGCAGTGACAGTCTGCTGAGAATGCTTTTCTGCAAGTCTGACTAGTCCAATGCAGCAGGTTCTCAGGGCCAGTGGGTCGCACCATAAGGACTTTGCAAAAGAACCAGACCTTTTCTTGCTGTCCCCAGCCACTTCCAGGTGGGCACGCTCTTGACCTCCCTCCTTTGCCCTTTTCTCACATCCCCATGTCCAATAGCCCCATGAACGAGAAGTAACATCTCAGGGAGGGGGAAGGCAACAAGAGGATCCTGAGCTCAGAATCTGGAGGCCTGGATGGTACAAAGAACCCATCATTAATCCAAGATATCCAACCTCTCCTCTGCAAAACGCAGATGTAAAACTAGTCATGTGCCACCTAGTGATGGGGGTACATTCTGTCATGAGGTGATTGTGTCATTGTGCAATGACTGTCCTTACACAAACTAAGATGGCTATGACATCCCTGGGCAATATAATCTCACTGGACCCCTACCATAGATGTGGTTTGTTGTTGACTGGAAAATCATCCCACAGCACACAGTGTGGAGGCTTTCAAACTTCTCCTCCAATTCTGGTCGAAAGTATAGGCATTTCCACACTGGGGAGGTTTTCTGGAAAGAATGTCACCCTTCCTGGAGATGGAACACGTCTTCGTTGTCTTTGTTTTCGGGAGTCAATAGTGTTCACATCTGGATGCTTAGGAAATGCCGCCTCATTTCGCTTGTTAGCACACCTTCACTCTCCAAAGGCTTCCTGCGTGTGACATCTATAGTGGGGACCCACCCATCCAGGTGGCTGGAGCAGATACTGGGGTCAACCCCAGGGGACCCCAAAGAGGGACAGGCACCCAGGGGCATACATGACAACCTACTCAGAGCAACAAGAATCAACTTGTATGACTTTTCCTTCTCTTAAAAAAGGAAAGGAAAAGAAGGAAGGAACATAGGAACCTCCTTTAGTTTCAACGTATAGATTGACACTGGGACCTCCCACCATCCTAGGGATGTCATGTCCTGGTCACATTAGGAATTCAGAGTTCCACACACAGTGTGGAGGCTTTCAAACCTCTCCTCCAATTCTGGTCGAAAGTATAGGAAATATGTTACATTCAGGTATTGTGATGTACTATAGTTTGCATCTTGTGAAATGGGCACAGGGATTATGCTACTTAGTTTTAGCCAAATTAATTTTCAAAGGATGCATACATGGCTCTAAACTTTTCCTGCAGAGAAGTTGCAGATTAAAAATCATACTGTTGCCAGGTGCGGTGGTACACACCTGTAGTCTCAGTGGTTCGGGAGTCTGAGACAGGAGGATCGCAAGTTCAAAGCCAGCCTCAGCAATGGTGAGGTGCTAAGCAACTCAGTGAGACCCTGTCTCTAAATAAAATACAAAATAGGGCTGGGGATGTGGCTCAGAGTTGAGTGCCCCTGAGTTCAATCCCAAGAGGAAAAAAAAAGAAAAAAAAATCATACTGTTAATGCAAGCACATTAACAAAGATTTCTGACATTTCTTCCACTTGTATTATGAACCACGGTATGATAGCTGTCTTACACTAGGTAGAACCAAGATGTTCTCATCAGATCAGAAAAGACATTGGTCCCCTATCCTTGAAATGATCAAGAACACCAGCAATAGTCTTCTTCACCCTGTAAGGAGCCTGAGTTGACCTATAAAAATGGTTTACTACTCTCTTGATCCAGAGAGCCCCACAAAGTCATGCACATCAAGAGATTCAAATATTTTTATTCAGTTTAAAAACACCCATGAAGCTGCCCAGACCATCAAGTGTATGCATATTCAAAAAGCCACCAAGTATCCAAAAGATGTCACTTCAAAGAAGCAACATGTGCCAGTCCTTGGTTACAATGGTGGAGCTGACAGGTGTGCCCAGGCCAAACAGTGGGGCTGGGTGCAGATCAGTGGCCCCAAAAGAGTGCTCAATTTTTGCTGCATATACTTAAAAATGCGAAGTAATGCTTAACTTTGGGGTTTAGATGCACACCTCTGGTCACTGAACACATCCAGGTGAACAAAGCTCCCAAGATGCACCACCACACTTACAGAACACACAGTTGGATCAATCCATACCTGAGATCCCTCCCCTGCCACATTGAGATGATCTTATTGGAAAGGAAAAAATTCTTCCTAAACCAGATGAGGTGATTGTACGATAGAAAAAGATATCCCAGAATAAACTGAAGAAACAAAACTTATGGCACAGGAATAAATTTAGCATAAAATAAATGCAAATAAAAGTTTAAAAAAAAAAGAGAACACTTGAAATAGCTCTCAGCAGCAACTCACAAAAAGCAGCTCATTCAAACAGTCTTATTCTTCTCATCTGACTAGAGGTATAGAGGCAGGCAGCTGGTGCTATTGGTCAATCCTTGAAGTTAGGGCCACTTCTCTGCCATTCTCGTGGCCTTTCTCTCAGTATTGAAAGCTGTTCATCCATCACATCTGCGCTGAAGGTAGGAAGGAGATAAAAGGCAATGTTAGTACCTCTGAGGTATTTTTTTTTTCCTGGAAAAATCTTTCCCTAAGCCTTTGCTTACATTTTGTTGACCAGAGCTGGGTCACATGGACACCTTCAGTTGCACAGAAGGCTAAGAAAGTGATTACTGGGCTTTCTAGTCTTTGTGGTCCTGGCAGCAAGAGAGGAGGGAATTGGGAAAATGTGCTAAATTAGCCAATCAGTCCATGCCACAAAATGGCTTAAGTATGGATTTCACTCAGTGACCATCAATGTGATTGCCTCATAGAATGTAAATATTGAGCCTTGAGATATTTTCTCTGATGCTACAATGATAGGATTCCTTCACTTCTTCCTCAGGAATAGCATCTGGGTTTACTTCTAGGCACCCACCCCTAAAGTGAAGGTGAACTCCTTTCCAAGCTCAAGAGTGAATCCTGACAGACCTGATCCAATCCAGGCAATGAGACTGCTCTGCCAGAGACCGCTTTGGAGGCAGGCATGTGACCCAGGCTGGCCAATGAGGTGAGAAACCTGCGGAGGCCTTCTGGGACAGGATTTTCTCACTTTATAAAGAGTCACAGGGAGGTACAATCCTTTCATCGCCATTAGAACGGAGATAGTCCACTTGGTACCACGAGGGCAGCTGGCTTGAGGACCAAACCAGCACGTCTAAGGTGACAAACAGGTGATGGCAGGCAGCCTTGGGCCTCACTGGGTTATTGAGTCATGAATTAACCAGCACTGGATCGACCTATTTCAGGACTTCTTATTATATGAGCTAATCTGCCTTTCCTTATTATTGAGATTTTTTTTTTTTAATTTCCTGGTACTAGAGATTGAATCCAAGGGCACTTTACCACTGAGTCATATCCTCAATTACTTATTTGCTTATTTTGGGACAGAGTCTTGCTAAGTGGCAGAGGTTGACATTGAACTTGCAGTCCTCCTGCCTTAGCCTCCCAAATCACTGGGGTTACAAGCATGTGCCACCTTACCCAGCTTATTAAGAGCTTTTGACTGGGTTTTCTGTTGATTGCAAATAAGAGGAGCCTAAATACAGTCACCTTAGCTTTATTGAGTTGCATGAGCCCCCAAATCTGAAGACCTTTCCCTAAGGAAGACGAAGCATTTTTCAATCATAGCCCAGGAACTGGAATTTATCTACTCATTCATTCTATGAATGTTGATTGAGAACCTACAATCATATTTTTTCAAAAATTCTGACAGGGCTGGGGTTGTGGCTCAGTGGTAGAGTACTTGCTTAGTATGCATAAGGCACTGGGTTCGATCCCTGGCACCATATAAAAATAAAAACAAATAAAATAAAGCTATTATGTCCACCTACAATGAAAAAAAAATTTTTTTTTTAAATCTGACAAATGTTCCCCTTGCAATTCAAACTCCTGAAATGGGTTGTACTGTAAATTAATGACACCTTGTAGTTGATTTTGGCTACATGTCTGACTCGAGGTTATCACTGCCTGCTCAAACACCAGAAATTCCAACATCAAAACTTTGTAGAATGTGCTGGGTGCAGTGACGCATGCCTGCAATGCCAATGACTTGGGAGACTGAGGCAGGAGGACAATGAGTTCAAAATCAGCCTCAGCAACTTAGACTTTGTTTCAAAATAAAAAATAAAAAGGACTGGAGAGCCGTGAGCCGGGCATGGTGGCGCACACCTGTAATCCCAGCAGTATGGGAGGCTGAGGCAGGAAGATGGCAAGTTCAGCGCCAGTCTCAGCAAAAGCGAGGTGCTAAGGTCTCAGTGAGACCCTGTCTCTAAATAAAATAAAAAATAGGGCTGAGGATGTGGCTCAGTGGTTGAGTGCCCCTGAGTTTAATCCCTGGTATACCCCACCCCCCAAAAAAGAGGGGGGATGGCTGGGGATGTGGCTCATTGGTTAAGTGCCCCTGGCTTCAATCCCTGGTACCAAAACCAAAACAAAATAAAAAACTTGCAGAATGTGTGTCAATAGCTTAGTGGGGGGTTGGGGGAGTGGATCCAAAACAATCATGGAACATGCTCTTAACCCAAAAGAATCACATGGTTGTGGAGGAGTTGGTGAATCAGTTTTGGCATCGTGCATGATACAGAAGTCCAAAGGAAGCTAAATCCACAAAACTGACAAGCTTGCCTAAGAGCCCAGCACATATGAATTTTATGGATTCTTTTGAAAAATGCCTCATCACCAACACTTTTCATGCCACAGAGGATGACTGTGTGTGAAAAAAGATGGTCATTGTCAACTCTGAGTCACAGAGGTGCCTGGGCTTGATGGTGCATGCCTGTAATCCTAGTGGCTCAGGAGGCTCAGACAGGAGGACACAAGTTTAAAGCCAGCCTCAGCAACTTAATAAGACCTGCCTCAAAAGAAAAAAATAGAAAGGGGGAGGAATGTGGTAGCTCAGTGGTTAAGCACCCTGGGTTCAAACTCTGGTACTAAGAAAAAAAAAAAAAAGATGCTTCAGATTTCAAATTTCAAATTTTAGAAATATTTTAGTCAATTTATTTCACTTCTACTTCCTGTTTTATTATGCACAAGAGTGATTTCTGTTCAAAATCAATGACTAACCAAATCTACAAAAGCTCTTTTTCAGTGAGTATGAAATGAAAATTCTAAGTGAAAGTTGTGTCATAGCTTAATTGGCAGCATTTTTATTTCTTAGTGGTACATAAAATAACAATGTACCGTATGCTTAAATTGGATGACATATACTCTGTGCCACGCACCGTTGCTGAGGTTATAGCAACGAACAAGTGGGACCACTCTCTGGTTGTCTGTGCCGGTTGACTCTCCAGAGTCCTTGACAAGTCCTCCAGGGATCCATGGGACCGCCACTTTCCCCATCATCAACCTGAGGCTTCTATGGCTGCCCTGGGGTCACCAATCTCCAGTCACCCATAGGATTTCCCCTTTTCTTTCTTCCTTTCATACCAGGGATTGAACTCAGGGGCACTCAACCACTGAGCCATATCCCCAGCCCTATTTTTTTTTTTTTTGGAGACAGGGTCTGGCTGAGTTGCTCAGCACATCACCCTTGCTGAGGCTGGCTTTGAGCTCATGATCCTCCTGTCCCAGCCTTCCAAGCAAAAGCTGGTATTACCTGCATGTGCCACCGCGCCTGGCTGAATTTCCCCTTTTCCTTGTACCTAAAAGCAGCCCAGAGCTCCTTGTTTTCATTCAATTTGCCAGGCTTGGCTCCCTCTGCTTTCATGGGAGTTGGGAATGTAGTCTGACCCAGCATCCAGGGGTGGGAAGAGGGATGCTGATGAATACAGATGTGGTCTGTAGTGCCCACTCTGCAACACTGTAGGGATGGAGGAGAGTCCAGTATCCCAGAACCTCTCCAAACAAAAGAAACTGTCTGTCCTGCCACAGTCTTTTTTGGGGGGATGTGGTTCTGAATATCAGACACACCGTTGAATAGGAAGATGCTCATGACTCAGAACATTAACCCTATGTGCTAATGGAGCCTGTGGTGCTTATCCTGAACCATGAACCTCTACTTGGGATATTTTGGGTAGAAGAGCTTTTTCAGGAGTGCCCAGAAAGCCCCCTCACTTAGCACAGCTGATTCCACCCACTCTACTGGCTCAGAGGGGCTGAGGGGCCTGGGCAGCATGCTGAGTACATTGTGTACTGGTACCTCTGAGTGCTGGGCTCCCACCCCCAGAATGCAGAACAGAACAATGCTGCAGAGACAACCAGGATCCCGGAGCATTGCATGAGCTGGGTTTCACCAATTACAAGCTGTGTGACTCGGGCAAATTACTTGACATTTCTGAGCACTGGAGTCCCCCTTTGTAAATGTACATTGAGCACAGGTAAACAAGGCTGCAACACCTGCCCGACTCTTGGGCAGAGGATGTGAGCACTAACTAGGAAGGACTGCAGGAGCATTCCTTGAATGACTGGAAGGGCCCTTGCTCTGCACCACTGCACCTGACTTGACGTGTTTAAGCCAAGGTCTTTCCCGCTCTCCCGAGACCCTGAGGGGTGGTCCTATGCAAGTGTGCGCATGCGCACAACACACACACACACACACACACACACACACACACACACACACACACACACACACACCCCGCAGAGGAGCTTGATCCTTTTGGCCTTCAAGGTAAAGCCTGAGACAGGGATGAGGAACTGAGGCCTAAGATTAGCAAAAACTCCCCAGGAAGTGGGGAAGGCTGGCGACCCGGGCTGCCCTGTCCCCTGTGTGGCAGCTGAGTGCATTTTTCATTGGCAGTGGCTGGGGGTGCCATAGGCCTTAAGCCAAAGTGGCAAAGCTTTGTCTCCTGGTGCTCAGGTTAGCTCTGTGGGTAGGTTCCTCTTTCTCCCCACTTTTCCGCAACATGGACATTTTCATCATTCTCGAATCCTGTGACCTAGTCCTGACCCTCAGCCTTCAGCTCTCCTCTTGCTCTCCTAACAGTTTCTGGAGTGAAGGGCTGGAACCAAGATGCGGGTTAGAAAATTAAGGCTTGGAGAGGAGACTGATTTCTTCAAGTGCGGCCAAACAAGAGGATGTGAGTTAACTGAGAAGAAGCCACTTGAGCAGAGGACACTTTGGGCTGTGATAACAAAGCCCAGGGGCTTCCAAAGCTGGGAAGGACCCACAATACAAGTATTGGCCATGGAAACCAGAAGCTCAGGACCTAAAATTGGGGACACGCTACCTGCAATGCCGGCTTTATCTGCTTGTCTTTGCTTCTTCATGTGATGACCTTGCTTTCTCCCACCACAAACATCTGGGTGAAGACATGGCCATGGGCAGCCCCATGTGGCCGCCCCAGAGTGAAGAGAGAGATTTTTTTTTCCTTGGGGTCCCTGGTATTTATTCCAGAAACTGAACTGGCACCAGGGCTCAGGTCACATGCTGACTACTTGGTTACATCATGCTGTGGGTGGAGAGAATGGGCTTCTATAATTGCCCAGGCAATCCACCAATAGTGGGGGAATGGCGGGGGTGGGGAAAATATGTGCAAAGGATAAATGAGGAGTGGTGTGTGTGTGTGTGTGTGTGTGCGCATGTATATAAGATCTGCAGCCTACCAGGACGGACGGTTGCATCACAAGTAATATCAATCACAGCGGGAAGGACCACAGCCTTTCTGGGCTCCAGCTGCTGCTTCCAGAAGGCTGGGTCAGCAATGGTTGTCATGGCAACAGCCTGATGGGAAGGTCTCAAGGAAAAGACTGAGACTGGAGTGTTTTGAAGAATGTCTGCCTGTCGAGGAGTCCCCCTCTTGCTAAGAGACAAAGACAAAGCCCAGCTCTTTAGGGCCGCCTCCGCCTGAGTAGAGGGGTGGTCCGATGTACATTGTGGCTTTGGATTTGGACTTTCTTCCCTGAGATTGCAAGGGAGGACCTGTGTGTGACTCTTAGGGTTTAACAACACCGCGTGTGTCCCTGTACTTAACGTTTCTCCCAGGGTGTACTGCAAGGAGGTACAGGGCTGGTGGTCTCCCTGCCTCCTCTAGCAGCTGCCCAAGCAATCTTTCTAGCAAGTAAACTCCATCAACTTGCTTCCCTGCTTAAATTCCTCGAAGGCTCCAAATTTCCCTCAGAAAAAAAGTTCGAGTTTTGGCCTCAAGTTTGCCGTCTTTGAACCTTCTGCTTTGCTATGTGCCACTCTCTTCCACTCAAGTCTGTGTTCCCGGATGGCTCTGCCTCTGGACATTTGCATGTGCTCTGTGCCTAGAATGTCTTCCTGCCTCCACTGGAGCAGCTGAGCTCCTCCTTTAAGCACAACATGTGATTCCTTTAGTCAGAGTGACTCTCAGATGAGGACAGTACCAACCTCAAAGCCTTGTCCGAGCCTCCTGAGTCACCCTTCCCTCTACAGTTGCCTGTGGCCTCAGCCAAACCTACTCAGCCTTGTGTCCACTCCCTGCCTAGTTGGACTGCTTCTCCTTTAGAGGCCGGCAGCTCCAAATCTGCAAAACCCCTTTCTTTGGTTCCCTTTGCACCTGTGAGAATGATGATTCATTCCTTCATCAGACAAAAGCTGAATGAATGTCCACTGTGCTTTGAGTGCTCTATCACTGAGCTACATCCCCAGCATGAATGCCCTTTACATACCTACCAGGCACTGTTCTAGGAGCTTAGATTTATGAGTACACAAAACAGACAAAACATCTGCCCTCTGGACTGTTCTAGCAGGGGCAAAAAAATGATAAGCAGTAAACCTAAGAAAAGTAAATTATGTAATATATTCAAAGGCACTGAGTGCAGAGTGTTGGGGTGTACCCTTGTAATCCCAGAAACTTGGGAGGCTGAGGTAGGAGGATTACAGGTTCAAGGCCAACCTCAGAAACTTGGTGAGACCCTGTCTCAAAATAAAGGAAAATAAAGGAAAAAGGACTGGGGATGCAGCTCAGTGGTAGAGCTCCCTTGGTTAAACCCCCAGTACTGGGTGGCTAGGGGAGACACTGAGGGCTATGGTAAATAGAAAAATATAGATTAAGTACAGGAGTTTGGGAGTCCAAGGACAGGACAGAAGGAGGCAGGTGAGAATAGTTTAGGAACCAGCAGAAACCACTCTGCCTTAGTCAGCTAGAGCTGCCATAAGATACTGGGTGGTATGAACAACAGAAACTCAGTTCCCACAGTTCTGGAGGCTGGAGTCCAAGATCAAGGTGTGGCAAGGTAGGTCTCACTCTGAGGCCCCTGCTCTTGGCCAATGGGTGGCTGCCATCATGCTGTGTGCCCACATGACCTCTAAGCCCTGGCACTTGCAAGAGAGAGCCCTGGCATCTTTCCCCCTTCTTATAAGGACACCCCTCCTCTTGGATTTGGGCCCACCCTATGACCTCACTTAACCCTAATTACTCCCCATAAGCCCCATCTCCAAATACCCATCACCATGGGGGTTAAGTCTTCAACAAATGAATTGGGAGGGGGACACAATTCAGTCCACGCCAAGTCCCATCCAGAAGACGAGACTTGAGCATGGGATTGAAGGAGGTAAGAGAATTCAAAGAACTGAGGCCGGCCATTTCAGGCAACAGAACTGCTACAGCAAAGCTCTGGAGGCAGGAAGGAGCCCAGTATGTGGGGGGAAGCGCAAAGAGGGCGAGTAGCTTGATCAGGCTGGACCAGGGGGACAGTGATAGGAGAGATCAGATCTTGCAGGGCCTGGTGGACCATGAAAGGCCTCTGGCGTGTCCTCTGAGAGAAATGGGGGCCATGGCAAGGGGTTGAGCAGAGGATGATGACATGATCTGCCTCATGTTTTCAGCGAGGCCAGGGACTGTTGAAACTAGACAGCTGTGTCTGCGCCTGAGGTTGTCTCCTGGCTGGCCGGCTCCAGGCTCCTCCAGTCCAGGCTACCCCGTGAAGGTGGCCTGGCCATGCTAAGTGGGAAAGGCCTCGCTCTTTCCCACCCGGCGCTGGTGACTGATCAGCGCTCATTTTCTCACTTTCAGGCAGAAAAAGCCTTGGGGGCTTACAGCAGAATTAATGGGGAGAAAGCTCCAAGGACTCTCCGGAAAGGGACACTATTAGTTCCTAGATTGCACGCTCTCGACCGTCTAGTTGGGGAGGCGGAACGCGGTGGTGGTCTTCCAAAGGAACCTGCTTGGGGAAAAGGCTGTCATTGTTCAGATCTCACAGGCGAGTCCTAAGGACACTGGGATCTCCTTGCCGCTCCCCTGCCGCACCGCCTAGTTCCCGCCAGGGGGCGGTAGGCACACTTCCCCAGTATCCCGGGCCTCCCTGTAGGTCCAGCTGTGGCCCAGGGAGATTGCATTTCTTCCTGAGGCTGACTAGGTCAAGCCACGTTCAGCGGGGTGCCACCATTCGCTTCAAATCGCCTTTTTAAATTAGCTGCATTCGCCGAGAGCCTTGCACTCCTAATGCTTGTGGAACTGCGTCACTATGGCAGCAGCGAGAAGCACCATCCGAAGAGGTCACTCCAAAGCAGCGATTGATGATGGGGTGGGAGGGAAAGGGAACAATCTGGGGGTGTGTGGGGGGGGGAGCGGATTGTTAGCATGTGGACTCCCTACTGCAGAACTAAACTACCTCCAATGGTCTAATATAATTTAAAATAATAACCATTAGAATTGTTGTTATTTAAATTATTAGTGTTTTGACATTGAAACCATGGGAGGTAAAGCTGAGAGATCTTTGTGGGTGGGATGTGAGCTGGGGTGTAGATCAGAGGTAGAGCACTTGCCCAGAGTGGGTTCTGTTGGAAGTGACCACAGCTGAGTCAGTCCCAGAGCCTGCAGCCCCTGGGGCTGGAAGCTGGGTGGGCTGGGAGGGGAAGGAAGGAGGCAGCATCAGAAATGAACAGCAGTAGGTAAACCTCCATCTCACCTGCTCTTCATTATCTTGGGGGAAATGGTTCATAAAGAACAACAAAAAAGCAGGCGGGGGAGGGGGGCGCAAACAACTATTGGAAAGATGGTCCTGTGGCCTTGGGCATTCTCAAAGGAGCTTTGTGTATTGGTTCTGGGTGGTTATTTCATAGTTCATAGTTCCTTGGTGGACAGACTATGTCTTTCTGCCTGTCTGTCTCTCTCTCTCTCACTCACACACACACACGCACACACACACACACCCACACACACACACGCGCGCGCGCAGCTTCCCTGGGAGATGGAGTGGCCTGTCACTCAAAGCAGTTCCCACAGACTGACCACAGGTCTTTCCCCAGAGCCTGTTATGCAGGTGAGCTAAAAGTCCTTGGGAGCTTCTGAGATGGACTGAAGGAGGAATTTATTCTCTATTTCCTTCCCTCTCTTTCCCTCCCTCCTTCCTTCCTCCCATCTAAGCAGATGCAACCCTGCCACAGCATGCAATCCACTTTCTCTAGGTTAAGAAGCATCAGAAACCAAATACTTCCCCTGAGTCAGGAGCCATGCTGAATTATGCATAAGCCAAATCTATTGCAAATTTCAGAGTGATTTTCCCTCAAGGTTGTGCTGTGAGGCTGAGTGCAAGGAGTAATGAACATGCCCAGCTCTCACAGAGGGGAGAAATGCTGTTAGAAATTAGGCAGTCCAGGGTCTTGGTCTCACATGGCCCTGGGACAAGCACAGCAAAGAGAAATGCTCTGTGCAGCGATTCATACCAACTTGGCCTTGGGTGGATGGAACCCTGGCCCCCTGAACTCTTTAGTCTGTGGATTGATGGATTCAACACATGAGCAGATGGCTGGGCCTCATCCAACCTCTGCACCTGTGTGGAATCCATCTCCCCCGAAGCTGGACCATTCAGTTTGACACAGACACTGGTTGTAAAGGTGATGAGGCCCCAACACTGAAAGTGTTAGAGTTGGCAGTGACTAGCAACCTCCAGGGATGCTGTGGGAGGGCTCCTGCTCTGGGTGGGGGGTGGACCAAGTGTCTGTGGATGGTTGTTCAAAGCCATCCTGTTGGGCTGGGGTTGTACCTCAGTGGTAGAACACATGCCTGGCATGCATGAAGCCCTGGGTTCCAGCCCCAGTGCAGCAAAAGCAAAGCCAAAACAAACAAAAGAAAACCATCCTGTTGATGGGAACCAAGGGTTTAGATCCTCTTTATATCTGAGTGTCTTGAAAGATTCCTCACCATTCTAGGATTCAATTACTGAGAATGATTTGGTTCTAAAGCAAAATCTCAACTTTGATCCTCTTAGCCTCAAAAATGGTGGACTTTAGCCTGGTACAGGGGCGCACACCTGTGATCCCAGCGGCTCGGGAGGCTGAGGCAGGAGATCGTGAGTTCAAAGCCATCCTCAGCAAAAGCAAGGCACTAAACAACTCAGTGAGACCTGTCTCTAAATAAAACATAAAATAGGGCTGGGGATGTGGCTCAGTGGATGAGTGCCCCTGAATTAAATCTCCAGTACACACCTCCCCCACCAAAAAATGGTGGACTTTATCAGATGTTGCTTCTCGGATTCACCTGCCAGTTTTTGCCAATCCTCTCCCTGCATCCTAGTCTTCATCCACTCCCTGGAGTGCCCCACTGTTGGCACCAGTCTCTCACAGCCTCTCCTGCCTTCTAGGTAGCTGTCCAGTGAGGCCTTGTGTAGCCAGGTGAACTTAGTTTCATATCTTGGCTGCACCATCATAGCTGCGTGAGCTTCAATCACCTAACCTTTGTGACCTTCGCTCTCCTCTTATAAAATGAGAATGGTAACTTACTTTATTTGTAGAATTTTGAGACTTTAATTAAATGATGCCAGTAAGTTACTTGGTAGTGTTTAGCACATCCTTCCCCAAGATCGTTGTCTTGTTTCTCTTCTTGCCCTTGACTAAGCTCTTCCGTAGATCATTCTTACCCTCCCATGACAGAGACTTCGAGTTGTCCATTAATGTCTGTCTCTCCTTCTTCCCTGAATTTTAGCTTGAAACATGGCTACTTAGCTACACACTCTATTCTCCAGCTCCTTTGCAGCCAGGAGTTGCCATAGGACTAGGTCCTGGCCACAGAGACATGTGCCACCTCTGAAGAAGAAATTGTTGGCCTCGCACATCTGTTTTTCCTGGAAGGTGGGAGTATTGCCAGAGAGTGAGCCTTGATCGTGCAAATGAGAACACCTAAAAGATGGCACAGTAAGGTAAAGGGAAGCCGGGTCCCAAACAACCACAGGACTACCTACCTACCTGGACCACCTGCCCACCTGGACTGTTATGCAAGAGAAGCAAGCCTCCTCACAGCTTTCTGCTTGCTTCTCGGTCCTCAGCTCAGATGTCACCTCCCTTGGGAAACTATGACCCTCCCTTGACTATCATTTCCTGTGAGTGTTCATGTTGGAGTACCCATCACAGTGTCCAATACAGACTTTTTGCTTGTCTGCAATCCTCTTGAGGACAGGAGCACCAGAAGGCAGGGACCACAACCTCATCTGCCCTTCCTATCTCAGGATCTAGAATAAAGGAGAAGTGTCGCAAATGTTGAATAGATCAGGGGTAGTGCCGCACACTTACACATTGTCATAGATCTTGCCTACAAGGATTTTCAGCACTTCCATATGCTAATAATATCAAGCAACAAACAAAAGACCAATTCCCACTCTTCCTTCCTCCCAACACACCTGGGGCTCTCTCTGCCATGTGCAGTCAGGGCAGACCCCCAAGAGGGAGAGTTCCACCCCAATGGGCAGACTTGGTAGTGTTTGACTTGGTCTGTGAAATGTTGCAGGAGTTTCCCTTACTCAATGTCACCTTGAAAACCTAGGCAAAGCAGAGACTTTTGATAAAAGTTGGGAATAAGAGGAGATGATACATACATCAGATTTAACTGGATGGGCTGGGGATATGGCTCAGAGGTAAAGCACTTGCCCTTCATGCATGAGGTCCTGGACTCCATCCCCAGTACCACACTGCCCCCCTCCCCCAATGGAAAAGGTGTATAAACTCTTTTTCACTCAGTAGTAGGGATTGAGCTCAGTGGCACTCTACCCCTGAGTTATACTCCTAACCTTTTTTTAACTTTTAGACAGGGTCTCACTAAGTAGCGCAGGCTGGCTTTGAACTTTTGATCCTCCTGTCTCAGCCTCCCAATTCATGGGGATTACAGGTGTGTGCCACCATGAACACATCTGCAAACTCTTTTGTAACTTGCTTCCAATTTGTATCCAGCTGCAGAAGTCTATTTACAAATGCGGGATAGAGTGGACCTGGTGGATTTCTCTGGTCACTGTGTGGAGGGAGCTGTGTGCCCTCCAAGGACCAAGGCCTTGGCAGCTGAATCTGAAATCCTGAGCTCTGGTCCCCAGCCAGCTTTTCCTTGAAGACATTACCCAAGAGCATTGGCCTTGGCAGCAGTTAGATTCTACTGCTTTTCATTAGTGCATTCTTCTCTTTCGCCAGACCTTTCTTTGAGGTTCTTTCTGCACACAGCAGTGCTCATTCATCCTGAAGAGTGAGAAGAGCATCTGCCTGTCTTGCCATCCAGCAGCTTCTGCCTGGGGAACAGTGCCCAGCAGCGTCCCCTTTCCTGAACTGACCTCCAGACACACACGGCTATCCTCTCGCTACCTGGGAATGCTGGAAACCATGGCAACTCTCCTGAGGATGTGGTGGAGTTAGTCACTCTCAGCTGGGGAGGGAGGCAGGTCTTTAGCCCCTGCTCAGGAGCTCTCAGTCCTTTTACCCAAGAAGATTGGGACAGGTGCATATGAGAAGAAGAGAACGGCCATTTCAGGGGGAGGAGGGTCAGACCCCACATTTGTCTCAGGTACATCCTCTGCTATAATCAGATGATTATAGTCATTTACCTGTCTTGGGTATTAGAGCCAGTACCTCACACATTTGTGGACACACCAACCACATTTTATATTGACCTGTCCTATCCTTAGTGGGGTGTCTCAAATTTCCTCTCTAGTTGATTTTTTTTTTTTTTGTGCTGGATCAAACCCAGGGCCTGCATGCAAGGCAAGCACTCTATCAACTGAGCTATACCCCAGCCCCCCCTCTCTAGTTGAGCACAATGAGTTGAGATCACAGGTAGACTGTCTTAGTCTGTTTTCTGTTGCTTTAATAGAATACCTGCCACTGAGTAGTTTATGAAGGGAAAATTTTTACTTAGTTCACATTTTTGGAAGCTGGGAAAACCAAGAACATGGTGCTGGTGAGGGCTCCACAATGCTTCAATTCGTGGTGAAAAGCAGAAGGGTGAGTAGTAGGCACATGCCAAAAAAAAAAAAAAAAAAAGAACTTCCTCTATAACAAGCTGCTCTTGAGGTAACAGATCCAGTCCTGAGAATGGGAACTCATTCCTGAAAGCAAGGCATTAATCACCTCTTGTAGGTCCCCTGACCTCTCAGAGGAGTTAGGACACATTCAGAGCTCAGCCTTCAGTACTCCCTGAAACCAAATCACTGAATCACCAAACTATTGAAGATGGCTCTGTTTAAATAAGTGGGTTGAAGGTTGAAGGCCAAGGAGGGGTACAGTGTGAATGAGGCAGGAGAAATAGCCAGAAAGAGCCCCTGGCTCCCCACTCGAGGGATCCATGAAGAAGCTAGATTGTAGGGTGGAGTTGAGAAGGAGACTCAGAGCCACCTAATTTGACTCCTGTCTTCACCTGTTTCTCCAACTTGCAAATTTTTCCCTAACTTGCTCCTTCAGGCTGATCACCTGCTTATGATTTTTCTGGAGGACTCACCACCCCAACAACAAGCTGTCTCCAAGACACGCCTCTGTAGATGCTGGGTCTCAAACAGCCACCTCTGCTGCACCCAATATTCTGCCCTAAGGATTAATGTTGTCATTAAGTATCAGAGAGGGAGAGAGAATAGGGATTCTAGTTCTTAATAGGGATCTGGCCACCGTGAGGTCAGCTGGGGCTGGGGTGATGTGTATTGGGAGGAGGTGACATCTGAGATACCATCTGGACAGCATTTTCAATTTATAAAGAATTTGTCCAATTGCAAGGCACTTGCTCTGTTTTTTTTTTTTTTAATTATTGGTGCAATATAATATGTAATAGTGGGATTTGTTGTTACATTTTCACACATGCACACAATAAAACAATATAATTTGGTCAATTTTGTTCCCCTTGAAGGCATCCATTTAAACCCTTCTTTGATGGTTTCCCATCATGTCTCTCCTCTTTTTAACTGCAAAAGATTTTTCAAGATGAAAGGAAGTCCCAGCTTCCCTGCTCTATTTGGCTTCTGTGCTAAAATAAAGGTCTATAAAGGATCACTTTGGGGTATCTACAGATGTGTGCCCACAGCTTCCCTGGTCTGCTCAGTCTCCAAACCACTCCCCTGGATTTGGGATGTGTTGTCCCCCAAAATGCCTGACTACTAAGGCCGAATTTGGTGGCCCAGCTGTCCTGAGCCTCTCCATCCTGTCTGCCCCCAGGGCCTCTCTCTGGCTGGCTAAGAGCGGCAGGCAGCTCACCGCTCAGCGTTGTCATGGAGAAGGTTTTTAGAAACATATTGTTGGATTGCAGGCATATTTCTGCCACCTGGAAACAAGTGGGTTTGTAGAAAAGCCACAGTGGATGGAAAGAATGGGTTCTTGGAGGGCAGAGCTGGTGCCAGGAAAGCCAGCCGCGGTGCAGGGACAGGGAGCCTGCCCCGCTGCTATTTGGTATTCTGGGCAGGCAGCTGAGAGCGATGGCTTTGGTTCCTGCTGGACTCCCAGGAGCTTGTGTGAGACAGCAGGCTCAGCCTCTGCAAAAAAGTTTGCAGATTATAGAGTAATGAACTGCTGTGCAGCCCAGTTTGTGGAAGATCAAGTGGGCTCCCTGCCATGGAGACGCACTGATGTAAATTTATGCTTCACGCAGGCAGAAAAGCTGTGCTTGCCCCTGCAGGCCAGCAGGCAGGCTGCCCTTAACCTGTCTGTGCCAGCTTCTCATGGGCCCTGGATGTCCCAGCCATCTGGGGCCCCCTCCACTCTCCCACCCTCAGTTCTTGCAGGAGCCTCAGACACCCCATTTAGGGCACCTCCCACTCCACTGACTGGTTTTATAGGTCAAAACAGTTGAATATTGACAATATTAACCTCTTTGTAAGCTGCAGGGCGACTTGACATCTTTCATCAGGATTGGATGATAAGAACATTAAAGAAAATAAGGCATAGATTTTCTCTTGTCTCGTAAATATAATCTATGGCTTTCTAAATGATTCTAAATTCTGGTATTCTGTCTAATGGCAAGTTGCCACTTTCCAAATGATGCTCAGGCTACCAATTTTGCCCTCAAAGTTACAGAGCACATTGCCTTTCCCTTGAGAAGGGTTATATACTCTTTCTGTTACTTGAGGTAGAGATGAGATCCATTCTAACGCACACATAGAGAAACGGCATCTCAAAAGTGCCTTCTAGCCGGGCATGTTGGCTCATTTCTGTAATCCCAGCAGCTCGGGAGGCTGAGATAGGGGGAATGGTGAGTTCAAAGCCAGCCTGAGCAATTTAACGAGGCTCTAAGCAACTTAGCGAGACCCTGTCTCTAAATAAAATATTTTTAAAAAGGGCTGGGGATGTGGCTCAGTAGTTGAGTGCCCCTGGGTTCAATCCCCAGTACCAAAAGAAAGAAAAAAAGAAAAAGAGTGCCTTATAACAGATTTCAAAGTTTGTAACTAGTTTGAACATAAACACAAAAAACTATGAATTTTTTATTTCTCGTACTTTTTTTTTTCTTTACTAAAAGTTTTGACAACATTTTTCCTCCTTCTTTTGTGGTGCTGGGGACCAAACCCAGGGCCAGAGCTTCTGGCTGGATCTATATCAGACAGTTCAACTACTTCACTCCTAATCTGTTTTGGTTGTGAATTTCAAGCAAGAAGCAGGAAGCGCTTTCCTGGTTAATGCCACGTAGGTAACAGGTAAGATGAAGTCCAACCCAGTGGGTTTCCCTTCATAGGAAGGAAGCAGGTGAATGGTGTCTCACCCAAACCCCTGGCTTCACAGGATAATGAGCATAAGCCTTTACCTCTGTATGAAGAAGGAGTAGCCAATTATAAGTGGAACACTTGAGTGCAGGCAAAGCCCTGAAAATAAAACAGGTCTCTGGCAGCCCAAGTGAAAGACAGACATTTATTAAACTGCTCTAATGGATTGTTATTATTATCACTATCATCATTGTTATTATTACTACTACTACTATTATTTTTAGTTGTATATAGACACAATAACTCTATTTTATTTTTTATGTGGTGCTGAGGATCAAACCCAGTGCCTCACACATGCTAGGCAAGCACTCTACCACTGAGCCACAACCCCAGTATTATTATTTGTAAGATGAAATCTTCCAGAAAATCACATAGCTAGGGATAGTTGGAAGCTAAGTCCTGGGCACTTGCAACAGCCCAATAAGATCAGAATGCCTGGGTGTCTAGAGTAGAAATTTCCAGCACAATGGCCAGGAAGAGACTTATTCATATCATTGAAATGGATAGGTGGATGGATGATGTCTAGCTTCTCTTTGAGCTAAAAAGTATCATGATCTGGTGGCTTAGAAAATTAAAGGCTAGCCCCAGATGACACAAATTTTCTAGGAAGGAGCCAGGCATGGGGGTGCATGCCTCTAATCCCAGAGACCCTGGTGGGTGAGGCAGGAGGACCTCATGTAGGCAAACTGAACTTGAACTAGGCTTGCCTTCTGCAGCAGTGCTTCTCAAATTTGAATTTGCAATTCAAAACAGCTGTGGGCCTTATAAAAAAACACTTCGATTGAGAAGGTCTGGGGTGGAGCCCCAGTTCTTCATCTCTTTTTTCCTATTATTGATTCTTTTTTAGTTATACATGATATAGAATCTGTTTTGATATAATTATACAAGAATGAAATATATTTTATTCTAATAGGATCCATTCTTGTGGATGTACAAGATGGTGAGATTCACTGTGGTGTATTCACATATGTACCTAGGAAAATGCCAGATTCATTCCACCATCTTTCCTAATTCTATCTCTGCTCCCTTCCTTCATTCCCCTTTGTCCAATCTACTGTTCTATTCTCCCTGCCCCCTCCCCATTCTTCCCAGGTGATGCCAATGCTGTTGGTCTGTGGCCCATACTCTGAAGTAGAAAATTCTAGAGCAGTGCTACCTAATAGAACTTTCTGTGATGATGGGAATGTTCTAGATTTTTGCTGTCCAATATGGTGGGCTCCAGCCCACATGTGACTCCTAGACACCATGTGTCATTGAATATTTAGTTTTATTTAAATTTAATGAAATTTAGGCACATGTGGCTCATGACTACTGAATTAGAAAGCACAGTTCTACAACAGTGGTTTTCAAACTTAAATGAAATCAGAATCAGCTGAAAAAACTGGATAAAACCAAGATTGAGGGTTCCACCCTCAGAAAATCCAATACTAGTCTTGTTGGCCCGGGTACCATACTTTGAGCACCTCTGCTGTAGAACAAGCACAATCCAAAGATGCGCTAAGCTTTAGAATGAGCATAAGGTCTGTTGTCTCTGAACAAACTTCCATCTACCCTCAGTGCCAGCAGGACCCACCAGATCCAAACGAGGTGAGTTCTCTCACTATAGGCCTTATGGGCATGATTCAAAAGGCTGGTGGCGGGACACTCCAGGAGGGCCCTTTTATAAAATCCCATTCCCATTGATTCCCAAGAAGCAACAAAACATACTGGTTAAAATCATGTACTATTTAGTCAGACTAACTGGATCCAAGCCAGCTCTGCCCAGCACTTGCTATGTGACCTTGGGCAATTGCTTTCAACTCAGGGCCTCAATTTTATCATCTGTCAAATGGGAATAATGGTACCTACCTCATAGAGACCTTATAAGAATTAAGGACTTAAAACAGTTATCAAACAGTGCAAGGGCCCAGTATACATTAGCTCTTGTCATCCCTTCAATCCCAGGCTTAGCAAATTGATCCCTTCTGCTGTGTATTTTGCTCACCCTGCAAGTCTTTTTGAACAAGCAGATGCTCCTAGTAGGCACGTTCCACTTACTCTAGTATTTTTCTGAGGGCTCAGGAGGCCTCTGAGTTCTTCTGGGGTTTACCTCCAGAGTATCCAAGGGCAGAAGAAAGGTACAAGGTAGGAATATACTCATCAACTTCCCACATTCTTTGTCCTCACTTCCCCCTGCCAAGCAGGAGCCAGCACAGGCCAGCCTACTGTTGAGCACCTCTGTGTCCATGTACATCCAGGATGAGGAGACTTCTGCAAACCCAGCCCTGAAACTAACCTCCAGGCAGATGTCTGCAGGGCAGGAGTCAGGAAAAGAGATGGGATATTTGCTCAGGATCCACCTCTCTCTTCCTGCACCAATATCTACTCCTACAGTGGGCCCACTGTGCATTGGGAAGTAGATCTGGGCCAAACCCAACCAGGGATGTGCATTATCACTCTCCCTGGTTGGGTTTGGCCCAGATCTACTTTCTAATTCCATGTGGCCATATCAGAGATGGCTGTGTATCCCAGAATTCCTGCTAGGTGCCACCACATCCTGCAGCCCCAGAGCCCCTTAGAACAGTGGTTCTCCCAGATTCTCTCCTACTTGATACTGCTAAGGGTGCTCTCACAGGATCTGAGTATCACCAGGACAGAAGCACAACCTCTTTTACCTTAGAGAGATATGGAAATTATTAAAAACAAAACAACAACAAAAAAACATTGTAGCAGAAAGCTACTTTTGTCATCATTTAAGAAGTCAAAACAAAATGTCCAAAATTATTATCAGGTGTCAACTTTATTGCCAAACAAGGTAATTTAGTAAACAAGGTAATCTTTTTCCCACCCCCACCATCCCAGACAACTCCCAGGGGAACCATTATTCCAAAGCACCTTCCTTGGAATGTTTGGGGTCCCAAACATTCCTTGAGATGTTACACCTTCCTTGGAATGTTGCCACATAGGGAAGGATACCCACAACCCCAGAAGGGCTACCATCTAAGCCTGGTGTCCACCAGTACTACCCCATTCCTTTCTTTACCACCTTTCCTAGTCAGATAATGGTATCCATGAATTGAGTGCTAGTTGCCAGAGACTGTGCCACTGTTTTCTAACCATTCACTGATTTAACAACTCCCTTAATTTTATAGATGTCTTAATTTTATAGATGACAAGGGGACATGTACAAGAGTACAGAATTGCTAGAATAAATGAAGACACTTGTTCCCTTGGCAATCTCCTTGCCTTGGTGTGAAGACCACATAAGCTGGATCTTCAAATCTTTATGAATGCCAGTCATTCTGTGACACCGAAAATTACTGTTTTCACACTCACAACGGACAATTACTGTTCTCGATTGTCAACATTTGGGTACCTAAATCCCATTTCCCAGCCAATCTCTCACACTAAGTGAGAGAACATGCTGGGAAAGTCAAGTGTAGTGGCAACGTGAAAATCCTTTATCACTTGTGAGGCTCAGTGATGGATTTGGGACATGCAGACACCATGTTTATTAGACTTGGGCCTAATGCAGCCTTCCAGTGGAAGCCTTCAGCCTGCTGGAGGTACATGGAATCAATGGACCCCCACCAAAGAGCAGCTCAGTTTTTCCAGAGCTTACCCTTCCCTGGAAGAGTGAGATGACTATGAAATGCTGATGCTGGGGTTGGTAGGAACGTGGGCATGCACATACATGCTTAGACATGGAAGATGTGAATCGTCTTTCTGATAGTCCTGTGAACTGTGCAAGTATCTGAGGCAAAAACGTGTTATTGATACTGTGTCAGTGGAGAGGAAGTAAGACATAAGCACTTCAAAATGACAGCTAATTTAAATGGGACTAGGTTTTGGTGCTCATGAAGGACATGACTGTGTGTCGTATGTGGAGAACTACTAACCCTGCCAAGGATGATGTTTTCTGTGTTCCTCAGAAGGAAACCATCCCCATCCCAATTCTAATACCTGCTACTAATTCTAGCTTCTGTCTCATCCCCATTTGGGATTCCTATTGGAAACCAAAGCAGCATCAGGAATAGAAGTGAAGAGTGGGGGGCTTGTTGGGAGATGTTGGGCAGAGAGGGGGTACATGTAGAGAGGACACCAGAGAACTCCATGAAACAGCACAGACTGAGTCAATGAGGTGTTCTCCTCTAAAGACACACAGAACCAAAATGTGACTAGGTGTCACACTCAGGCCACAGGAGACACTCACATTCAAATGTGCCACATTAAAAGCTGAAACAACATTTCTAGAATCAAGGGTTGTCTGCTGCTGGGTCCCTGAAAGCTCCTTTCCAGGCTGGGCCAAGAAACACCAAGTTTCCCTGCACTCCTCTAGGACAGGCAGGGTGGAGGTGGAGTCACACGGCAGGGGGCGGGGTGCAAGCAGGTCTACACAGCAACCTCTGTGTAGCGTCAATGACTTAGAAGCCTTAAGAAGTGGGATGTTTTGATTTGTTGGGACTTTTCAATGGGAAATGCTTCTGAAATGTTGACTTTTTTCTCTTGGTAAGAGCAGCAGTTGACTGAGCAATACCCTGTTTGGTGAATTGGGACTCTGCCTGGCCTGAGGCTGTTTTCTAGGTCCACAATCATTATTTGTGCTTCTTCCCTAAAAGGCATGACAGATAATACTTACTTTCCCTCCCCCCCCC
>NW_025999900.1:8417908-8424116 GCF_001458135.2 Marmota marmota marmota
GGTAGAGCGCTCCCCTAGCACCGGCGGGACCCGGGTTGGATCCTCAGCACCACATAAAAATAAAGGCATTGTGTTGTGTCCATCTACATCTAAAAAATGAATGTTTAAAAAGGGGGGGGGGCTGGGAGTGTTGCTCAGTGGTTAAGCACCCCTGAGTTCAAACCTCAGTACCAAAAAATAAAAAATAAAAAGGGATGGGGTGTAGCTCAATGGTAGAGCATCTTCCTAGCATGTGTGATAGGTTCAATCTCCAGCACTACAGGAAAAAAAAAAAAAAAGGAAAGAAAGGAGCTGGAGATGGCAGTGTTTAAAGGAGAGGAGTTAAGAGGCAGACTTTACAGAATGACCTGACACTAACTGCATTCTTCTTCTTTTTTTTTTGTACCAAGGATTGAACTCGGGGTCACTTGACCACTGAGCCACATCCCCAGCCCTATTTTGTATTTTATTGAGAGACAGGGTCTCACTGAGTTGCTTAGTGCCTGGTTTTTGCTGAGGCTGGCGTTGAACTCGCCATCCTCCTGCCTCAGCCTCCTGAGCCACTGGGATTACAGGTGTGTGCCACTGCACCCAGCCAAACTGAATCCTCATTGCTACAGCTTGAGTAAGGTTTGCCCCCAAAAGTTTGTGTGTTGGAACCTTGGTCCCCAGTGTGATGATGCTGAGGTGAAGGAGCCCTTAAGAGGTGGGGCCTAAAGGAAAGTAATCAGTCATCAGGAATCCGCCCTCATGAATGAACTAGTGCTGGTCTTGCAGAATGCATTGGGTCTTGTAGGAATGGACTGGGAGGGGAGGACTCATGATCCCCATTCTGTAGGTAGGGAAAACCAAGGCATAGAAAGTGATTTACCCAAAATTACATAATAAGTCAGAAAACAAACTGGGTTAAGGGTCAGGTAGAATCATTCATGTACCTTTCCAAAATACCCACATCTGGCTCCTCCCCAGTTTCCTGCTTCTTGTCTTGCCATGTGACCTCTCTCATGAGCCTCTACCATGGAATGTCCTTCTCCACCAAGTCCTCACCAGAAGCCAGATGCTGGTACCTCCACATCTGTGAGCTAAATAAACCCTTTATTTACAAATTACCCAGCCCCAGGTATCTTGTTTTAGCAACACAAAACGGACTAAGAAATTCACCTATCTTCACCACCCCACAGACTCTTCTTCGCTGTTGGCAAATCCTCCTTGCTGCCCTGTTGAAAGCCCAGGATCTCTGTGCTTACAAGGAATTTTCCATTTTCCTGTCCAGTTGTGGTATGGGCATTGGTCACTGCATGAGAAGGACATTGGACTAATTTCACCAATTATTTCATCTTAAATGGTTTTGTCCTGTTTCCCTGGTAACCAACCAAACTAAAGCTTCTTCCAACCCTTTCCACTCCTCCCCCCACCCCCCAACTCCTTCACATTCTCTCTTTTTTGAACAAGGTAAATGTGAAGGTCTGTGGCCACTTCCAGGCTGCAATCCCTTGGATAATAAGAAAACTTCCAGCATGGCTCTTTCTGCCCAGTTCTGGAGACTTGTGAGAATCCTGTACTGCCCCATAGAATACACATCAGGGGGCTGTTTCCTACCCACCATCCATGGCCCCTCCCATGTTCTCTTGCCATATTTTAGAATACGAAACAATCTTTTCTCTCTGGCATCATTTCAAAGAAAAGAATATAAATTAAAGGCCCAACAGATTCTAAAAACCGTTCCTCTTTAGAAAGTACCATGAACATTTCCCTAGAAAACAGAGGTGGGTCTATATTTTAGTGAATGGTCTGGAATTTGGAGAGACCGTTCCATATTGCCACTAGGTTTGGCTTCTAATTTTGCTTGAATTTTACTTAGCTATATGAATTTTTTTTTTTTAAGAATTCAAAGGGGCTTTTTGTCTTTAACGGTGATTCTTAGTGCAAATCTCCCCCCCCCTCTTTTTAATACTGATAATTGAACCCAGGGGTGCTTAACCACTGAGCCACATCCCCAGCCCTTTTTGAGACAGGGTCTCACTAAGTTTCTTAGAGCCTAAGTTGCTGAGGCTGGTCTCAAACATTCGATCCTCCTGCCTCAGCCTCTGAATCACTGGGATTACAGGTGTGCACCACCGTGTCCGGCACAAATCTCTCATGGTGACATTTGGGCCTGAGCCTTCACACCACATGTGACACTATCATCTGCAATGTGCCTTCCAAGGCCATTCCTTCTATAATAGGTCACAGTTGCACATTATACTCTAATTATATTATGGTGACATGACCCTTACTGTTTATAGCAATTGTGCCTGCAGTTCTAGAGTGATAGAACTGTGAAGGTCATGTGGATTCTGATTCATCCTCACAGTGCTTGTGTGAAAGGGAGGGAAGGAATCATGATCCCCATTCTGCAGATGAGGGAACCAAGACATAGAAAGAAAGGTGATCTACCTGAAGTCACTCAGTAAGTCAGAAAACAAACTGGGCTCAGAACCAGGTAGGATCACCCATGTACATTAGTAACTTGTCAAAAAAACAAAACAAAACCAGATTGTCCCCTTATATGAAAGCACATACACTAAAGTAAGTGGTTTTGAGGCCACTTCAAAGTTCCACACTTTCTATGAAGGTTTCAGAAAACCTTTAGCAACTCAAGAACCACAAGGTAGGAACCAGAATCACATTAACTTTTTAGTTAAATATCTGACTCACAGACAATACCAATGATTACAATTCACTGACAACCTGGTAACCAACAAGGAGAAATTTTAAGGGAAAAATTCATCCATTCAAGAACTAAACCTCGGCACACAGCTCCTTTCCTGGCATCACCATCTCAATTGAAACATCTAACCACTGTTTCCTTCCACATAATACGATACTCTTGTATTTGTTAGCATGTAATGGAGTGGGGTGGTGGGTTGGCAAAGTACGTGTGAGTGAGTGCATATGTAACCAGCCATTTTAGGGTCAGTTCTGCCCAGCAGAATATGCATGAAAATGTCTAATGTAATAGTTCTCTACCCTGATTCCTTCTTCTTTTTTGGTAATTTCTTTATTTCCTGACCTTGAGTTAATGTAAAAAGTAATGTTTTACTTCCCACCTTCCCTGATGAAGGCAGAGTCAATGGATGGATATAGCAGGGGCAATTTCAGCTTCATGGAAGGAAAGCGCTCTGAGGGTTAAAATTGCCTGGTGATAACTGAGCCTTTTGGACCAGGGTGTGGCCTGGTATTGCAAGTACTTCCTGCTAGAGGCTAAAAGACCATCTGTCCATGATGTACTGCCCCTTCCAATGCCAGGAATCCATATTCCCAGAAACAAACTAGGCTCACAGCAGTCCTCCTGCCTCCCAACTCCAGGTCAAGAAAGGCACAAAGATGTCCAACAAATAATACTGAAGCCGAGCTTTGGATCCAGGAGACCATGAGGTACCAGAAGAGGAGTTCTGATGGCCCCATCTGGCAGTTAGGAAAGGTGAGGCACCAAGAGATAAATTAAATACTTTCAGTCATACTTGAGAAGGTACCAGAAATTTAAGGGAGAGACTCTCTTTTTTCCTGGGAAGGGAGGGGGTGAGACTCTACCAACAATAGTGAGCACAACTTTCAACACAGAGACAAGTCTAGCTCTTCAGCCACCACAGGACAGCATCCAAGGATACCGTAATTGTCTTCAGAGTGGTGGAGCTGATTCCTTCACAGAGGGAATCCCTAACTCCAAACTGTGGGGCCCTTGAGACTGCATCCAGGGCTGAAGATTTAGGCAAGAACGGCCTGGGCAGGCACATAAGGTAGCTCTGCTTAAGGCATGGCTGCTGTCTGCCAGGCATGGGCTTCACACTGGGAGGTGAGCATCAAACACCACTGCCCACCCCAAACCATCCTGCAAGGAGCTTCATGGGTAGACAGTGTTGCCTGAGGAAACCACCACCTCCTGGGCCCAGGATTTCCATTAAAGCTTAACAGCATCACCAAACCAATCCATTTCCTGTGCCACTTGGGAGAATGAGAAAGAGACAAATTGATCATTATCTGTGGATGATTGTCTAACTAGAAAACCTAAGGGACTCAACTGAAAAAGTATCAGAGCTAATAATACAATTTGCTCTGGTGACGGATTGATAGTCAAGCATACAAAACACCAATGATTTTCTGGTTCACTTTGTGCATGGCCTGACACCTTGGAACTGCTGTGCTTTTCTGGCAGGCCTCCAAGCTTTGTGCAATGTGCCATATTTTGAAAGACAGAGGTAATCCTGATGCCCCTCAGCTGGTGCAACTGAAAGCCTTCTCAGACACCAGTATTAGAAAGATGCCTTGGGCAACTGCGATTGAAGGGGTGTCCCCCTCCATGCTCTTGAGGGGTGAAGAGCTTCCTACGCAGCTACACTCTATTCCAACCCAAAAGACATAGAGAGGTTTGGCAAGGGTGGATGTAGGCAAAGACTGTGCCACGGCATCTCCAAACGAAGTAATTTTTTTAAAAAAACAGTGCAGAATGAAAAGTTCCATGTCTGTCCTTTCATTGCTTCGTTGGCCAGAAGCCTAGGGAGTTCATGGTGCTGGCCCTGGAGTTCCGCCCTGGGACTCTGTGCCAGTCTGGCCAGCGCAGCGCAGCAATCATTTGCGGTCGAGGCTGGCGTGTAGTTGGGCCTCCCGCACCATTCGGTCGAAGGAGCGTGTGTTGGTTTCCTCTCGCACCTTCTCACGCACGTGGAAGGAGGCGCGGGCTGTGGAGCGAGCACTTTCCAGCGCACTTCGTCGTTCCCGCGTCAGCTGCTCGCTGCGCTCCAGCTTCCGCCCAATTGCTTGGAGCAGCTCCCTCCGGCGGCAGTCTTCGTCTCTCTCTACCTTCTCTTTGTTAGCGCGCTGGGCCCGTTCTTTCTCCAACCGGGTCTGGCCCACGCGCCGGGCCTTTTGCTGCACTGCCTCTTCGGCCACCTGCGCGGCGTGCTGCAGCCGTCGTTCCCCGGCCCTAGCCAGGGCCTCCAGGTGAGCCTGATGTTCCCGCTCTTTGCGTTCTGCGGCCTCCTTGGCTCGCCGGCTTTGCAACTCTTCCTTCCGGGCCCTCTCCCTCAGCTCCCGGGTGCGCTGTTCCACCAATTGCTCATAGTTTTCCTGCGCGCGGCCCAAGCTGGCCTCCAGGGAGCTCCGCAGGCCCTCTCGCTCTTCATGCTGCTGCCGGGCTCGACCCCGCAACAACGCCTCGTGTCGCGCTCGCTCTGCACGACTCAACTCCCGCTTCTCGCGCTGCAGCTGGCCCTCCTGCCGCTGCTTGGCGCGGGCTGCTCGCTGGGCGCGCTCCCTGCGGACCTGTTCGGCCCGCTCGCGCCCTTCCTGCAGGCCCTCTTCCCGCTGCTTCAGGTTCTGTTCCTGCTGCAGCTTACGCAGCCGGTCCTCCCGAGCGGCGCGCTCCACCCGCTCCCGCCGCAGTAGGCCNAGAGACAGGAGGAAGCTGCGGGCTGCTGGGCGCCCTGGGCGTCAGGGGGCACAGACGCGGTGGCCCCGTCCCCTTCCGAGCCTCCGGGCTCGGCTCCCTCCTTCTCCTCTTCAGGCACTGGGTCCACCATTGCTGAGCCTCGTCCTTTGTTGAAGTCTCTGCGAATGACAAGGAGGGACATAGAGGAATACAGCTGAGAACTGTTTTCCCCTCCTCATCCATATTCACCCCTCCTAACTTAATCCGATTTCAGATTAGGCTCAGAGGCCTGGTGGAACGTAAATCGTAAAACCGATGCCCTGAAAATCCAGGCTGGGGGGCGGGGGAGGGAACTGGTCCTCAGAGCAGCCTCAATCTCCCTCGGCCCCGGAATGCGAGTCCTGTGGTTAGCCCCCCTGGGCATCTAGCCCTCTAGATGCACCCCCATTCTACTGCAAGTTAAAATGAAAAGATACTAGTGCGGGCAGCAGCCATCGGGGGAGGCGGAGAGGATTCCCGGGCGGATTAGTGTATTTGTTTGTAGCTTAGGCGGGCTGCGGGGATGCAGCTTTGCAGGAACAAAAAAGGAAGAGGCCTGTTCATCCCAAAGTGCATTGCTGCAAGGACCCCATTTGCCTCGGGAAGAAGTTTACATTTGATTTCCACTGCCAAAGGAGATCCGTGCGCGGGCCCCCCGGGTGATGGAAGGACTGAAAGAAATCCCCAAAGACCCTTGCAGGAGGGTGATGGTTTCTTGCTCGTGTCTTTTGGGCAGGGCTTGCTAGGAGCTCTGCCCGCCCCCTCCACCCCCAGCCCCCACCT
>NW_025999900.1:8424186-8441340 GCF_001458135.2 Marmota marmota marmota
CTCCACCCCCAGCCCCCACCTGGTGTTTACAGGAGATGCCGAACGCGCCTGCAGCCTCCCACATGCACCCAATCTCCTCCAAGTCTAATGTGCTAAAGGTTTCCTCCACTCGTCTGGGCTAGAACACCCGCCCCCTGATGCCCACCAGTTCTCCCACCGCATCTCCGCGGGCTGGGCTCCTTGAGCGCAGCGAGCCCAGCCGCGCCAGTGCCTGCCGCTTTGGGTTCCCAGATCGGTTCACTCACCCCACGTCCCGGGCTCCGGCCCCGCGCTGAGGGCTTTTGTTCGAAGCTCCGCTCTCTCCCGAGCCTCTTCAGTCTCTGCACTGGCGGGGTCGGGTTACTGCGGGCTGCAGCCACGAAAGGAGCCCCAGCTGCCGCCGCCTGCGCCTCTCCATGGGGTCCGCAAGCAGGGTGCAAACACCCCAGACACTACCTACACGCAGGAGGGGGAGTGCGACAAACTCTCCCTAAAATAAAGCAGCTCTGTTCCCTTCGCTCTCACTGATTCTTAAAAAAGGAAGCCGGGTTCCATCGCTGCAGCATCCATCTCCACCTCTACAACCGTGAAGGTACCGCAGGTTTTTCGCTGCCCCCGGCGCCTCCTGGTGGACACATAAGGGATAGTTTATTTGCTTAGAGGATGAAGAAATAAAAAATGCAGCATCTATATACAATATGTATATATAATATTTATGTATACATGAATACTAAATAAACATCTATATGGATATATCACCAAGAAAACTAGGCTTTCTGAACCTTAGCTGAGTAGAGTGAGGGAATCACTCAGCTTATTTTTCAAGGGGATCCTGAGAAGCAAAGAAACTTGATAGGAATAATTGGGTGGACATGTGGCACCTGATCCAAACTGTAATTTTATTTTTAAAGAAAGACTAAGCATACTCATATAGATTCGAGGCAGGAAGAACATATGTGTCTAGTTAATGCAACATTTTATGACTTACTAGTTCCAGATATAAAATTAAAAGCAGTTAGAATCATTTCATGAGTGTTATGTTGAGATACCTTCTCCCCACCTCTTTTCCATTTTGAGTGGTACTGACCAGAAGAGAGGGATGGAAGAAATCCTTGAGGGAGGGGAGTCAAGGGAGTATGAGGGGAAGAGCATCAGAGACCATGGTGAACTATGTTGTTAAAGAACTTTGACGTAGTAAAGTAGGCTGTAAGGAGAAAATGAAGAATTTTAAGCAAGGAAATAACATGATTTGGTTAATATTTGAAGAACATGACTCTAGCAACAATAGGGTGGGGACCAGGAGGAGGCAGGAAGCCCAGTTATCTAGACACTGCATTTACCCAAGGCAGGGAGGATTGGGACCAGAAAGAGAGAGCAATGGTGGAGGAATGGGCCCTACGGGGAAGCCTATGGATTCTGGAAGCAGAGTCAAAGAATCAACACTCAAGGACGACATGGCTCTGGGGTGTGAAGACAGCAAAGGGTCAAGGCCGACTGCCTGGAACAAAAAGGTGGCTACATATGCCCCAGAGAGTGGATCCAACAGGGAGGTTTTAACTGGTGTGGGGGCCAAGGAAGGACAGGTTTCTTTTTCTACCACTTGATTGTGGGGCAAGATCCTAAACCAATAGTCTGAGATTTCCCAGGGAGGGCAGAAGAGAAGCTGGCAGGTAATGGTGCTGTTCTGGGAAAAATAGTCCATGAAGGAGGCCAAAAAGCAGAGGCAGGAAAGTGGTCTAGTGTAAGCTACTAGCAGAGCACTTCAGGAGAATGTGCCCTTATGCTCAGTCCTCAGAGGTCCAGAAGGATTCCTACTAGAGTCAAATACCTATGGAAACTGTCAATTGTCAGTCTTTGGTGAAACTGGCAAAAGTAGCTTAGTATAGTGCCCAAACCAGATACCACAGAGCAGGAAGTTGAGGTGCATGGGGGATGACAAAGTGAAAGTTACAGATCTTTTTGACATTGGATGATAGTGTTAGGAACTGTGAAGGGTTTGGAATTTTATCTCACTTATATGCTAGCAAGTGAGCCTGCCACAGTCTGTGTCACAGATGTTGACAAAAGACACGAGATTCCTGGGTCAGAAACAAAGGACCTTGTTACTCATGGCACAGTAGGCACATGAAGTTCATGGTTTTGCTCCACAGGTCCCACAGGGGCTTGTGGAGAGGTGAACCCAATTTGTACATGTCCTTACAAAATAACCCAGAACAGAAGCCTTATAAGACATGTAGAATGACTCAAAGGATTGCTGTCCGTGGAGAAAAGGAGCAATTGCTCACATGGCTGGTAAGAGGTGGGGCTGGGATTCGGACCTGGCTTTGTCTGATCCTGAATTGAACCCATATATTTCATTTCCACACAAAGCTGAGCATCTGGAGAGGTGTGGATTCAGGTGGAGATGAATGGGGTGGTCAAGTCGACCTCTCCAAGCCTGTATTTCCCCCTCTTTACATGGAATCCTATTAAGTTGCCTCCCTCAAAGATTAATCAAATCACCAGGAGCAGTGCACATGCCCGTAATCCCAGGATCTCAGGAGGCTGAGGCAGGAGGATTGTGAGTTCAAAGCCAGCTTCAGGAACTTAGTGAGGCCCTAAGCAACTCAGCAAGATCCTGTTCTAAATAAAATATAAAAAGGGCCAGAGATGTAGCTCAGTGGTAAAGTGCCCCTAGGTTCAATCCCTGAAACAACAACAACAAAAAGATTAATCGAATCTATAAAAGAGCTATATAAATGTTATCGTTCTCCTCAGTTTTCACATTTGTTAAATAGGGACAATTACATCTGCTTTGTAGGATTGTTGTCAGAACTGGAAAGACTATATACAAAGTACCTAAACCAACACACTAAGCGGTGATAAAATACTTACCCTTTAGATACCTTATCTTCCAGGCTTGGTTAGAACCAATTTGGAAACATCTATAATGTTTGCCAAGTTCTCAGGGGGAAGCCCCTGAAATGTTCTACTCTTGATTGTGGCATGATTCTTTGGGAAGGTCATAGAAGAGGGCATGAGAAGGGAGCCTTGAGACAGGACACAGCCCTAGCAGGCCACTTCAGCAGAGCTCGCTTGACAATCATGGGTTGCCACTGAACGGTTGGATACCCCATGTCTCTCATCCCTGCATCCTATGGGCTTTTCAGAGGATGGATTTCACATGAGTGAAGTTCTGACTTCCTACAAGTTGGAAGTCCTAGCTTGTCAAAGAGTAAGGCTGTTGGGGCTGGGGATGTGGCTTAAGCGGTAACGCGCTCGCCTGGCATGCGTGGGGTGCTGGGTTCGATCCTCAGCACCACGTAAAAAATAAAAAATAAAGATGTTGTGTCCACCAAAAACTGAAAAATAAATATTAAAAAAAATTCTCGCTCTCTCTCTTAAAAAAAAAAAAGAGCAAGGGTGTTATATCCAATTTCATTATGACACCCAGTAAAGAAAGCATCCCAGTTTGGGAATACCCACCTGCTCCTTAGAAGTATAGTGGTGGAAAATAATACCTGCCTTGTAGAAATGTGGGTTTCAGAGTCATTTATGGCTTCACCAGGCTGTGTGATTCGAGGAATTTTCTTAACATCTCTAAGTCTCAACTTTTAGACTTTAAGCAAGGAAGGCATAATATGGACTATTGTTTTTGACTTGCACAAATCCTTATAATAATAATTTACCAGTTATGTTCTTAGTCCCTTTAACAAGTATCTCATTAATTTAGACAAAAAAAGCATTCAGTGTAGACATTATCACTTCTATTTAAATTCCTTTTGCTCAGCCCTCCCACCTGCCTCAGTTCTGTACTCATTCTCTACCAATATAATCCTATTGTCAGAAGAGAGGATTTTTTAGTACTAGGGCCTGAAGCCAGATGCGCTTTACCATTGACCTACATCCCAAGACCTTTTTCTTTATTTTGAGACAGAATCTCACTAAGTTACTGAAGCTGGCCTGGAAAATATGATCCTCCTGCCTCAACCTCCCAAATCACTGGGATAACAGACCTGTGCCACTGAACCTGGCTGAATGGAGGTTTTTTATTTTTATTTATTTATTTATTTTAATACATACAATATCTTTCTTTATTTTCATTTATTTATTTATTTTTATTTTTTGGTGCTAAGGATTGAACCCAGGGCCTCATGCATGCGAGGCAAGCGCTCTACCACTGAGCCACAATGCCAGCCCCCCCCCCCCCTTTTAAAATATTTTTTTAGTTGTAGATGGACACAATATCTTTATTTATTTTTATGTGGTGCTGAGGATTGAACCCAGTGCCTCACACATGCGAGGTGGGCGCTCTACCATTGAGCTATAGCCCCAGCCCAGGTTTGTTTTTTAACTATAAAATTCTACAACACGGCTGATCATGGTTGTACATGTCTGTAAGTTCCAGCTACTTGGGAGGCTGAGATTGGAGGATCACTTGAGTCCAAGAGTTTGGGGCCAACCTGGGCAACATAGTGAGACCCTGTCTTAAAAAATATTTTAAAATCTATGCCAGGAGTTGGAAAAGTATGGTGTGGGGGCAATTCCACTGCCTGTTTATATAAATCAAGTTTTATTGCAACACGGCCATGGGTATTGGTTTGCACATTGTCTGAACTGCTTTTGCACAAAGGCCAATTTGAATAGTTTTGACAGAGACCTTGACTCACAAAGCTTAAACTACTTACTATTGGGTTTTTTATAGAAAAGGTTTACAAACCCCTGTTCTTATGAACAATAATAGCTTGTGTCAGCAATCATTTCTTGCTTTCCAGCTCCAAATTCAGCTTGTAGTTCCTGCTCTGGGAAATGTACTTTTAAGTATTTTCTGAGGGGCCAGTGAGCCTATGTGAATGCTTGCCAGTAGAGGGCGCTGCGAGGAGGCTGCAGGAGGAAAGGGGCTTGTTCCCGGCACCCTGCGATTTGCCTTCTCTTGCTCCTGCTATATGTTTAGTGCTGTAGGTGTGTGGGAATATCCCATGGTACTCTGCTGCAGTTGCATGCCCAGAGTAGTCCTTTGGTGACCCCATCTGTTGACCACCTTCCTGCGCTGTCCTGAGGTTGACCCTGTGTACCGGCATTGTGTCTGTAGTAGTGTTCTGACTCCCACACACTAGAGTCACCTGCAGCTTTGCACATGGCTTTCCCAACACCTGTGGAGCTCTGCCCCGAGCAGACTTCTCTGCCACCCAGTAGACTGCAACCTCATTTTCTCCAAGGGGGTCTGAACCCTGATCTTGAGAAGGAATCTCCCCTTCCAAGTGTCCTCCCTTGAACACTCTGCCTCAGGCTTAAGGAAGTTTTAGAACTCTCTTGATGCCTTTATATTACTCTCCTTTCATAGCTAAATACCTCTTTAAATAATCTTCCTCTGTTTAAATTACTGTGTGGTTTCTGTCTCCCCATTGGATCCAGACCAATATACAACTTAAAGTGTTGCCATTTCCGATTCTTAAAGCTTTTAAGACAAAATCTAGGATACAAGTTAGTAGGTAAAGGGAAATGTTTGTTAAAAACGAAGTGTTTTTCTCATACTTTAATGAAGTAATACACATTCATTAAAGTAGAAAATGAAGGGAAATGGGGCGGGGGTGGAAATTACATCACCACAAGGCCCCCACTGTTAGATCTTAATCTGTTTTTGGCAGGAACTTGTAAACTGCAGGAGGACAGGTCCTGTCTGTGTCTGCTCATGATCCATTAGTGCTTGATACATAGTAGCCCTCCTGCTGAATGCCTCACAAGAGCAAGCAGAAGTCTGTGATCCCAGCAATTCCGGAGACTGAGGCAGAAGGATCACAAGTTCCAGGCCAGACTCAGCAATTTAGTGAGACCCTGTCTCAAAAAATAAAAGGGCCTGGGGCTGTGGTTGTAGCTTAGTGGTGGAACACTTGCCTAGCACGTGTGAGGCACTGGGTTTGATCCTCAGCACCACATAAAAATAAATAAATAAAGGTGTTGTGTCCATCTACAACTTAAAAAAAAAGGGGGGGGGGCTGAAGATATAGCTCAGCAGTACAGCATGGTATTGGCACCAAAACAAACACGAAGACCAATGATACAGAGTAGAAGACACAATGACAAACCCACATAAATAGTAGTCATAGTATCAAAGGCACCACAAACATACGTTGGAGAAAAAAATAGCCTCTTTAACAAATAGTGCTGGGAAATCCATATGTAACAAAATGAAATGAAACACCTATCTCTCACCATGCACAAAACTCAAAGTGGATCAAGGATTTAGGCATTAGACCAGAGACCCTGTCCCTGCAAGAAGAAAACGTAGACCCAACTATCCATCATGTTGGCTTAGGAACTGACTTCTTCAACAAGACTCCTAAAGCACAAGAAGTAAAATCAAAGATCAATAAATGGCCCAGGCATGGTGGCACATGCCTGTAACTAGCAGCCTGGGAGGCTGAGATAGGGGGATTGCGAGTTCAAAACCAGCCTTAACAACTTAGCAAGGCCCTAAGCAACTCAGTGAGACCCTGTCTCAAAATAAAATACAAAATAGGGCTGGGGGTGTGGCTCAGTGGTTAAGTGCCTCCAAGTTCAATCCCTGGTTCAAAAGGAAAAAAAAAGAATCAATAAATAGAATGATATAAAAGCGTCTTCAAAATAAATACACAAAATAAAAAGCTTCCTCACGGCAAAGGAAACAATCAAGAATATGAAGAGAGAGCCTACAGAATGGGAGAAAATCTTTGCCAACTGCACCTCAGATAGAGTATTAATCTCCAGGATATATAAAGAACTCAAAAAACTAAAAACTAAATAACCCAATCAATAATTGGACAAAGAAACTGAACAGGCACTTCACAGAGAATGAAATACGACTGGTCAACAAATATATGACAAAAAGTTCAACATCTCTAGCAATTAGAGAAATACAAATTAAAACTACACTGAGATTCCATCTCACTCCAGTCAGAATGGCAATTATCAAGAATACAAGTAACAATAAATGTTGGCAAGGATGTGGGGGAAAAGGTACACTCATACATTGCTGGAGGGACTGCTAATTCATGCAACCATTTTGTAAAGCAGTAGAGATTCCTTAGAAAACTTGGAATGGAACCACCATTTGACCCAGTTATCCCACTCCTCGGTTTATACCTAAAGGACTCCAAATCTGCATACTATAGTGACACAGCCACATCAACATTTGTAGCAGCTCAGTTCATAAAAACTCAGCTATGGAACCAACCTAGGTGCCCTTCAAAAAATGTGGCATATATACACAATGGAATATTACTTAGCCATAAAGAAGAATGAAATTATACATTTGCTGGTAAATGGATGGAACTGGAGACTATCATGCTAAGTGAAATGCGCCAATCCCAAAAAACCAAAAGCCTAATGTTCTCTCTCATATGAGGATGCGAAAACACTATGTGGGGGGGCAGGGGAATAGAAGTTCATTGAATTAGACAAAGGGGAATGAAGGGAAGGGAGCAGTAGGAATAGGAAAGACAGAAGAATGAACTGGACATAACTTTCCTATGTTCACTATGAATACCTGCCCAGAGTAACTCCACATTGTGTGCAAACACAAGAACGGGAAGTTATACTCCATGTATGTATAATATGTCAAAATACACTCTACTGTCATGTGCATCTTATCTAAAAGAATAAATTTTTTTTAAAAGTACCACATACTAGCCTTGGTGGAGCGAGCCTGTAATCCCAGTAATTTAGGAGGCTGAGACAGGAGAATTGCAAGTTCAAGACCAGCCTCAGCAAATTAGCGAGGCCCTAAGCACTTAGCGTTTTGTTTATCTTAAAAATATAAAAAAGAGCTGGAGATGTGGCTCAGTGGTTAAGTGCCCCTGGATTCAATCCCTGGTACCAAAAAACATACCACGCCACTGAGTACTATTAAGAAAATTCCCACATCACTGTAATCCCAGTGACTTGGGAGGCTGAGGCAGAAGGAGGATTACAAATTTAAGGCCAGTGTGGACAACTTAGTGAAGCCCTGTGTCAAAATAAAACTTAAAAAGGACTAGGGATGTAGCTCTGTGGTAAAGCAAGCCTGGGCTCAATCCCCAGTCCAGTGGGATTGAGGAAGTACCAAGCCTAGCAAGGAGGTCTGGAAATACGGTAAGCCCACCCCTTAACCTGCATGTCCATTGGAGTAACAAGCCCTAAACATCAAGAAGCTAGATCAGTTACAAGAATTGGTAAGCAGCATAAAAGATCAAAAGATTAATTAGCTCTATAGGGTAAGTCCCTCAACCTCTCTGAGTCTGATTTCCTTTTTTTTTTTTTTTTTTTTTTTTTTTGGTACTAGGGATAGAACTCAGGAGCACTTGACCACTGAGCCACATCCCCAGCACCATTTTTTTAGAGACAAGGTCTCCCTGAGTTGCTTAGCACCTTGCTGTTGCTGAGGCTGGCTTTGAACTCATGATCCTCCTGTTTCAGCCTCCTGAACTGCTGGGTTTACAGGCATGTGCCACTGCACCTGGCCCTGATTTCCTTTCTTGACTGTATTCATTTTCTAGAGCTGCTATTACAAAATGCCACAGACTGAGTGAGTTAACAACAAAATGTATTTTCTCATGTTCTGGAAGCTGGAAGTCCAAGATGATATGTCAGCATGTTTGGTTTCTTTCTCCTTGTCTTTCAGGTGGCCACTGTCACCTTACAAGGTCATCCCTGTATGGTTTTCTGTTTGTTTGTTTTTGCAGTACTGAGGATTCAACCCAGGGCACTCCACCACTGACCTACATCCCCAGCCCTTTTTATTTTTTTTTATTTTGAGACAAGGCCTTGTTAATTTGTCCAGGATGGCCTCTAACTTTCAATCCTACTACCTCAGCCTCTTGAGTCACTGGAGTAACAGGGCACTACTGAGCCCAATCCTCTATTTTTGTGTCCTAATCTCTTCGTATCAGGACACCAGTCCTATTGGAGTAGAGCCCACCCTAATGACCCCAGTTTACCTTAATGACTCCTTCCTTAAAATGTCCTGTCTTCAGTCACAGTCTGAGGTTCTGAGCATTAAGGCTTCAACCCATGAATTTTGAGGAGACACAACTCAGTCAGAACATCGATAAGATGGAAATAATGATTCCTGCCTATTCAGTCATTCAAATTTATTTGAGTGCCTGCTGTATGCCAATCCCTGGGCTTATAGTGGTGGAGCCCTATCTATCATCATGGAGTTTGTAATGGGTAGGGGGAGTCTATTATAAATCATTCCCACAAATTCTGGGAAGCACGGGGACTGCTGAAATCTAACCAGGTACGAGTTGGCCATGGTCTTAGGCTGTGACAGTGAGGAAAGAGAACATAGGAAAAAGTAAAGATATTTATGAGAGAGAGAGAGTCAACACAATTGATGAGTGAGTGAGCGTGGTATCAAAATCCTAGGTTTCTGGCTTGGGCAACTGAATGGGGGTGCCAGGGCAGGTAGCATGACATGTTGAGATGGCAAATGGAGGAGAAAGAGGGCAAAGATGATCAGCTTCACTTCCAACCTGCTGAATGGCTATATCCATCAGGTATCTAACCTAATGCTTAAGAGCACGAGTTTTAGAGTCTATAAACCAGAGTTCAAGCCCCAGCTTGTCCATTTCCTGGCTGTGTGATTCAGAGAGAGTTCCTTAATTTCTCTGAACTGCCATTTGTTCAGTATAACTGGGCAGGGTACATCTCCCTTACAAGGTTATTGCTGAGCATTAAATGATATGAAACATGTACAGCACATAACACTGTGGACCCATGGATCTGGCACAACAATGGAAGGTTATTAATATTGTTACTAAATATTGGTGAAATGGTGAGCAAATCCAAGCTTTCTTCTGGTTGGGTTTCTTTGCGCTTATAGATCCTGTCTCTAAACTGCGGTTTCAGTTTCACTGCTCCATTTGCAAAAACTTCCTTTTGTTTTTCCTTTCGTCCTGCAGATCGCAGGGTTTACCTGATGCTCAGCTCTTGGATAAAACTCAGTTAAGAGGCAAGATTTCTTGAAGATAAATTTTGAAAAGGGAACTCAGTACTCATTCTACACTCTCGCCGGCAGGTGGCGCCCCCCTCCGCGCATCTGCTGGTAGTTCTGGAGTCCGTCCTCCGCGGCGAAGGACGGTCTCAAAACTCCTAATCCAAATCTCCTCCGGGAAAGAGGGGTGCGGAATGCACCCGCGGGCCGTCTCGGAAAAGGACTGGCTTCCTCCTTCTAGACACAGGAATTGACTTGAACTTAGGATTCTCTAAAGAGACCATGTTGCCTTATGCGTCGGTGTCCCCAGGCGCCATTTGCAGGCACTTCGGTCCCAGGCTACTTAACCTAACTCGTGCTCTGTCAAATTCAGCTCAGGTGTCGCCTCCTCAGTGAAACCTTTCTAGATTGGCTTTTCAGTCCAGGCTGGAAATCTCTCCTGTGCTTCTACCACGTCCAGTGCATAGCACTTGGGTGGAGGTACCATACATAGGTTTTAATATTTTATCATAGATAACTTTAAACATTTTTAAAAATGGAATAAGCCAGGCATGGTGGTACCAGCAACTTGGGAGACTGAGGCAGAAGGATTGCAAGTTCAAGACAAGTCTCAGCAACTTAGTGAGACCATCTCAAAAAAAAAAAAGGACTAGGGATATAGCTCAGTGGTAAACACCCCTGGGTTCAATCCCCAGCTACCCCTCAACAGATCTAATACTCATTCACCATGTCAGCCTTGCCAAAAACTTAATTTTTTGTTTTGTTTTGTTTTCTTTCCTGGTTCACTCATTAGAGAGTGGCCTCCATGAGAAGAGGACTTGTATCTTATGACATTTCATTTCCAGCCCCTGGGCCTGACATGGATACTCATTAAAGGTTTGAGGAACAAGTGGAAGTTTACCCATTTCTCTATTCCTACTCTTCTTCTGTCCTCCATTTTGGGAGGTTCTCTCCACCTATGCCTCAGTCTTTGAGAGACAAGCAGGGACACAGCTATGGACACTCCCAGAAGCACTGAGGACAAAGGGTAGCTTGCCATGACCCCCACCCCACCCCCACCAAACCTTGGAATGTTAGAAACAGTGTAGGACTACACACACACACACACACACACACACACACGTAGTCAGATTTTTACTTCCTTCCTGCCTGCCCGCCTGGCTTCCTTCCTTCCTTCCTTCCTTCCTTCCTTTCCTCCTTTTTTCCTTTTTTCCCTTTTCTATGAATTTGGCAAGTTACGAGTCTCATTTACATTATTTGTAAAAATAGAAATTATATTTGCAGATTGGTCGTGCAGACACCTGATGTTTGGTACATAGATGGTGTGCAATAGAGGGTGCTTTCCTTTCCTGGAGTTTTATATTGATTTTAGGCACATGACTTCATCTCTGTGGAAGAAAGGCTATTATTCAGTATGCAGCTGGAACAATGCCAACATGGATCTTTGGAAAACATGAGCTTTCCCTGCCCAGGCAGAGGAAATGGAATGTCAGTTTTTTCCATGTCCAAGCCCTCTGTATGCAACAAGAGAGGATAGATCATCAGGGCAAAGTGAGAAGGAACTGCAGTGCCCCTGCCCTAGCCCTCCCAGTCTGTTTATCCTTCTTCCATTCATTTGTCCATTTGTGCCATCCTGTATATACTCAGGTGCCCACTGTGTGCAGGCATGGGGTCAGGTGCTGGGACTCCGTGGTGAACAAACAGGCTGGGCTGCTGCCCTTGCAGAGCATGCAGTGTTGTTCGAGAATGGGGATGGAGGGAGAGACAGATGTATGTTGTAACAGCCCTAACTGTAATTTCAGGAAGAGCTATGAATAAAAGTGTGGGCCATGAAAGGGAGACTGGAGGGCTTCCTGAGGAATTGACATTGAATCTGAGATATAAGGGCAAATGAGAGTCAGCTAGGCAAGTGTGAAGGAAGAACAAAACCCTGGCATTATCCCACTCCTTGCTTTTCCTCTTTGCCCATCAACTTGTAGGGTGCTCATGTGGGTGCCAGACCCAGAGCTCCCTGCCACGGAGTTCTATGGAGCCTCACCTCCCAAACCTTCAGCCCAGCCCCTCTAGGGATGAACCATTCCTTCTCAAATGGATGCAGGAATGAATCTTCTCACCCAAGAAAGTTGCTCAAAATGACAGTGGAGAAATGTGGTTCCTTCAAGGAGCACTTGCTGTTATGGTTTGGATGTGAGATGTCCCTCAAGAACTCATGTGAGACAATTCAAGAAGGTTTAGATGAACAACCAACAATAAAAATTTTTAAAAAAATTTTAAAAATTTAAAAAAAGAAGGTTTAGAGGAGAAATGATCGGGTTGTGAGAGTCTTAACCCAATCAATGAATTACTCTCCTGATGGGATTAATTGAAGACGGGTGGGGTGTGACTGGAGGAGGTGGGCATTGGGGGCCTGGCTTTGGGGTATACATTTGTATTTGGCATGTGGAGATCTCTCTCTCTCTCTCTCTCTCTCTCTCTCTCTCCTTACTGATCATCATGATCATCATGTGAGCGGCCTCCCTCGCTGCACTCTTCCACCATGACGTTCAGCCTCACCTCAAGCCCTGAGGGAATGGGGCCTGCTGTCTGTGGATTGAGACCTCTGAAACTGTGAGCCCCCAAATAAACTTTTCCTCCTCTACAGTTGTTCTGGCCAAGTCTTTTAGTGAAACAGCTGACTAAAACACTTGCCTTCTACTCAAGGTGTGTAGAGACAAACTATCTCCAAAGAACAGATTCTAGACAGTGAGAATCTCGGGTGCTTTCTGGCTAATGTTTTGCTGGCTCAACAGTCTTCTCAGCACAACCTTCTGCCCTGTGCTGTGATTTTTCTTCTCTTCCCATATCACGGCACTCCTTAGCCTCTCCCCACCAGAGATATCAGGCCACAGTCTGAGCCTGCTCTTCCTGCTTTGGCATGGCCAGAGGTCAGGGCCCCGATCAGGGAGGACACACAGGTATTCTATTGCTGGGCAATAGACCCAGCCCAGCCAAGGGCAAAGGATGAACCTGTTGTCATCCCTGGGTGTGGTCAGCCAGCAGATGGTCTGTGGTTCTCAAAAGGAAAATAAGGGACCGCCAAGAATAGAGCCAGGCTGCTTTTATTTTGTCCTCTTTGCTCATCTGGCAGATCAGAGCAATCACAGGCAAGAGCCCGGATCCCCTTTATGGATGGTATGGGAGAGCATGTGCCCAGTCAGACTGTCGCCATATGGTGTTGCATCTAGTGACAGAGCTGTCCCAAATGCTATGCTGTTTAGGAGTTTTTATCACAACTTGGTTAAAGATAAGGTGATCAGAGATGACACTAGTCTGGGCAGAGAGATAAAAATAATTTTACCTAGCATCTATATGTCAGGCACTCTTCACTTTGCCATAAGCTTTTTAAAAATTTAATTCTTATGATATCACCCTAAAAAGTAGGAAAGATTATAGTCTCTGATTAACAGAAGAGTAAACAGAGGAGTTAAGCAACATGCCCAATGTCACATAGCTAGTAAGTAGTGAGAAGGGCTTGGAAAACCACCTATAGCTATTCATTTACACTGACAAACTCCATGCACCCACCCACCCATCTACTCATTCACCCACTCATTGCCTTATCTACCCACCTTCCATCCATCCATCTATCCATCCATCAATCCATCCATCATCCACCAATCTATCATCCCCTACTCACCCATCCATCCACTCATCTGTCCACCTATCCATCCATTCATCAGGGCCAGCAGTCTCTGAGGCAGAATAGACAAGGTCCTGCTCTCATGGAACTTACATCCAAGTGAGGAAAATGAGAAGAATGAAGTCAAAAAATTAAAAAGATGATTTTGTGGAAATGTTATAAAGAATAAAGTGGGATAACACAAGAAGGCACTTCACTAAATGGCCAGGGAGATGTCTCTCAGGAATTGATCCTATAGCCTCAAGGAGCCTTGTTGGGGCAGATCTGGGGAAGGCCCTTAGACAAGATCAGCATTGGCATCTTTGAGAGACAAAGGACTAAGGGATTTAAAGTTTAAGGGGTTCTGAGTGACCTGGGTCTCTACGCGGAGTCCTAAGAAATTGAGATCAATATTAAGTCATGCTTAGACTCAGAGCCACAATGGACTTAGCAAGGGACTCTGTGGATTTGCCTAAACTGGGAATGCACGAGAGACTAGAGCTCATCAGGCCAACGCACCATGACTTTAACTTGCTCTGACAAAGCAGCATCTGTAATGGAGAAGGAGATGGCTCTCTGCTCTTCCTGCTAGTCAGCCCTCACCTGGATATAGGTGCTTGCTCTGGGCACTGCCAACAGACAAGTTATACAGTTACACCTAAAGAATTGCCACCATGTGAAGAGCAGGAGGGCCCGAGAAAACACTTATTCCAGACGGAGAGGTGGGCAGCATGACAGCTGCCTCCAGAAGGACTTAGAGGGGATCATATTTCTTTATTTTTATTCTTTTGATAAGATAAATATGGGCAGACAATTCCTAAAATAGGAAAAACATGTATAAGAAAGAGAAATGTCTTTTAATTCCATTATTCAGAGATAATCCCTGACAACTTGGCAGAATTTCTTCCAATACTTTTTCTAGGCTTTTTAAAAAATGTCGCAAAATCGTTTTGTGCATATATATAGTTGTGTTGGGGTGTGTGTGTGTTGGGGTGTGTGTGTGTGTGCATGCACACCTGCACATACATTCACATCTATAAAAGCAGTGGAAGAGAATGGTCAGAAGTAGGCTCTAGAGCATCTGACCTGGGCTTCAGTCCTGATTCTACCTGTTGTTACCTGCATGACCCGAGAAAGGACCCTGTCTCTCATCTCTCTGTCCCCTTGTGGATACTGTTGGTGTCTACTGGGAGTAAATGCACTAATAGTAATTGTAAACATAAAAACAGAGCCTGTACAAACCTAAGTTATGTAATATTTGATAAATAAGTAAATACTATCATATATATGTGTATATATATATTTTGTGGGAGGGAGGGTGGTAGAGGGGACATTGGGGATTGAACTCAGGGGCACTTAGCCACTGAGCCACGTTCCCAGTTCTCTTCTTATTTTTTATTTTGAGACAGAATCTTGCTAAGTTGCTGAGCAATCCTCAAAAGACATCTCCCTGGCCATTCAGTGAAGTGCCCTCTTCTATGATCCCATTTATTGTTTATAACATTTCCACGAAATCATCTTTTTAAGGATTTGAACTTGCAGTCCTCCTGCCTCAGCCTTCAGAGTTGCTGGGATTACAGATGTGAGCTACCAAACCTGGTTTAATACCATTCTCTTCTAATATTATATCATAAGCATTTCATATTAATAGGATATCATTATGTAATTCAATCATATAGTTTTAACATAGTTTATTTAAATGTTCCCCTGATATGAGACATCACTTATATGTAATGGTTCACTGTTTATGACTGGTGATCATCCCATGCCAATCATTTGGTCTATATTTCCAAATGCTGCATTCAGATAAAACCACAAGAATGGAATTACTGGCTTAAAGGATATAAAAATCCATGTTCTATGGATTTGTATTTTACTTTTTACATTAAAAGGATTTTTATCCAGGAATAGTGGCATATGCCTGTAATCTTAATAACTAGGGAGGCTGAGGCAGGAGGATCACAAGTTTGAGGCCAGCCTCAGCAACTTAACAAGACCTTGTCTCAAAGTAAAAGAATAAAAAAGACTGGGGATATAGCTCAGTGGTAAAGCACTCTTTGGTTTAATCTCCAGTACCAAAATATAAATATAAATACACACACACACACTCACACACACACACACATACACACACACACATATATATATATACACACCAGGGATTGAACCCAGGGATACTTAACCACTGAGCCACATCCCATCCTTTTTTATTTTTTAGTTTGAGACACAGTCTCGCTAAGTTGCTTAGGGCTTGCTATTGCTGAGGCTGGCTTTAAATTTGTAATCCTCCTGCCTCAGTTACTAAACTGCTGGGATTACAGGTTGTGCCACCACACCCAGCCCAACAGTATTGTCTTGATGGTGCTTTTAGAGATAATCAATGCAAACAGCAGATATATGTATATACAACCCACACTTTTTTGGGGGGCTGGAACTGGGCATGGAGCGCTGAGCCCCATCCCCAGCCCTATTTTGTATTTTATTTAGAGACAGGGTCTTGCTAAGTTTGTTTGTACCTCGCCATTGCTGAGGCTGGCTTTGAACTTTCGATCTTCCTGCCTCAGGCTCCCAAGCTGCTGGGATTATAGGCGTGCGCCACAGTGCCTGGCACAACCCCGTTTTTAAAAATCAAAAATTGATATAGTTTCAACACACATCTTTTCCTTTTCAGCTAATAAATATTAGAGACATTTCCTATTATTATGCAAAGAGCTTTTTCATGATATTCTCATGCATAGTATTTCTTGTTAAGGAAAGACAATTTAACTGTTTTAGAGATGCGTGTAACATACCAATGATTCTGTTTAACAGAACTGTGCTCTGGTTTACACCTACCCTTTTATAACCCAGCTGATCAGTGAAACCAGAATTAAAATCCAGATCAGCTCAAAGCCATGTTATTTCTGCCATGATGTAAAACGACTAGGTAACAGTGGTTGTCCCTGGAGAGGGGACCAGTTGCAAGAGAATAGCCCTCAGACCGTGCTGAGAAGATCTGACAGAAAAGGACCTGGGCCAGCTGGTGAGGAAGTTTTTAAATTGTATCCTCCAAACTGGTTCTTGGAAATGTGGGAGGAGTCCTCCAGGCAGAGCGGAGGTAACCTTGGTGGGTGGGGAGGGGCTCGGTGCTCTCCCTAAGGACAGTGCTTAGTGAGGTAAGGACAGGGCTTACCTCAGTGCTGGGCCAACACCGGGCTGAGAGCCCAAGGCAGAACAGAGATCACCTGAAGAGCAACCTGCATGCATGTGACTGGCTGGGAGATGACACAGTCTCCACGGGCTCCTGGGGCCTCTGGTATTCCTTCCAAAGGCTGCTTGTTGCAAGTCCTATGGGGTGTGGCATGGAAAGGAAGCAGTGCCACACCAAGTGATGTAGGAGTTACAGGACACCTATGAAGGCCTTCCTGAGGTACAGAGATCGTCTTTGTCCCAGCCGGGGTTGCCTTCAGGAGCCCCAGGCCTGTGCAGTTTCATGGGACTCTGAGTTTAATATACCTCTGAGCTTAATTTAATGTTCTGTTTTTCCATCTTGAACTTTTCTTTTCTTTCTTTCTTTCTCTCTCTCTCTTTTTTTTTTTTTTTTTTT
>NW_025999900.1:8441561-8456466 GCF_001458135.2 Marmota marmota marmota
TTTTTTTTTTTTTTTTTTGGTGCTGAGGATTGAACCCAGGGGTGCTCTACCGCTGAACTACATCCCAGTCATTATTATTATTTTTCATTTGTTCTTTTTAGATATACATGAGAGTAGAGTGCATTTTTTATTTTGAGACAGGATCTCGCTAAGTTGCTAAGGGTCTTGCCAAGGTCCTGAGGATGGCCTCAAACTTGTGATCCTCCTGCCTCAGCTTCCTGAGTTGCTGGGATTATAAGTGTGCATCACCATGCCTGGCTTCATCTTGAAATTCTTAATAATTTTTTAACAAAGACCCCATAGTTTTATTTTTTTACTGGACTCTGCAACTATGTAGCAGGTCTTGTTCCTGTACTTTACAGGAGAGTGGTAACAAGGGTTATTTTGGCCATAACCTTTACAGGCAAGGCCTTGAATATGCCTGGGAGCCTCCTAGATTGTTTCCAAGAGCAGATGTGGGCCCAAGAGTTCTTTGCCTACAGAATAAGGGGGAAGGGCAGGAGGAGGTAGACCAGAACTCTGGGAAGCCTTTGAGATCTCCCCACCCTGATTTCTCACCTACTTTCTGCCCCACTGCACAAAGATCCTCAGGGGAAATGTGGTCAGCAGCCAGCATGCTCTGGTGCACACAGAGCAGGAGCCAAGAGATTCTAGGCTAGTTTCACAAGGTGAATACTCAGTGTTTCTAGAAAGGCCTCAGGGGCCCACTGGGAGACGAGTATAAAGGTTTTTGAGGGCTGGGAGTAGGGGAAAGGGTCTGGAGGTCCAGCGGTTGGGTTCTGAGGCCAGAGCAACCCAGAGGGAACTTGGGTCCTTGAGTTTGATAAATTGTTCTATGGGGCCTGGGAGACTTCGTCAGGTGTTCTTTGCTTGCTTACTTGTTTTTGTGGTACTGGGGATTGAACTCAGGGGCACTCCACCACTGAGCCACATCCCCAGCCCTTTTCATTTTTTATTTTGAGAAAGGGTTTCACTAAATTGCCAAGGTTGGCCTTGATCTTAAGATCCTCCCCGCCCTCAGCCTCCCAAGTCACTGGGATTACAGATCAGTGCCTCTGTGCTTAGCCATTGCATTATTAATAATGTAGTTTTCTCTGCAAAATTACTATGACCTTTGTCAAATTACTTCTTTTGGGGTTTTTGTTTGTTTTCTGTGTTTTGTTTCTTTTTTTGCAGTGCTAAGGATGGAACTAAGGTCCCCTTATCCTCCAGTGTACCCTGCAAGCGCTCTCCCACTGAGCCACATCCCAGCCAAATTGCTGCTTCTTTTTAAGCATCCATGTCATTAACTGTCAAAAAAGGCCTTGTCCTCTTCTGATGCACATTATAGAGCAAAACTTTAGAATAATCCATGACGAGCTCAGACTGCTGTCCTATAGAAACAGTGTCTTTATTAATACCATCATGAAATATTTAAATACCCCATAAGCTAGATGGAAAGGTGCATTCATAAATACTTCCTAACTCCAAAAGATAGAAAGGTGCACTTGAAGACACTCGCTCCTTAACTCCAAATTCCACAATATACTGCTAGAACTGACCACAATTTCTGCCTGAGGGTTAGTGTCAAAGTTGAATGTTAAATGTGTAAATCACGCCTGTCATCACCTCAAGGCTGTACAGAGCCTTCAGGTGCTGGGTGGAAGGTCTGGAGCGGGAGCAAGCATGTGCAGGCCTTCCTTTCTTCTCATCTGCACGCCTCCTTCCTCCATTCTTGGCCCTCCCCAGCAACATGGAGATCAAAGCTGTTCCTCAGACCATACAAAGCCATTGCTGGAAAAGCCACATAAATGCTGCAGCTCTTTGCTCACTGGGGCTGGGAGTGGTGCCAGGCCAGAGATTTTGGAAGGGAAATTTTGCAAATGCTGGATTAAGCCTCTGGAGCAGATGTTGCTGGGGATCGAAGGCATTCAAAGAGCAGGGCAAGCAGCAGGCATAGAGTGGGATTTGGGTGGCTCCAAGATCACTGAACAAAGACCTGTAGACACTGCACTGATGGATGGCTAAGGAAGGATGAGCTGTCAGGGATTTCCAGGGGATCCCACTGAGTGCCCCCAGGGGACTGGGAATCACAGTGAGTCCTTTCAAGTGTTGAAGAAAGGACACAGAGCCAACTTCCTGAAGCCTCACCCATAGAATGCTTTATGCATGGTCCTCCCTCTCCCAGCTTTACACCAGCCTCCCTGTTTTCAGAAAAATCCAACTGAATGCCTGAAATTTGCAAAGACTTCAGGACTTGAGAAATGGCAGCAATAATGGAGGCCCCAGAAATGCACAGAGAGCCCAGCTGTTCAGGCAGAGCTGCTCTTACTGCATCCTGGGACAGGTGATTGGAGGAACCAGAGAGGTAAGCCAACCAGAAGACATCTGTCTCCACAGGCACACCTGGAATGAACAGTGGCTAATTCCAAGCCCTGGGTAACTGAGTCAGGGCAAGGAAAAAAATGAGTGAAAATGAAAGGCCCAGGGCTGGACTCTAGCTCAGGGGTAGAGTGCTTGCGTAGCATGCTTGTGGCCCTGGGCTGGATCCCCATCAGTACAAAATTTTAAAAAAGAGAGGCCAGGAGACTTAAAAGGACAAGTTGGACACAGTTGGTTGATTTCACTGTCCTGCTTAAAATAAAGGTCTCTTTCGGAAGAGAACTCCTTATGCCACAGTGTGGAGAAGAGCTTTGGATTGGCAGCTAAGCAGACACGGATTTGAATCCTCACTCTGACACTTACCAGCTAGTACCTTGACCCACTTACTTGACTTTTCTGAGCACCCAGGTCCTGTCGCTAAAGTAGAGCTAGTAGTTCCTGTGTCCCATGGTTGCTCTGAATGTAAAATGTTCTTTTAACCAAGATCTTGCACACACACATGTCATTTATTTTTTATTTATTTTTTTTAGAGAATTTTAATTTTTTTTTTTTTTAGTTTTCGGCGGTACACAACATCTTTGTTTGTATGTGGTGCTGAGGATCGAACCTGGGCTGCACGCATGGCAGGCGAGCGCGCTAACGCTTGAGCCACATCCCCAGACCGCACGCATGTCATTTATTAGAAGCCACGGCCCCACAGTCGTCACCGACAATGTATGTCTAGGGCTGAGATGTTTCATTAGCTGAGCAAATGCTCTCAGCTGTCATTGTTCAACTCAGCTCTAGATCCTGCTTGTTCTTGGGTGGTGACTTCAGAAGCTGCAAAGACATTCCTGCAAGCTGTTGAGAGGCCAGGGGCTTGGATTTCACTGAAGGCTTCAAAAGGTATTTTTGCCTTTGGAGGCCAGTTTCCCTTTACCATGTTTTTTCCATTTATTCTTGGCCTTTGGGAGAAGGGTTTTCATCTTTCTGTTCCCCTGAAATTAATTTTTCTCTGAAAGGATTTCTTACCACCAAAGAAGATCTGGGCCTGTCCCCAAACAATCTGCGCAGGGCTGTGGCAGGCACAACTGGGGATGGTTGGGAGAGCCAGAGGAGGAAGAAGTTGGAGTGAATTCAGGAAAAGCATCAGTGTGAGAACATCAAGGACAGAGTGTGCAGGGAGCTACAGGTGACAGTAGGGGTCTGTAGCTGGCACTACCTAAGTAACTGTGGGAACCAGCAGTCCCTGTGGACAGGCTTTTGGTCACAAAGAGATGCAGAGGTGCCACACAGTGGTACACACCTATAATCCCAGCAGGGGGGCTGAGGCAGGAGGATCTCAAGTTCAAAGCCAGTCTCAGCAACTTAGTGAGGTCCTAAGCAATTCAGCAAAACCCTGTCTCTAAATAAAATATTAAAAAGGGCCAGGGATGTGGCTCAGTGGTTAAAGGACTGTGGGTTCAATCCCCAGTACAAAAAATATATATATATATACAAATGGAGAGTAGGGTGCAGAGCAGCAGCCCTGTGGAACTGTGCAGGAGATACTGCCGATGTGACACTTGGCCTTTAGAGACCTCTAATCCCCCTTTCTACATGCCTTTGATCTTTTTATTTTATTTATTTATTTTTGGTGGTACTGAGATCTAACCTAGGACTTGTTACACCTAAGCTATGTCTCTAGTCCTTTTCTTTTTAAAACATTTTTAGGGCTGGGGATGTGGCTCAAGCAGTAGCACACTTGCCTGGCATGCGTGCGGCCCAGGGTTCGATCCTCAGCACCACATACAAACAAAGATGTTGTGTACGCCGAAAACTAAAAAAATAAATATTAAAAAATTCTCTCTCTCTCCTCTCTCACTCTTTCTTTAAAAAAAAAAAAAACATTTTTAATTTGAGACAGTGTCTTGCTAAGTTGCTGAGTCTGGCCTTGAACTTGTGATCCTCCTGCCTTTGCCTCCTGAGTAGCTGGAATTACAGGCATGTACACTGAACCCAGCCACTTCCTGTCACCTCTAAGAGGCTAGGGAATACTTATGCTATCTGCTCTAGGCCCCATCTCACGTGCTGCCTATTATTCCCTAGCACTGAGCCAGCTTCCTGGGCATCTGCCCTGAGCAGTTGTAAAAGATCTTGAGTTCAGAAGGACCTTGCCAGCTCGGCTGTCTATCTCCATTTTTAAATTCTTTTATTTTTGTCATCTTGAAATTCTTAACCATTTTCTTGGAGACAGGTCAATGCAGCGGAGATAAGACATGGGATACATGCAGGGTGGGGCAGGCACCAGGAACACAGTGCCAGGTAGCCCACACACATAGGCGTGCCTGACTGCAGTCTGAAGCACTGCTGGGCCCACATTGGGCCCTGCTACTGAGACATCAGCAGCAACCACAGGAGGGAGGCTACACAGGGGGCAGCTCTGGGACCCCAATAGGAAGTCTGCTTCTCTGTCTCTGGCTGTATAAATAACTCAGGTCTAAGTTGCAGGAAAGGAATTGCTGTTCCTGAGGCAGTAAATGTTATTAGTGAGTTATTACAAAACAAGTGTATATGTAAACATTGCAATTCAGCATATCAGGAAATTATTAAAACTCTTCAAAGAGTTTAGAATCTTTGGTTTTGAAAAGTGCTGCAAAATTACAACAAATATTCGTAGATTTAGAAAGAGAAAGTAAATTTAAAGGTCAATGCATTCAATGGAAAAGAATATTTTCCTAAGAAATCAAAAGTACTTTCATGCAATCTGTGACTTTACATTGTTACTCATGTAAAACTATTATCCCTATCACATTTTATAAGTAGGGTTTTTTTTGTTTTGTTTTTGTTTTGATACCAGGGATTGAACCCAGGGGGACTTAACCATTGAACCACATCCCCAACCCTTTCTATGTTTTAATTTGAGACACGGTCTCACTGAGTTGCTTAGGGCCTCATAAGTTGCTCAGGCCAACTTTAAACTTGCGATCCTCCTGTCTCAACCTCCTGAGCTGGTGGGATTACAGGCATGCGCCACCGTACCTGGCTAGGAAAAATATATTTAAAAAATTTTTTTTTGTAGTTGTAGATGGACAGAATGCCTTTATTTTATTTGTTTATTTTTATGTGGTGCTAAGGATCCAACCCAGTGCCTCATGCATGCTAGGCAGGCGGTCTACTGCTGAGCTACAGCCCCAGCCCAGGAAAAATATTTTTAAAGGCAAAAACTCTTTACATTCTAACTTAGTGGCACCATTTCCTGCTCTTTGAACAAGGGCACCACAGTTTTATTTTGTACCAGTCCCTACAAATTATGTGGTTAACCCTCCACTCTCAAAGTGCCAGGAAAACTCATAGACATCTATATTTCAGAGTTCCTCTAAAATCCTTTCAATGGCGGATTTTGCCTGTCTACTGGCTTTTTTTTTTTTTCCCCCACAAGTAGGGCATCTGGCAGATAGAGGCCCTGGATACAGCTAAATATACTACCATGCACAGAATTGCTCCCACTAGGACTCAGCCAGTCCAAAATGTCATCAGGCCCCAATTGAGAAACTTTGCTCTAGGGTCTTGTTATACACCTGCCCCACTCGATGGTGACATGCCTGGTAGACTGTTTAAGAAACAACCTTCAGGCTCCAGCCTAGACCTACTCCATCAGAACCTACATTTTAACAAGATCCCCAAGTGATTCCTGTGCACTAGAAACTTTGAGAAGCAGCAGGCTAGGGGATGCAAATCTCTAACGATAAATTTCGGCCATGCACCTGGTGCACACTAGTAATCCCAGTGACTCGGGAGGCTGAGGCAGGAGGATAGCAAGTTTAAAGCCAGCCTCAGCAACTTAGGGAGGCCCTAAGCAACTCATCAAGGCCCTGTCTCTAAATAAAATATTTTTAAAAAGGGGTGGGGATGTAGCTTAGTGGTAAAGTGCCCCGGATTCAAACCCTGGTACATAATAATAACAATAATAAATTTCAGACATTTGGAGGAGACCTCTTCCGCTTTTTCAGAGAGACAATGGTAGGCCAGCCCTACAGGAACCCTGAGGACCACGTGGTTCCTGCTACTTTCTTATGTTTCTTAGTCTTCTCCTCAGGCCCTCCCAGGCATAGGGTAGGCAGGCCCTGGGTATAAGGACCTGTGAACTGTGTGCCACAGCACCTCAGCCCTGGTGCCCGGATTTTGAACTCGTACTGACGTCAAGCAAGCATGCAGAGCAGAGCAGAGCAGGCTGGTGTCAGAGCTGGGAACTTTTTTCTTTTTTCTTCTTCTTCTTCTTCTTTTTTTTTTTTTTTCTTGGTACTGGAGATTGAACCCAGGGGCACTTTACCAGTGAGCTACATTTCCCAATACCTTTTTTTCCTTTTCTTTCTTTCTGTTTTTTTTTTTTTTTTTTTTGAGACAGGGTATCTCTAATTTACTGAGAGCCTCACTAAATTGCTGAGGCTGGCTTTGAACTTGTGATCCTCCTGCCTCAGCCTCCAGAGTCACTGGGTTTTTCATGTGTATGCCACCACCCTGGGCAGAGCTGGGAACTTTCAGGCTCTGGTCTGTCTTCCTGCTGTTCCCAGGCCTCCTCCTGCTGCAGCAGGCCTGTGTGAGGAATTGGTCCTCAGGCAAGCCTCATCTTGAATGGTATGGGCCTTTAAACACTTTTCCCACCTTATTAAGCCCCACTTATCTGTTCCTCCCAAAGCTGCCAGTTTTCTCAGATTCCGTAGCTATCAGCAGACAGACCTGTAACAGGGCTCCAAGCTGTTAGGAAAAGTAGCCTAAGGTCAAGTAGGGGCTGTGGCAAACGCAGGACTCCTGACCATACAGATTCAGGCCTGCTGTTGACAAGCTTTGGGTTTTTCCAGAGAAGCAGAAAAATCTAGGTTTTTACTATATAAAATCATCTGATTTTTCAAAGACTGGCAAACAAATAAAAAAAAAATTACAACAAGCCACAAAGCAGATCAAAGCCCTCTGCGGGAGGCTGGGGCCTGGGAGAGCCATTCTGCTGTCCCTGGGCTGTGTAAATACTTTTCTGTGGCATTGTTTTTAATCTGTGGACACCTTTGTCTCCCCGCTTAGCAACTTGAGAGCAGGATAGGGAACAAAAGCAATCCTCAGCTGTTCTTGTGCATGAAGGTTTGCAGGGTTCTGCTACTGACAGTCAGCTCTGGTCATCCAGGGGTGACCAGACAGACCTTAGTGTCACCCCTACAGGTTGTTTGGACATCTGTGGGAATGTTTTTGATTGTTGATGATGTGGGCACTCTTGGCATTTAGAGGGTGGGGTCCAGGGAGATACAAAGAGTATTCCGCACTTATTTTGTGTTCACAGTGTGCTAGGCACTGATCTGAGCATTTTAATGAATGAGCTCATTTAATCTTCATGACAGCCTTACCCAGCAGGCACCCCTGCAATCCCCCTTTCACAAACGGAAGGAGGACTAGGCCTGCAGGAGACAGGTGAGCCCTACCCAGAAAAGAACCATCCTGCGTTTCAGATTTCTGCATACCCACACTGGATGTTTATGTAGAATCATCCCTCCGAACCCTCTTAAGATCCAAAATACAACTACCACACATCAAAGGAAGAAATAAAAATCATAAACGATTCGGTGTAAAAAATTAATTGGCTTTATTTTCAAGTCTAGAAACAGGCAACCCTTCATCAAATAGAATAAGGGTTCTATTTTAGAACAGAGAAAGTTGAGTTTTGAGAAGGAAAGAGCTAAAGAAAGCAGAAACAAAACAAAAAGTGAACCCATCATTTCAAAGTTGCTTTTCTGGTAAGGCAGGGGCAGGGAGACAGAAGAAGAGAAAAATAACTGATGGGGTAACATCAGGTTACTTTTGTGTGGGTCTGTCTGAGGATTAAAGCAGAAGGAACTTAATTGTCATGCCAATTGATCCCCCACCACCACCCGCTGAGGATTAAAGCCCAAAGATATAAAGCATTAGCTTGAGTGACTCCATTTTTTTAGTCTGGTCTATTGGGACCCAGTGTAGGAGCTTAGTCTAAAACAGTAGCTCCCTGTAATTTTCTTTTCTTTTCTTTTTTTGGAACCAGGGATTGAACCCAGGGGAACTTTAGCACTGAGCTACATCCCCAGCCCCTTTTATTTTTTTATTTTGAGGCAAGATCTAAGTTGTTGAGACTGGCCTCAAACTTGCAATTCTCCTGTCTCAGCCTCCTCAGCCTCCCCAATCACTGGGATTAGAGGTGTGCTTCATGGAACCTGATCCCTCCCCCTGTAATTTTTTTTAAATATTTATTTTTAGTTGTAGGTGGACACAATATCTTTATTTTACTTTTATGCGGTGCTGAGGATCGAACCCAATGCCTCACACATGCTAGGTGAGCGCTCTACCTCTGAGCCACAATCCCAGCCCCCTCTTCCTGTAATTTTTATCTAACACATGTAAACTGCAGAAAGTGTGCTACACTTTTAGCACTTTACAGAGAACTCACTCTTTCAGAATTTTACCAAACCTGCAATGACATTGCCCAATGCTGTTTTTGTTGAATGAATAATTACATACTTTTAAAAAGTACACAAATCATAAAGTTACAGCTCTTCAAACTTTTCCCCAAACAAACGTACCTCATAACTAGCACTCAGATCAAGAAGCAAAACACATGGAGTGTGGGGGCACACACCTATAATCTTGGCTATGCAGGAGGCTGAAATAGGAGGATCCCTGGAAGTCCATTTCCCAGCCACAGATCCTTCTGGAGGTAGCTACTGTCCTGACTTCTAACACCTTAACTTTGCCTACCTTTTACTTTGAGATAAATGATGACAATATAAAAATCAAAATGGTTCAGAATGGTCAAAGAGAGAGAAAAATATTCTTTTCTAAGCTGTAAAGATTTTTTTGATAGGGATAAATTGCCACATAAACCTATTGTCAGAATCTGAATCTCCCAGAGGGAACAAGTTTCTGGAACCAAATGCTTAAAACCTGTTAAATATTAGATTTGCCAGTTTGCTTCTTGATTGGGACATTTCAAGGACTTAAACCCTGGTTTCCAAACTGAACATAGCTCAGTCCTGCTTATCTTCCCCAAAGAATGCCCATTTTTGTTACAGAAGCTCAGGCCTATTTATCCTTTGTGGCGCACTTACCTGTGTTCCCGATTTGCAAATCTAATCTGCACCCAAATAAAACTGTCTGCTTTTACTTTAGCCTCATATATATTTCTTGGCTTTCAATGGAAACATGTAGTACATATTTTTTTTTGTGTGTGTCTGGCTTCTTTCAGAATTCTATTTATGAGGTTCATTCATATTGTTGTGCAAATTGGAAGTTTGTTCATTCTTACCTGCTGCATACTACTTCATTGTATGGATATACCACAATCTATTTATCCACAATACCATAATGGACATTTGGGGGTATCTCCAGGTTTTAGCTGTTATGAATAACAATGCTATGACCATTCTTGTACATTCTCACTCTTTTGGTAAGCATATGCATTCATTTGTTGATTTATAAAAATTGTGTAAGCAGTTTTTATTTTATCTATGATCTTCATTTCATGGTAGTAAGAGGGATGTCATCAAATATTTGCTTCCAAAGGGAGCACAGACAGGTTCCGAGGCAATGGTTGGGACCCTATGATTTGAAGGAAGTGCTTCTGTCCATGGCCCATTTGTCTATCCCATAAGAGCTGTCCCTGTGGTCCTACACTCCGTGACTGGGCGCACTGTGGCTGTGCCCTCTGGAGGAAGAGGTTGAAGACAATCTTGCCACGGGCCTGAGAGCAGTGGCCTGCATTCTCACGCTCACCACTAGAGGTCAGGCATTCACAAGGCACTGGGACTAGCCGCTGCTTCTTCCGGGCAGGCTTCCTCCCGGGCTGGTGCACCTTCACGTCCCCTGGTATCAGGATACAACTCTATTGGGGGAAATGAGAATATAACAAAAGCCGGGCTCTGTGGGACTGGCCTGCAATCTGGCGGGGCCAGAGACTCGGGGCTGAGGCAGGAGGATCCAAAGTTTGAGGCCAACCTTGGCAATTTAGTGAGACCCTATCTCAAAACTTTAAATGAATGAATGAATGAGTGAGTGAGTGAATGAATGAATGAATGAATAAATAAATAAATAAATAAAACCAAAAAAGGCTGAGGATGTAGCTCACTGGTTTAGTGCCTTTGGATTCAATCCCTAGCACTGCCAAAAAAAAAAAAAAAAGTCTTTATACTGCATTTCAATGGTACCAATATCAAACATTTATTTTTTTCTTTGTGTGTGCATGTGTGTGTTTTCCCTTTACTGTGGTAAAATGTGTATAATATAAAATTTAACATTTTAACTATTTTAAGTGTACAGTTCAGTGGATTTAAGTTTTTCACATTATTATGCAACTATCAGTATCTTTCACCTCCAAAACTTTTAATCTTCCCAAACTGATACTCGACCCATTGATCGCTAAATCCTCATTTCTGTCCTTTCAGAAATTTTATTTTTTGCAATATGATCCTTGATTGGAGTCTTTATAAATAAACTAGGTAGAGAAAGCAATTAATAAATAATTAGAAAAAATATTTTTAATTGAAAATTAAGATTACATATATTTGTGGTATAAAACACTGTTTTTTATATGTTTTTACAATAAAACATATAAAATTATTAAGTTAGACCAATCAATGAATCTGTCATGTCACCTCACATACACATTTTTTATATGTTTTTACAATAAAACATATAAAATTATTAAGTTAGGCCAATCAATGAATCTGTCGTGTCACCTCACATATACATTTTTTATGCTGAAAATTTTAAATCTATTCTTTTAGCGATTTTTTTTCTCTACATTTATCTTATTGGTGCAATATAGTTATACAGAATTGTGGGATTTGTTGTTATATATTAGTACATGTACACCATAGATCAATATAATTTGGCCAATATCACTCCCTAGCACTTCCTTGGTTCCTTTCTTCCTCCCAACCGCTGGTCCCTTTCTTCTATTCTACTGATCTTTTGCTTTTCATGAGAACCCTCCCCACCCCCTTCTTTTCCTTTTTCATCTCTAGTTTTCACATATAAAAACATCAAGACATTTCCTCTGGAGTCTGTGGACTTACCTTTCCTGTTGCATGGACAGACTCGGGGGTATGGATGCCTTGGCAGGGGTGGGGAGAGGTAATCCACCAGCCCCCTACTGTTACTCATCATGACCTTGCTGATGAGTTCAGCTAGCCCAGGGCCACTGGTGCTGGGTTCACCTCTTCTACTATTCCTGCTCATGGGTTTCTGCAGATGCACCCTGGGAAGCTTTCAGTTTCCAGTTGTAAATGTTTCACATTTCAGTTGTAAATGTTTAACAACTTGTTCTAGGGTGGAGGCTGATTTATAGCATTTGGTAGTTTCTGTGGTGTAAATACTTCTAGGCTGTCAACCTGATGTTACTGAATGTGGAGTTGGGAAGAGATGCTCAGTACCATAATATTACTATCTACAGTATTCCTAGCATACAGATAAAATAGATGTAGAGCTGGGTGTGGTGGCACAAGCCTGTAATCCTTGGCTGAGGCAGGAGGATTCCAAGTTCAAGGTCAGCAACTCAACAAGACCCTAAGCAATTTAGTGAGACATTGTCCCAATATAAAAAAGAAAAAAGGACTGGCTCAGTGGTTAAGCACTCCTGGGTTCAATCCCCAGTAGAAAACAAAACAAAAAATAGATGTAGATAACTTAAAAACTTAAAAATAGATGTAACATATATAATACCACAACATAGCCATTTTTAAACCCAGACACATGGGAGGATGAAGTAGGAGGATCACAAATTCAAGGTCAGTCTACACAATTCAGTAAGACCCTGTCTCAAAATTTAAAAATAAATAAATAAATAAATAAAAAGGGTTGGGGAAGCAGGTGGTGGTGCATACTTATAATTCCAGCTGTTCTGGAGGCTAAGGCGAATTCAAGGCCAGCCTTGGTAACTTAATGAGACCCTGTCTCAAAATAAAAAATAAGGGATGGAGATGTGGCTCAGTGGTAGAGTACTTGTATGGCATGGTGCAAGGCCATGGCTTCTATCCCCAGAAACACACACATACACACACACACAAAATGTAGTAAAATAATTAGGAAGTGATACATTTTGAGTATTTATTATTTTAAAATTAAAATTTAATTTTATTTGTATACAATTTTTGAAATAATTTTATTTGTGTACAATTTTTTAAATAATTTTATTTTCAAATTTGTAGACAGGGTCTTAACTAAGTTGCTGAGGCTGGCCTCAAACTTGAGATCCTCCTGCCTCAGTCTCCCAAACAGCTGGAATTATAGGGATGAGCCATCACCTGACAACAATTTAATTTTTTAATGAAGGCTGTGTTTAACAAACAGCTCACAAAGATCTTGGAAGTTTTACAATTGGTTCTTTTAAAAAAATTTTTGGTAGTGTTGGGGATTCAACCCAGCGCCTGCTCCTGAAATATAACTCTAGCCCAACTATTGGTTCTTTTTTTTTTTCCATTTTTGTGCACTGGGGATTAAACTCATGGGCACTCAACCACTGAGCCACATCCCCAGCACCTCACTTTTGCTGAGGCTGGCTTTGAATTTTCACTACTGTGCCTGGCTCCAACAACTGGTTCTTGAGAGATGGTAGAAGCAGCTTCCAAAATACTACTACAGGTAAACTTCTGTGTTTTTTTTTTTTTAAATCACATTTGTAGGTTGGGGTGTAACTCAATAGTAGAGCATTTGTGTAGCATGCATAAAGTCCTAGGTTCAATTCCCAGGACTACAAAACAAAACAAAAAAATCACATTTTTTTTTTTTTTTGCAGTGCAAATCATAGTCAGGAATGGCCCTGCTCCGCAGTAACTGTGGCCTCAATCTTATTTTTAACCTTTGTACCTCAATTTCCCTATCTACAAGATGGCAAGATGGAGGTAATGGTATCAAAAACAGTCATCGTTTGTTTTTTTTGTTTGCTTATTTGTTTTTTGTTTTTTTTTTTAAGAAAGAGAGAGAGAGAATTTTTTTTAAATATTTATTTTTTAGTATTCGGCGGACACAACATCTTTGTTTGTATGTGGTGCTGAGGATCGAACCTGGGCCGCACGCATGCCAGGCGAGTGCGCTACCACTTGAGCCACATCTCTAGCCCCGCTTATTTGTTTTTTGATATTAGAGATTGAACCCAGGGGCACTTACCACTGAGCCCCTCTGCCCTCCGCCCATTTTTAAAATTTTTTATTTGGAGTCAACCTCAGAGTCAACTTAGGGTCTCACTATGTTGTAGAGGCTGGCTTTGAACTTGTGATCTTTCTGCCTCAGCCTTCTGAGTTGCTGGGATTACAAGCATGCACCACTGCACCTGCATGACCTATTTCATAGATTATTGCAAGAATTACATGAGATCATGTATATAAAGTCATTAGCACAGTGCCTGGCAGACAATATGTACTTAATATATTGGCATCTCTTTGTTGGGGTGCTGATTAACATGGCTGAGAATAAAGCTACACTTAGGTCTTATCATCACACCTTCAAAATACTCTGACCAGCCAAAAAGGGACCTGACCCTCCTGGGCCAGCCAACAGGTCCTGGAGCCAAGAGCCCTTGTGAGGCATGGTGGCCCCAGTTTCCTCTGATAGTCTGAAGGAGGAGGCCACCCCATTCCTCCATTCACCAGCTGCTCAGAGCTAGCAGTACCAATCATGCAGCCTTCTTCTCACCATTAAATCACAGGAAAATGAGCCATCAGGGCAACTCTGAAGAAGACAGTCACCAAGGGACTGCGGTGTCATATGCTCTGGAGCTGTGGGGTGGGTTTCTGACTGGGTCAAGAAAGGTCTCAGATCATTAGCTGCCCATAGTCCCTTCATCCTTACACCCAGGCTGTCTCCCAGAGTCCCTGCCCAGCCCTTGTGCAAAGGTAATCCGTTTGGCTGGCCCCCAGGTGTGTGTGCATGTGTGCGTGTAGCCAGAGCATCTGGCGTTCTTCTCCTACTGGGTCACCACCTGGGGACACAGCAGATGGCTGTTCCCTTTCCATCTTGGCTTTTCCTCATATAAAAAATGGGGCCAACATGCTTACCCAGCTTACCTGGACTGTGTGTGGGATGAACCTGTTGCCAAAGATGTTGGAGTGCTTCCGAAGAGCAGAAGGAGCTGGGTTGCCCTCTCACCCACACCTTTAGACTGTGCAGCCTCCAGTGCACATTTTCCAGAGCCCAGCCCTTGTGCAAAGGTAATCCGTTTGGCTGGCCCCCAGGTGTGTGTGCATGTGTGCGTGTAGCCAGAGCATCTGGCGTTCTTCTCCTACTGGGTCACCACCTGGGGACACAGCAGATGGCTGTTCCCTTTCCATCTTGGCTTTTCCTCATATAAAAAATGGGGCCAACATGCTTACCCAGCTTACCTGGACTGTGTGTGGGATGAACCTGTTGCCAAAGATGTTGGAGTGCTTCCGAAGAGCAGAAGGAGCTGGGTTGCCCTCTCACCCACACCTTTAGACTGTGCAGCCTCCAGTGCACATTTTCCAGAGCCCAGCCCTTGTGCAAAGGTAATCCGTTTGGCTGGCCCCCAGGTTCCTTTTTTTTTTTTTTTTTTTTTTAA